>NW_019174295.1:691214-1128245 GCF_002260705.1 Seriola dumerili | reverse complement strand
CCGGTTTCTCAGCTGAGAGGCTTCGAGTAGCAGGGAGATGGGTGAAGTCTTGTTTTTGCACCTGTCCAATAAGCAGCGCTAGTTTAAGCTCAAATACTTTGATGTGGGAATACATGTCAGATTAGTTTTCCCTTGCCTTGGAGCTGCAAGTTGAGGCCGTTTAAAATTTCTGACACATCTGTTAATAAAGGCGAGGTCCCATTTCCATTCTGTGTCGATCAGCTCTGGGACAGTTTTTCCCTTTGTCAGGAGAAAGGCATTGATTTCGGGTAGCAGGTCGTAAAAACGCTTCAAAACTCTGCCCCGGCTTAACCAGCGGACTTCAGTGTGGTAAAGCACGTCTCCGTGGGCTGATTCTAGCTCGGAGAGAAAGGCTTGGAACTGCCTGTGTTTAAGTCCGTTTGCTCTGATGAAGTTTATGCAGGACACAACCACCTTCATGACAGATTCCCACCTCAGAACTTTGCAGCTTGACGCTGGCTCGGTCACGATCAAAGTCACGTCAGAATATACCATTGTGTGAGGAGGTGAAGATGAGCCACTATTAACTATAAATAGCTCATAACTATGGTCAATTTTAATTAGAATGCCAACCTTTAAGTACGGATATGTTATGATGTTATGATAGGAAAATGCAATTTAATAAAAATTGGTTGATGTTTAGAGGGATTGTCTGGGATCGTTAAGTGGGCCACTCCAATTGCTTTGGCGGGCTGGATGTGGCCCGCGGGCCGTAGTTTGGGGACCCCTGCTTTAAACCTTGCTTTGTTTCTACATGTCAACCGTTAATAAACAGTTTTAAATACCTTTAAACGGTGGTATTTCAGCTTAAATGTACTGTAAATTGTGGGCCCACTCACACACACAAGCTGCCAACAAAATGAAAGTAAAATTAAACAAATAAACCCACAGTTGCAGCCCTGAGATGCTAAGTGGTAGCCAAATAACGTAGAAGTTGCTTCACTCCAACTCAACTCTAAGCCAATACAACTGTTCAGTACTCACCATAGCTGCAGGTAAGTCACACAATCCCAGTGTTGGACCTCCACGCTGGTGGAGTGAGCAGGCGGGCTGATGGCTGACCGTGGCGGGCTGGCAGGGGGGAGTCCTCTCTCCAGTCCCACTCCGTCGGTAAAGAAGCTACCAGGCTTCACTTTGCATCCCAAAGCGCTGGCTGGTGACACTGACTGTCTGTAGCGATCCAAAGAAGCTTCCAGATCTTTAGCCGAGTCACTTGCAGTCTGTCTGCGCAGTTCGGAAAGTCTTTAACAGCAACTAACTTAGCTAGCTAGCTGGAAATGCTAACAGTAACACAATATCAGCTTCTGCATTACTGAACTTCTCACGGTACACATTCAAATTTTCACTGGTTAGCATTATTATGCTCTAATGTACACAGCGCATTGACTGGCAAACCACACTTTAAACCGGTTTTACAACAGTTCTGAGTCTTTTGCTTCTCTCGCTCATCCTCCGAGCACCGAGCTTCGCCAACGACGTCACTCGCTCACCTTTTTTTCTCGCTCTATCGCCCCACCTCGTTAGGTCCCGCCTCCCAGCCAATCACAATGCAGGAAAAATGACATGACCCTTAATCAACCAACCACATATGGTAAAATCCAACAGTGTAGGTTGCACTGTTAACGCCACATTCTTATTATGTACAATGCAAACAACCTAAACCTATTTAAAGTGGCAGAACTGTTTATGTAGAACTGGAAATACTGGCCACAACATATTTATTCTGGGTAGGAAAAGAAAATTAGCTACTAGCAACTAGAGTTGGATAGAAAATTAAGATGTACTGTTATTTATGGACGGTTTAAATTGCCCTGGGGCTATAGAAGTATTAGCATCTACTAACTGTGATCATTAATTTTCAGTTTCAGCATGTAGAATATTTTCAGTTAAATGAAATTATATATTTACAAGTTACAAAGTGCTTCACAATAAAATTATTTTTGAAAACAGGTAGAATAGTAACAAACACAGGAGCAACAAATTATAATTTACAAAACTGAAATGACATCTACAATAAAGTGAAATCAAATGAATGTAAGGGAGTCTTTGGATGTTTTTTTAAAGTGTCATTTTAATTGAATGGAAACTAGTCCAAACACTTTGTCTCCCCTGGTACGCAGCTGGGAACATCTGGTTAGCCAACCTGAGAGACTTAAAGTTACTACATAGACACAACAATTCAGAAATGCACTCTAGGAGTTTCAGCTTCCAGAGGCTTATGGGTAATAACCGAAATAATATGCTTAACTTTAAACTCATCTGAATGAACAGAGGGCAACACTTGGGTAAATTGCTCCATGCTTTTTGTCTTTGTCAGAAGAAATCAGGCTGCATAAATTTAAACTATCTGCCGACGCAGTACAGGTGAATAAATAATAACAACACTCTATTTGTGAAGAAACAAAAGCATGGATTAATAGGGTCCTCTGAGTTCTCTAAGGGCCAATAAGGACCTCTATTTTATTGTGATGACTATTTTAAACTGGGGTTTTGTTCTGTAACTCTGCAGCTGACCTTGCCCTTCTTTCTCTTGTCATGCTGAATTTTATTTTATGGTTTTACAGATGATTTAAAAGTTTGACCATTTACTTTGGGGTGTAGCAACAGCTGTAAGGCACATTCACACCCGGTTTGAAACTGAAGTATTTTCAGATTTCAGACTATAATCATCAGATATTGTATTGTCAACATACATGTAAAGCAGGTGTGTGGTCAGCTCTTAAATCTCTAACCCCTGTCCTCTCTCCCTCCTACAGATACTTCCAGTGTCTTCCCAAGTTTGGCCTGTTCGCTCCGATCCACAAGGTGATCCGCATCGGCTTCCCCTCCACCAGCCCGGCCAAGGCTAAGAAGAGCAAGCGCGTGGCCATGGGGGTCTCCTCTCTGGCCCACAGCCCCAGCAGCTCCTCCATCAGTTCAGTCAGCTCGGTGGCCTCCTCCGTGGGTGGACGACCGAGCCGAGCTGGACTGGTAAGACGACCTGCGATGTGCTTCAAACACACACTGAGAGCAGAGGGGCTGTTCACACAGAGCAGGATGAGCAGTTTAAAGGAATTGTTCAGCGGTTTGAAAAATGCGCTCAAACTGACGCTTTCATGCAGAGTTAGAGGCAGAGGTTGAGACCACTGTCATGTCTGGACATTAATTATGAAGCCACAGCCAGTCCTGTCCTCACTGTGAGATTGACAGGGGAGACTCCTGGAGGTTACTGCTCATAACCCCCTGTAAAACCACAACTAGCCATATTTACACTTTGGTTTTTTTGTACAAATGAGACAAACAATATGAGACAAAACTGTTTTTCCCTGTGTCCAGGCTTCATGTTAAGTTAAGTTAACTGGCTGTTGGTTGTCGGCTCATATTTACCGTACGGGCACAACAGTGGTATTCATGTTGTCATCTAACTCTTGGCAAGAAGGTGAATAAGCGTTTTTCCCAAAATTATTCCTTTAAAGTCGGTAAGTGAGTAAGTAAACTTTCTTTCTATAGTGCCTTTCAGTTACAAGGTGCTTCACAGGTGTGCGATTATAAAATAAAACAAGACTAGGTCAAAACTTAGTGTATGGCTGGACCGCACATGAACAATGGCATCACTGCAGGCTGTAAACGACCCCCTCATAGAACCTGTTTGTGCCAAATCATTTTGAAAGAGCAACAGCCAATGGGGAAACTCCAACTCAGCCACGAGGCACTCATATCACAATATGATCACTCAGTCAGACAGTCAGTCAGTTGCCATTAGAGGGTTTGTCCAACTGTTGCAGTCCAGCCAAAAAAAAAAAAATGCAAATACATAAAATACAACCAGAATTTCAGGGAATGGCCAAACATATAGAAATAAAACAAAACACAAAAGTGACTTGTATTGGCGTAGATAGGACATGAAACCAACAAATACAGTTCTTCTAACCTATAACATCTTCTTTTTTTTTTATAAATTCTTCTTGAACATAACTTTAACCATATATTTATTATAATTTTCCTTTTTTATTAAGTAAAAGTTCATAAAAGAAACTGTTGCAGTTAAGTGTTTAAAGTTTTTGATTTTACTTTGTGAGGTATTAAGTCTCTAGATTCAGACAGTAGGATGATGAATAGGTTGATTGTATTGAAATACTCCCTGAGCTGCGGGGCAGTTAATAATTTGCATTTTGTTGCTGTGCAGTGTGAAGCTCTGATTCACTGACTCTGCGTTTTGCTCCTGCGTGACAAATCTGCAGAGCTGCAGCTGAAAGAGAATTCAAAGGGCTGGTTTCAACACGCTGCGTCTTTAAGACTAATATCCTCAGTGATGGTCGGCAACAAGCTAAAACGAATGGGACGTCAGGATATCTCGCATTGATTTGAGTTCCTGGCCGCGAGCCAGATCTTGGACAGAGAACACACCCCGTTACTTTCCTTGATTGTTGGCAGCGGCGTCAGACAGCACTGAAAGCAAACTGATCACACAGCACAAAACAGTCTGACTCACTGTCATTCCTAAAGCTCTTGTACCATAATCATGCCATAATTAGTTTGTCGGCAACGGTGGAAAAGTCGGCACCGTCTCTGATTTGCATGGCTGATTTGCATGGCTAATTTGGAGGCACAGAAATAGAGGTTTACATAAGGATCTCAAACACAAATGAGCTTCACATCCCACATGCAGCACAGTGTTAGAAACCTCAGTCACTCAGTCAGGTTCTGCATTTATAACAGTAAAGATAAATATTAATAACATCAGTCAGCAGTTCTCACTGAAACATATAAAACATACACAAAAGCGAGAATACGTCACTTTCCGAACCTCCATGTGTTTGATATTATGAGTATGTCAGCTGTTTCTTCAAAATGCAGGATTGTTTTTGTGAAGTTTTATTCTGTTTGTATAGAAGATGCTGCCTTGAACTTCTCTCACAGGTCAGGCAGGAATCCTGTCAAAGAGCATACTCTAGTGGTCGAAGAACATGTTGCATCATTCATTGCAAATTTGATGCCTGTGTTTTTGATCTGATACTTTCCCAAACATTCAAATATTCCCTGAGAGAATAAAATTTCCATATCTAAGTTGTTTTTTCACAACAATCTTCCTGTCAGGATGGGGGAGCTACTTATACAGAAGGCTAGATTTTCTATGTCTGTGACATTTCTTGATTTTTGGGGTTTTTATTTTTTTTATTTTTTTTGGGGGGGGTGTGTCAAGTTTTGCTTTTAATGATCATGAAATAATTAATCTGTGAACACATGACAGCAGAGGGTCGTTATGTGAGGTTAACAGAACAGTTGTTTTCATGATCAAAAACATGATCATGAAACTGGTTTTGACCTTAAATTTCGTCACAAAGCAAAGTGTCATGTAGAGATTACAGAATGACTGTTTTCCCATGATATAGGAAATAAATATATCATGATCTTTGAGACATTAAAGTTTGCTGTCAGAGGATGAGATGAATGTGATGTCAGACACAGAAAACGTGATTTACATGTATCTTTTCTTAACCCTCCATGCGTCAGTGTCTCTCCGTTTCTCCCCGCTCTCTCCGATTCTTCTTTTCCCTTTCTCGTCTTCTTCTCACCCTTTAAATATTCATCCTTCTCCCCGGCCCACATTTCCTTATGTTTTATGCTCTTTCCCTCTTAAGCTGACAGAGACGTCGTCGCGCTACGCCCGCAAGATCTCTGGCACCACCGCGCTCCAGGAGGCACTGAAGGAGAAGCAGCAGCACATCGAGCAGCTGCTGGCCGAGAGGGACCTGGAGCGGGCCGAGGTGGCCAAGGCCACCAGCCACATCTGCGAGGTGGAGAAGGAGCTGAGCGTCCTCAAGGCGCAGCACGTGCAGGTCGGGGAGAAACAGGAGTCATCCCAGTGACTTATGCAACAATAAATCTGTTGTTAAGCGCAGCATGCTTCATCAGCACCTCTCTTCTTACTCTCCACAGTACGTAACAGATAATGAGAGCACGCTCCAGCAAGTCAAAGCCATGCTGTCCAGCACACAGAAAGACAAACTGGAACTGGCCAATCAGCTTGAAGAAGAGAAAAGGTAAAATCACAATGTCACTCGTGCTGCTTGTGGTCTCTCATGTTCTGGTTTCTAAATCTAAATGTGAATCACTGATAAAAAAATAAATTCACAAATTGTTATACATGGAATTATATGTTTGCTCCTGTTAAACTCAGTTTTCTAATTGTATTTCAATTCAGTTTAATGACACTGTATCCTCATCATAATTGAAAGAAATGTTTATCTCAAGACTGTGAATTCATGAGGGAATTGATCACAGTTTAAACTGAATCTTAAACGAATATTTAATAATATTTAATGGTCAAATTGGTCACAATAATCGTTCCCCTTTTCTTTATTTGGCATCACTATTTAAAGATAAAATAACACAAACAGTGCCCAAGCTTTTTGATCCATATACACTAGATATACACAATGCACACTACAGCCTGAGATACAACTCATCAAAACATCATTTTTACATTTTGTTGAGTGTATGAAGTTTTAAAAAGTTATATACTGTGCAAAGAGTTATTGTAGTTACTGACTAACGTGTCAGTAACGTTGCTGGGACAGAAGATGTGGCTGTAGCGTGTCTCGACTATGATTGCACACAGAGAAGGTGAATTTTACCGATCCTTGTCTGTTTTCATTCTCCGTCTGATCCAACTTGTATTTTTACAGGAAAGTGGAGGACCTCCAGTTCAGAGTAGAGGAGGAGTCCATCACCAAAGGAGACCTGGAGGTATTTATCAGCATGATTAATACCTATAAACTATCAATAAATCAATGTACTGTATGTGTTTCCTCGTACTAATTTACAGTGTATCCTTTAATATCACAGGGCCATGTTTGAGTAGACAGTTTTTCATGCTGTGTAACAACAGTCAGACAGCAACGTCAGCATAATGCAAACCCTGGAGATCCAGACAAAAAGGAACATTTTCTAAAGGGTTTATGCAGAACAGATGATAATGTGTTTGGGAAGATGCTTCAGCAGGGAGGATGATCTGAACTAGAGGAACTGTGGAGCTCATTTCCCGCCAAAACTTAAACAAACAAAACATTGAATTTATGCCTTTCAAATACAAAACGTACCCATGAAACAAATACGCAACATATTTCTGACGTTTTCAGACACAAATACAAACAAATGTCTTCCAGAAAAGAAAAAAAGATTTTAAAAAATGACGGTCTTTCCACTGTGATTGTGCCAAAGATTTTCTCACAAATGTCCTGAGTAATTCACCCTCCACAACAGGAGGTGGCGCTACGAGTCAGTTTGAATGCAGCAGGAGGCTGAGCACAGCAGACTGCACAGAGCTGGAGGTTGGGTATTAGACAGACGTTCACCCCAGATCCAGCGGGGTCTTCTTGTGAAGTTTTCACCTTGTGTTTGCAGCAGGAGGACGGTGAGCTTACCTCCCAGCCCTCCTGCTGAACTAACAGCCTTTATACTGTGACCATTGTGCAGCCACACATCTCTGGACCAGGTTTCACACCCACAAACACCTGATTGACAGCTTCCCCCCGCTCACTGTGCTGTCTGCTCATAACTGCTTACCCCAGCAGAGACTTCATGAACAGGGAGCAGTGGATTTCAGCTGCAGCAGATTTTGGGACAGAAGTCAAACAAAATATGAGGATTTAAAAACCATGAATAAATTGCTGACTTCACTGAACGTGCGCACTCGTATCTAATTTTTAAGCTCGGCAGAAAAGTCTGAACTTCGTTAGATAAAGTCCACTATCAGTGCTCGCTGCTGTCTGCCCCCTTGAGAAAGAACCTGAATGGAAGGTAAATAGAATTTGTTCGCTCTTGAATGTGCTTTTGGTCGCCGCTGCACTTAGCCTTGAGATGTACAACCCAAAAAAAAAAACACATCTGTGGTTCTGCAGCACGGTGACTACATTTTTTAGCCTTAAAAATATCCTTGAGATCAGGACAGATTTTTTTTTTTTTAATACACGTTTATGCTACATCTGCAGTCACCTACTTAATTCTCTAGACAGACAGTCTGCGTCCCTGTTAAAAGATAAGTCGATATTTAATATTTATTTTCATCTCTCAGTGCTTTCTGACTTCTCTACCTGGTCTGTGGCACAAGCATGGTTCCAACCTTACATGTAAATCTTTTAAAAAAACAATAACAAATGTTTAGTTTCTTTGTTTTTTAAATGGCTCAGTAACTTCATAAAACACCTGGGCGCTGTAGTTTCTTATATAAACAAATAGTAATAGTGCATTTGCCGGGAACTATTTTCAGCCTTCTAGTTTGTACAGCAGCAGGAGCAGGACAATGTGTGTGTTGAGTTTGTGCTCATGGTAATGTAGGGACGAGAATAAATGTTTCTGTTTAATGAAATATAAAGATTTAAATATTTAAAAAGAAAACCTGTATGTGAATATTTAGCACATCATCAAAGCAGCTGTTCGCTGGCATATGAATGTACACTGTGTTTCACTTATTAAACAGTACAGGTACGACTCAAACTTGTCCTTCCCTGCTCTTAACTGCAAAATGTACTTTCTCTGCGAGTGCAGTCTCACTTCAGAGTCTGAAATCAAACTGTTTAGATGGGATCTGACTTAGCTCTCAAGCCTCTTCTCCTCAAATCTTCCCATCATATAATCAACTCAGTTCTTGCACAGTGCTGCTGTCTACAAAGCTGCCCTTTCATCATCTGTTGACAGTTTGTTCTGATCTTTATCGTTCCCCTCCGATCTTTATGGGTCTCTCCCTTTGAGTCTTTTTTCCTCCCCTCTCTGTCTTTCTCTTTGTCTCTTTTTGTAGACACAGACGAAATTGGAACATGCCCATATTCGTCAGCTTGAGCAGAGCCTGCTCCTCGAAAAGTCGAGAGCAGAAGCACTTCAGAAAGAATTAGAGAGGAGGAGGGTAAAAAAAAAAAAAAAAACCAACAACAAAAAAAAAAAAACACAGCACGAGCCCTTTGCCTGTAGCCACTGTTCTGTGTGGTTCTGCACCTGTTTGCTTCTTTGTTGATGGTAGCATAACTCACAAGCTGCACAGGTTCAAGCCGTACTCCACCTGTCTTTGGTGTCCAAATCTACATCAAACCAAACTAGAGACACACTAATGATAAACATTTAAACTCAGTACACATGTCTGTTTTTGAAAAGCTTCACTTTTTAGTCTGAAAAACAATGCACAAAAACTGGATCACTGTCTGTTCTGACACTCCAGATCCTATGTTACAGTTGTATATTTATAGTGTATATCAATGCAGCTGTAATACAGCTGAGGTGGCACAATTGTTAAACACAATTATTAAAATCCTACAGTTTAATGGATATAGCTGCATTATTCTGTAACAAATCCCATGAAAAGAGCAAAACCAAGAATGTGTCAGTCCGTAGTCTGACTTCTTTAGCATGTCTGTGTTCCTACTGGTTCCTACTGAAAACATGTAGTCTCACATAAATAAATATATACACAGTATAGTTTCATTCATAAAAGGTGACTTTAAGACAGCTTTGTATTTTGTATTAAACACACCTCAAACAGAAATAACTAGTGAATTTCTTTGGCTTTCACCTGCGGATTAATACACATTAAGGTCTTCTAGTGGGTATTTCCAGACGCGTGTGTCACTTCCTGCCAAGATGTATGCTAATTGGTGACTCAAAATTGCCCGTAATTTATGAATGAATGAATGAGCTTGTAATTGGATTAGTTTTGGTCTTTTTATGGGATTTGTTGAATCAAGAAAACTTCATTTGAATTTTATAATGTAGCCATATCATGTAACTACTACAGTAACTACTGTATGTCTGAAATACATTGGTATGGGAGTATTTAGCAGCACATGCGCTGTTCTTTCACATAGATATTAAAGTCTGGCCACAGATCCTCGACATGACACTGATGGATGATTATTTATCACCTTATATGAGGGTAGAAACATGCAAAACATACATGCACACTGCCTCTATCCCCTCCCTCATTCTGTCACTCTCATGTCATGAATCACAGTGATACTACTCCTACTCCACCGTTGACCCAGAGCCCCCCCCCCCCTCCCCCCCTCGCCTAACCTCAGACACTCACCTTTGAAAGGAAACACAGTACCAGTCGTGGCTCTCAGCTGCTTCAGCTTTTCACATCTTATGTTGCAGTAGCTGGTGTTAATTATTTCTTTTAAACTGTGATTTCTTTTTTCTTTTCTTTTTTTCTTTTTTTTAATTTCAAGGTTGTCGTTGGGATCAGTTGCCAGCTGCACTTTAAGATGCCAGGACATAACATTCGACATAACACCCTTCCATTTTAGCTCGAGAGTACGCAGTGGATAAATCTCCCTAAGCTCCGTGATAATTTTTGAGCAGTTATGTAATTAGCAACACATGAGAAATTGCTAAATTGTTGATGGGATTCCTCAGTGATTCTCCGAGTAATCCTCCGAGACAAATCATCGCGGTGATGCCCATTTACAGTCAGTAGTTAAGTGCGGCAAAAGGACGTCCTTTATGCCTCTTTGACATGCAGCGCTGCACTTCAGAGAGAGAGAGAGAGAGAGAGAGTCTCTCTTCAATAATAGACAACGGTATCACAAAACAAAAGCGTACAAGCTTGTGCTTTCAATTTTCAGGCATCAAAAGATAACAAAACACTTTGAAATGCTGGGTTCCTATATGCAGTAAGGTCTGCTTCTGCCAACAGGGAAGATGCACTCATGATGCAGCATCCTTGAGGTTGGGTAAGAGAACCAAGGTGAAAAAGAGATTTGATCTTGTTTTGGCTTTGATCCGCTGCTGAGCTATCTCAATTCTTGACTTCAAATCGACTTCAGATGCTGTCAAGGACATTAACCTTGCATAGACCCTTTTTTTTTTTTTTTTACTCTTTTACTCTTGTGTGTTGTGCTGTAATGTGAATGCTATACAGGCAACATCTCTGATATGAATCAACTAGTCACTCTGAGGTCTGGTAGATTGTTTTCCCAGATGGTTGAAATTAACATCTGTGCACTGTGCAGCAGGTCCTTCTTCTTAATCTCCTTTTTTATTTTGATTGGATCCAAGTGTGTGTTGGGTGTTTGCAGTTGTGTGTGTGTGTGTGTGTGTGTGTGTGCGGTGTTACCGTGTGGAGGTTTGCTGTCGGCTTTATTATATTTGCTTGGCTGCTTCTAGATGATCAGAGAATGGCTGTGCTCTCCTCTCATCTTTCACTTCTTTGCACATACAGTGAGCTGCACAAATATTTGGACAGAGACACGTTGATCCTTTGGCTCCTTAGTGCTGGGACTTTGGATGGAAATGATACAAAGACTTTTAACATATTTAGTGTGGACAGAAGTATCAAACACTGAGTGTAATGGTTTGTTTAAACTTTTTGATCTTGGCTAACGCTGCCAGTACTCTTGTAAAATAATGAGTAAATGCACGTTTGGCCTGCTAGAATGGGGCTACTGGAATCCATTAAAGCTGCACTAATCAATATTTTCATATTAACATCAGATTCAATGAGTATGTTTAAAGTGAAAGGGGTTGCCATAGTAACAGACGCACAGAGAGTTATCGCCTAAAACCTGCCCAGTATTTAAACATCTGTATATAATCATATACACTCTGACATCTGGCTACCAGGTGGAGAACTGGCTGCTAGTCTTTGTATCATCTTGTATCTAAGGAGTTCAACAGGAAGCCAAACTGCGAGACAATGTGTCGCTGTCCACATACTTAATGTAATGTCTTTTGTATTGTATATTCCACTGGAATGCACTTGACTGTCTCCAATCCTTGCAAGGACCTTCAGGGGTTTCCCTTTGATTTCCTTTTTTTCTTGAGGCCTGATTTTCTGCTATTAAATCTTGTTGTCACCTTTTCTTTGGAATGACGTCGTTCTGTTGCAGGGTCTCCGAACCTGTCACGGTAATATGGTCATTCTTTTGAAAGGCTGACATCTCTCTGCTGTGGCACTTATGCCAAAAAAAAGTCATTTAACAGCAGTGATGGATGTTGCTTTCTTCCTCATCAGCAAACCACGGTTGAAGAGCAGAGTCGTATCATGCAGCTGGAGGAGGAGCTCACCCTCAGACGAGCTGAGATCAAGAACCTCCAAGCTCAACTCAGAGGGCCCGACTCCAGCTCGCAGCAGGCCGACGACGGCGACGCAGTCCCCGGGTCCGACGCCCAGCCGGAGACCCAACTCCTGCGCGAGCAGCTGCTGTCAGCGGGTCGCGAGCACTTCAAGGAGAGCAGCGAGCTGAAAGAGAAGTACGAGACGGCGTTAGCAGCGAGCCAGCAGGAGATAGACTCACTGAAGGCGCTGGTGGATAAACAGAACCAGGAGATCAGTGAGATGAAGCAGAAAGCCCAACAGGCTTCCAAGGAGAACATGGAAATGATGGACACCTGGAAGGTATTCTGCTATATTCACTTTAATGCAAACTGTTCAAAGAAGTTCAACAAGAGTCATGGGCTTATTTCAGTGACTCCTGTGATTGAGTCGTGAAAGTATGTATGCTGAACCGGCACAGAGCAATAAGTTTATAATTTGCCTTTTCAAATCTGACAGGTACCGACATATCGGTGAGGATTCAGGGTCTCAGAGAAAAGCTTGAATTTCTCATTTTAATCAATTTGAAAATTGGTTTCCCAAATAACCAGCGGAGCAACCAGATTAATCTTCTCATTTCCCTCCGCAGGGTAAATTTGACACTTTAGTGAGCGACCACCAGCGATCCTTGGAAGAACTGAAGGCCTCATTGAGCAGTGATCATGCTTCTTCAGAAGGCCAAGAGCAGGACGCCCAGGAGCTGAGAGCCGCTCTGGAGAGCCTGAAGATGGAGCACCAGCTGGAGGTGGAGAATCTCAAAGCCAAACATAAGATCGAAGCTGCAATCCTCACCAAGGAACGAGAGGACTTCTCCACACGTCTACAAGAGGCCAAAGAGCAGCTGGCCGAGGGCAGCCACACATGGAGGGCCGACGTGGAGGCCAAAAGCGGGAAGCAGGCCCTGGAGGAGGCGACCGATAAGCTACAGAAGGCGGAGCAGAGGCTGGTGGAGATGGAGAAGCTTCGGGCGGAGCAGGACAGAAGCACAGAGGAGCTGAGAGAGAGGCTGGAGCTGTCGGACAAGAAGATGACAGACTACCAAGCCCTGCAGAAAGCCCAGGCGGAGAGCCAGGAGGAGATCCAGAAACTGGAGGAGAAGCTGAGGGTGACTGCGAACCAGCTCCAGGCCATCCAGGCAGACCGCTACACATCCCATGATGCAAATGTGAGTGGTTGAGGAGACAGGCTAAGTAATAGTTTGATGTTCTTCGATTGTTGATAAACTGTCTTTTAATTTCAACTCTCTTTAACTTGCTCCTTTTTCAGGTGATAGAAGATAATGAAATTTCAGATGAGAAGATGAAGCTCAAACAGAATATTGAAGGTATCTTCTTATTTGAATCTTTACATTTTGAGACAAACCACACATGCACTTCATTTGTTCTATCATTGTACTATCAGTTTTCTTAAAGCATCATTAAAACCCCTTTTTGTTCCAGCATTTATGTTGTAACTGTTGATAAGCTGCAGATCATAATGCATTACAGGGAAATGCACTGTTCTGTCTTCTTCCATTAAAAGGAATAGTTCCACGTTTTGGGAAGAACGCTTATTCGCAGACAGCAGCTGCTACACAACACAAGAGCCACACACTCACCTGACCAACAGGCCACATTAGCTTTCCTGCTAAAGTCTCCTTCTTATCTAACTTACAAACATGAGCGCACGTCTTGTCCTGCACTACTGAGCTGCAGCACGTTAAACTGCACCTAGACGTCCCTGCAGATATCGCTGTGGTCCGGGTTTAGATCCCGCTGTGCTTCTGACTCTTCGACACCACCAACAGCACACTGTCTGCCATTGACATGTTGCTACAGAGCAAGTTTGTTTACTACAGCAGCAGCTCTCCGGCAGCCTGCCAGCTGCTGTCAGTCAAACACCAACAGGCCCCTCCAACCAGCAGAGACAAAAAGAAGCGTTTTTGACATTTCTGCAACAATGCTCTTTTATTCCTTTTAATACTAAAAAAAATATATTTACACTGACTTGCTGTTAGACTGCAAAAAGGAATGACTAAATATGAAAACAGCAGAATTTTGTTTTTATTCTTCAGTTTTTATATGGATCAAACAAAAGAGAGTCAACCTGATAGTTACTGAGCTGGTAGGTGCATTTTGTTACCGTTTCCAGTCTGTATGCTAAGCTAAGCTCGCTGGCTACTGGGTGTAGCCTCACAGTTAGACAGATGAGAGTGGTATCAGTCTTCTTGTCTAAATCTGGGATAAAATTGAATAAACCCAAAATGTCAAACTATTTTTGGAGGGAAAACCAGAAAAAAAGATGGCAACTAAAATGAAATCTAAATCAGTTAATAGACGTCAGTGGTAGAAACAGATGCTGAGCAGTTCTCATTATTCTCTTCAGTGAATAAAGCTGATTTTTAACAATAGTCTATTTCAGTTAATTATCTAATGGCTGCTTTTAGGAGATCTATCCACCAAATATCCTGTGGTCGTAAGAGGAGTGACGGATACCTGCATTAACATGATGATCCACCTGACGGTTTCGTGAACACTGCACGATACTTACTGTTGTTTTGTTTGTTTCTTTTTTCTTCAGAAACAATGGAGAAGTTGTTGAAAAGGGAAAAAGAGGTCTCGACTCTCACCTCCCAGGTCGAGGCCCTCAAATCACAGATTGGAGGTAAACGAGTTTTTCATGACACAAAATCACTAAAGATGGGAGCGAGTCTTTTCACGCTCGCAGTGTTTTTGTGTAGCCTGTCGGAGAAGAGTATTTGAGAATCAACTTTTCTATATAATGTGAAAAGCTTGATAGCACCAACCAGACATTTGGCTCGACCTTGTGCGCAGCAACGCGTAGATAGGACGCCATACCCGAAGTTCAGTCAAACAAATGATTGTTTTAATTGCAGAAACAGAAACAGAATTTAACCAAAACCAAAAAAAGAAAAAAGAACGGATGGATTGGAGGAAGGGCATTCCCCCCTAAACTAACCCAAAATACAACAAACACAACTGAAAAACAGGACCGCCAGACCTCCATCCTCAAACCAGCAAAAGGAGACAGGAAGTCAGAGAGGCTGTTTGAGTGTGTGTGTGTGTGTGTGTGAGAGAGAGAGAGAGAGAGAGAGAAGGGGATCTCCCTCTGCTCCAGCCTCCTTTAAGTTGGCTGTGTGGATCAGTCAGCGTGGATCAGGAGCACAGGAGGCGAGGCAGCAGAACACAAGGGGGGGGGGGGGGGCAACACTGGCTAAAGCTTTTCCTTTAAAAAAAAAAAGAAACAGAGACATATCTCCTGATATATAAACTCGTCATCTGTGTCATATTAACAGTATTAAGCGTTGCTCCCTTTGTTCGCCTGTATGTGCGGCTTCACTTCACTTGCCTGCCAGTCACGCCGAGTTCAGCGCGCAGTGGAACGTGTTCGTTTTTTCACCGTCACAATCTTTGATCATCGCCGAGAGATCTGTCAACCTGCTGTCTTTTTGAAAGGGAAAAGTTCCATCGCATCAAACAGCTTCATGTAGTTCACATAATCATACTGACACACTTTGAAAAGCCGAGTGTAAATAATTTAAAAAGAGAAAAAGACTCAAATGAGACACAAAGTGGAGAAAAGTTGCATTATTACACTTCATGTGTCGATTTCTTTTCTTTTTTTTTTTAATAAAAAGAAGTTTGAATGTTTTGATTATTGATTTTTACAACCAGTGGAAGGTTCACGTTGAGGGTTTTTGATGTTCTTTATCAAAGTGCGGCAGAGAAACACATTTGAATTAGCAGAAGGGGGATCACCATGAAAAGCCCGTTGTCATTATGCGCACGTGTTGTGATACACCGAGTTGTTTAAGTCATGATTACTGAGCTCACAGATGCGGCATTAAGTTGTCGTTTGAGATGGATTAGTTTAGTTGGAAGAGATCATTTGATATCAGTCTAAATGCTGTGAGCGTTCATTCCTGAAGTCAGTATGTGCAGGATGAAGGATTTCTGTGATTACACACAAACGACTGTCTGTGGCTCTGACACTGTGGCATGAAACAGATCATAACAATAAATCATGTTATTGTTTTTGCCATCATTTAATAACTAGACCTCCAATAACAAAATCTGTGTCAATACGACTGTGAGGATGTAAAATGTATGAAAAAATAATTCTGGTTATTCAAGACAATCCAGCATTAAGTATTTATGAGCAGTAGGCAAACAGTTAGTTTATACACAAGTTATAAATGTTTATTAATGTATTTGTCTCGTCCTGGGAAGCATCCCTAAGTGGTGTATGAACGGTTATTGAATGATTGGTAACATATCTTAGTTAATGATGTGCTCACACACACACACACAGGAAGCCTTACAGTGTGCGATGAAGTATTTATTGACTTTGATACACACACAAATCATTCACATGCAGCTTTATAACTGTTTAATGAAGACGTGTTGAGCTCAACGTTTATAAGTATGGAGATAATATGCATTCTTTACTCAAGGTCCTCTTACTAGATTACACAGCACTCCTGCACTCTTCCTCAGTTGTCGTGGAAAGTGAAGAACTAATATTTATGGCTATAATAAATGTGCAGTAAGCATTTTCTTCAGATGGTTATTTGACATCCGCTGTGTCAGTGTGTCAATAGGAAATATCTTATTTTATATTTCCAAACATTCTTTTTGTAAGTAGCAAAATATCTGAGTGAAATATTTGTGTGGTGTTAAAGAAAGTAAAACAATAAGAGACCAATTTCCAAATTAAAAACTTAGGCTATAACATAATAAATAAGTCTAACCAAACTAAATAAATAAATATGACATATTTTCATTTTATAAACAATATACTGATTGTTTATATACTGTTTATAAATTGGGGGGGGTTGAAATAAAGTCTTATCGACTCTCTTTCCACCAGCACTGGAGGGCAAAGTTCGTTCTGGGGAGAAGAAAGCCGAAGCCCTGGCCAAGGATAAGATGCGTGTGGAGGCGGAGCTGGAGTCCATGACCAAGAAGTCCCACGATGCCTCTGGGCAGCTGGTCAGCATCAGCCAGGAGCTACTGAAGAAAGAGAGGTATGGAAACATGGCTATATCGAGTTTTACAGTCTGCAGGTGAAAAGTTATATCTGCATACATGCAGACGTTATTCACAAAGATACATCTTATATTATTGACTGAGTAGACAGAGTAGAAACGTACCAGCATTTGTTGCATTCATATGTGAGGAAAGTCCACTACACATTTCACCGTCCAGCTTAGGTGTCAATGAGGATGCAGGGAACACAAAGTCCTGACTCACTTCACTTTAATTTAAAACTTCATCGTCCCATAGGAGCACTGTGTTCTGCATGAAGGCTTTGCAGTAAAAACACATAAAACGCACTGTAAAAAAAACAATACGATGCATTTTACTTAATAAACATGTTCGGCAAGACTGAGCTCAGATGATGAGCTCAGGAGCTGCAGAGGGAAGACTTAGGCCTGGAGTTCTTCATAGATAACTGACTGAAACTGACTACAAACATATTATCAGCCTCTGAAGCTTTTATGGTAAAGGTTTATGCTAATAGTCGCCTTTTACAAAGGTATTTAGCATCATTCACATTCATTTGGAATCATTGTTTCCACCTGATGTAAACACGTCCAACATTCACTCTGATTTGAAGCTCTGTTTTGGTCTCCACCAACTCCTGACGGAAATATGTCCTAGATGTTTGAGCCACTAAATGCTCCACCAGCTAGTTGCTGGTAACTATGGTTGTCGTTCGGTGCCGTGTGGGGCAGAGGAGGAAAACAATGAGCTAAAATATGCTAAAAACACTCAAGTGACCCTTTTCACGTTACCTGTGGTTTATATAAACATATAGATGAGTGCAGCTTTAAGATGACGGATGTCAGATTTCTGTCAGAGGCTGATAGTAGTTATTTTTTGCTTGGTGGCTGACATCTCAGTGGTGAACTGAAATTTTTACGGATAAAGTTCAGTTAAACTGTGGAGATTAATTAAATTTGTAACTGAAATGGCAGCTTTGCCAGCTCTGCACATACAGCTGCCGGTCTTTTCCACCGGCACATATGGCTGTACCACATCGCTGTGAAACTGCAGGCCTGAGTCTCTGGGCCTTTTCCTCTTGAGCAGCAGAGGGAAACGGCGAAGACCTGCCAGATGTCCACCTGTCATAGACTGAGTTAGTCTTTTCACCAGCCTCCCTGGTTCATTTCTGTTGCTGAAGCCAAAGCTGCCAAACTTGGCTACATTCAATAAAACTCTGATAACTGAAGTCATTATTTAACCACCCAAGTGTAAAGAGGAAGTTGTCACAGCAGAGGTGCAGGGCTCTCTTATAGGGGTTTGTTTCACAGACACGTTGAATGAATTTATCTGCAGTGCTGTATGAACTCACATTGGTCTAATTGTATTACATCGTTGGCTATCTTACATTATACAGCCCTATATTATTGATGGTTATGATGTTAGTAAATGCTGCAAGACAGTAAAAGTAAGTGCCTCTGGCTGTGGCAGAATATTTTTCTATGCATCATCACTGAAGCAATTATGTTATATGCAATAAAAGTGTATACCTGCCATTGAAAAATTCAGTGGCTGTCTCCCTTTGAATCAGTGTTATTGGATGCTTGTATCATTTGCTCTCTTAATGTCACTGCTGCTATTTCAGCCTGTGACATCACGCCAGGGAACAAGGTGAGCGCATTGCCTCAAAAATATACGGCACATTTTTATCTTAGAAAGCTGCCGAGATAATTCAAGAGAGACGATTATCAGCAGATGACTTGGCAGAAGACAGTCCAATACCTACAGCAACCTCATTGATAAAATACACCAAGAAAGTCTCTGTTGCCGTGAGTCAGTCTGGCTGAGCATGGAGCCCAGTCGTGCCTTGAGCTCACAGGTTGTAGCAGCTGAATTTGATGTAATTTCATTGCCAGAGGCGCAGCTGCAAACAGTGAGGAAGAGGAAGGAAGTGTGGAAGACATCGCTTCACTAATGAAAATTCAGACGACCTTCTCACTTCTCGTAATCCTGCATTAATAGTTTTTCTTTTCGTCCACTTGGGGGCAGCAGAGATACAAACACAACACTGACATATTATCGGCTTATAAACTTAAGTGATGTGGCAAACTTGGTATTTTATTTACACATCTTACATCCCTTCTACATTATGCATTATACTGATACAGAAATATTGATTAGAGTCGCTTGAATATATGATCTAACAATTTCAGCACAAAGAGAAAAGGTCTTGAGCATAATTCTCTTTTTTTCTCAGTGTTACGTGCAGCTTTATCATAATTGAATTTTTGAACAAGTGTAGGGCAGTGTGCAGAAAAAAAAGGTGGCCCAGTTTATATGTAGCTCTCTGAAATCAGTTTCAGGCTAACAGCCAAAAGCTAGTTCATGTCAAACTGCACTGCCTGACTGTCCATCCACCAGCCGGTCTTACATGTACAGAGAATGAAGCCGCCTCCACAATCCCCCCTGACCAGACTGGCAAACACATTATTCACATAATGGGTTGCTGAGCTTTTAAATAATAATGACCTTTGTGGAAGGTCTGAGCAGATGCACCGCTCATATAATCCTTGACAGCAAAATTGCACAGCTTCTCTACTATTATTGCACTTGGGAGCAGTCAAGTTCACGGCGAGTCGCCGCAGTCCTGCAGACCAGAAAGGCACCTGTGGTAAATGGTTTCTATTTTTTCCTCAGCATAACCAAACACTCAAGACTCAAGGTTTCTTTTCTTCTTTTATTTCTGCTGTGCAGGAGTCTGAATGAACTGAGGGTGCTGCTCCTTGAATCGCATCGCCATTCGCGGGACATGGAGAAAGACCTGAACCGAGAAGTGCACAAAGCAGAGTGGAAGGTGAAAGAGCAGAAACTCCAGGACGACATCAAGACCCTGCGAGAAAAACTGCTCCTACTGGTGAGAAAGAGGGAAAATCTGCTTCGACAGCACATTCTGATGATAATCCAACACTGGTAGTGAGGTTTATCAAGTCCAACAGTTGATCATTACTGATTTTAGAGACATTCGAGCAGTTTTGTTGTCACAAAAGTAGAAAGCTACAAGTATAAAAGGTTTCAAGGACTCCCCCAGAAATCTGTTATGTGCTTGTCAAAGAGAAATTCGGGTCAAGATCAGTCTGAAAACAAGTGTTCAAGTCTGTCTAGACACAGATAACATATTACTGTAAGAAATTCAGCTGTAGCTGTAGTTTCTATGCTGACAAGCTTATTGATTCTCTCTTGCCACAGAGTTCAATAGGAAGTGAATCGAACTCGGGTGTGATTTTTTTTGATGGTGGTTTTTAACCTTTTCTAGAAAGATGGTTTAACATCATGAGAGTTTACATAAAAATCCTCCTCGTGATTGACAGATTTTTTTTTTTTTAAACTGGTAAGAATTGATGGAGCAGAGGTTAAGATACGTTGACTTTTAGACTGTAGTATGGATAAATGCAGGATGCTGTTTCCCATATAATGTATCTCAACAGCATCTGTTATTAGACCCCTCCTGCCTGGTAAACACCCACATTTTTTTCAAACTCCATGCCTTTTTTTATTAGCCGAGATAACCCTCTTGACATCACCAGCTATTTTCTCAGATTGACAAAGATCCTCTAGAGTTACAGATGACATTAAACAAATGTTTTCTCCGGCTGAGTCATACTAATAGTACAGAATACATTTATTTTGAAATGACTATAGCACATTAATATTTAAGTGCTAGCTCGTCTGTGTTCATACAGGCTGCTGTTAATGCTGTGAATATGTGAATAATGTATAATAATCTTTTTTTTCCACATGGTTATCACATATACAACATGATATACATGCATGAATTATTTAACAGCACACTTTAGTTATGATCTGCCGTGTGTGTGTGTGTGTGTGTGTGTGTGTGTGTGTGTGTGTGTGTGTGTGTGTGTGTGTGTGTGTGTGTGTGTACCCGCACGCATTTCAGGGTCGGGAACGGTCTTCACCCGATCACCGGCGGTACTCCATGCTGGACCCTTCGGCTCTGGACTCGGAGGTGAACCGCCTGCGCCAGCGGCTGCTTAGCACTGAGGACGCCTTGAGGAACGCCTTGGAGCACAACCAGCAAGTCGATCAGCTGGTCCAGGCCATGCGCAAGCATCCAGACAAAAGCCCGGTAAAGTTGCAAAGAAATGTCACTCCCACAGATTCAGCTCGGAGGAGGATGACAATTATTTTGGTGGCAAGAAGTGAGACAAGGGGTTTTAATGTTAATTTTAAATGGTTTAAATATTACAGATGTCATTGAGTGTCATAATATGTATTTTTGTACAGAGATAATGGATTTTAATATTTACTGCATATCAGAGACACATTTTGGGAAAAGCACTTATTCCCTTTCATGTATGTGCCATAAATATAAAGCTTCCACCTGCAACCGGTTAGCTCAGCTTTACACAAAAGGTGTGTCCCAATTCAGGGGCTGCATCTTTCGGAGAAGTGCAGTCTCCTGTTGTTGACAACACACAACTTTTTTTACAAAAACTTGAGGTGTTAAGGCCCTTGGTTTTTTAACAGTTGTTGAACTGAGCTGAAACCCAATATTCACATTTAAAAGTGTAATCCTCGGGCCCTCTGTCGGTCTTATTTTATGCCATATTATTTTCATTACTGGCCCAATGAATCTTGGGATAGTTTGGGTCACGAAGGATCCACCCATCGGAGCCTTCACCGGCCAAGAAAAGAAGGACGCATTTGAAGGAGTCTTGGGAACGGGACAGCGTAGTTTGCGCTGCTGTGACGCTCAGTCCTCAAATGCAGCCTCTGAAGGATGCGGCCCCTGAATTGGGACGCAGCTAAAGACTGGAGACATGGAGCTGTCCTGGTTCTGCCCATTTTACCGGCTCATCCAGAACACGTGTTTTCAGTCTTTGTGTTTATCTAAGCTAACTGGCTGTTGGCACTAGTTAAATATTTATATTATATAAATCTTCTCATCGAACTCTTGGCAAGAAAGCGAATAAGCGCATTTCCCAAAATGCTGAAATAGTCCTGTAATGTCATTTACAAATACAACACATGTAAATCATGTCAGTGACTCCAGTGACAGTTTATAACTGTGTTTTTCAGGCGCATGGTGCAAACTCAGCCAATGGAATTCATCATCAGGAGTCCGACAGTACTCGAGATGTTGGTATTATTTCATTTTGTTTTTTACCCCATTATTTATGTGGTGATGTTACTAAAATCTGTCGGCACTAAGACGTCTTATTTTTGTCCTTTCAGGATCAACACTGATATGAGCAGAAGAGATGAGACTGAGACTGAGACGTGCAGAGGTACATCTTCAAAGGAAAAGCTTGTGCGACATTTCTCCTGATCCTGCGATGGACAGCCTGAAGAACATTTCAGTTTACAGTTAAAACCAAAACAGCGAATCTCTATCTCCAGTGAATTTATGTGTTGTTGCAGAAAGCACCTATTAGCCAATCATGAAGACCGCTTAAAGTACTATAAAATATAATCAGGACATGGGACATGGACATGAAGAGAATATTATCGGTACAACTGCTGATAACATACAGTACAGCAACTTTTGATGCTTTACAGTAGTTAGAAATATTGAATCTACAAGTTGCCAGGAACTCGTTGACAATTCAGAATTTTGATCCAGGAAGCAAAACGGCTGACGGACGACGATGTGAAGTACTAAAAGACTGGGTCTCAGTTGCTTTGTTTCTTTTTATTTATTACTTTTACTTTTGCTTCTCCGCTTTGTAATAATCATCTGTACTGTAGGTGGGCTGTCATTGGCCAGTGACACTCAGAGCAACTCTTGCAGGATGACGCTGACAGCACTGAGGGAATCCGACTCATTTGTCGCCTTTCTCAATACCTGATGAGAGGACTGGTAGCGAAGCCATCACGGTTCACAGTCCTGCTTCAGTGCTCAATTGTGGGTGATCAGCATCATTGGAAGTATTTAAAAAAACAAAACAAAACAAAAAACTAATACTCCACCAAAAAACTGTTTTTTGAATATAACACACAAACACAGTAGGTTTGAAAAGTGGCTATAAAACAGCTTTTATTTCAGGTTTAATGTGTTTGGGTTGCAATGGCTTTCATTACCGACCAGTTTTTTTGTTTGGAAAAAAAGTTTCAAAAAACATCCACAAACCCATAACGTGATGTCTGCTCTCCGTCCATGTGCTGACTGCTGAGTATGTTCCAAACACTATTTCTTTGCCAAAATATGGCTAAATACATTTGCTTGATCTTCAAGTACAACCGCTTTTGATACACAGGAGGACAGTTTTTAAGAAGTCCGTAATTTGTTTCTCATGTTTGTTTTTTTGGCCTTTTTTTTTTTTTTTTGGATGAAGTCAGTTACATAAAAGTCTGCAACAACCCTGTGCTGTCTAGCAAACATTAACTCCTGAAGTATCCCGAATAAAAGTCTTCATTAAGTAACCAATCATGGACAATGTGTCATGATGTTAAAGAAAACAGTGTCATTCCCTCTGCCAAGAAAACATTATAGGGCTTTAAAGGCCACTATTAAGGTGGTGTTAAGCATCAGTACTGTTGCTATGCTTACTTGCATGCTAATTAGCATAAATTTTAAACAGAGTTTAAACTATTGACTGGAAGAAATCAGAAATACACACATAAACATGAATCAACCATTCAGCCTCAGAGCTGTTAGCCTTCCTTGTGCTTACCATGCTGTATTATGAATCATCCATCGCTACACCAGGGCACAGTTATCTGTTACAGGGCTGACCGTGATGAATTCAGTACCAATCCTCTCTGCAGGTGTTGGGTAAGGTGGCTACTGGGTCAATCCTCCTAAAAGAGAAGTTCTTTTTAGCCGTTGCACATCAGTGGACTCGCTGCCAGAACTGAATATTGATGTTAACAAACCTCCTGAATCCAGCTCTGAGTGTTTATAGAATGAACATAGTGAATTATTCCATACGTTTTCATTCACTAAAACTCTGTCTGACCCTCTACCAAAACACCTCTTACTCTACCAGTAATGATCAGCTATTTTATTTACTGTGGACTATGTATCAGTACAGACTCCATCCATGCATTAGTATTAATGAACTGTATATTTATACATATGGTGTGACGTAGCGGCCCTATTCGATGCCCATTCTAGCCACCGACCTTTTGTTAAGTCTACCGAAGGGCTGTCACAGGAGCTAAAACCCAAACGATGGATTTAAGTTATTCATCCTCCCCAAGGTTGATAACATCTGGATTTCATTTGCAAAAAAAAAAAAAATGTTATCAACACATAGAATTTATACTGTAAGTCTTCCAAATATTGTTTTCTCCATCCTGTGTGTAGTTGGTCATAGGTTGCTATTGGTTTGCGGGAGACATAAAACAGAGGTGAGTGGTGTAAAAATCGCAGGGTGGTGTCTCCTGAGCAAAATATGTAGGGCAGGCACTGGTCAGCTCAGATAAAACCTAAATTTTCCATTGGATATTGTACATGGCCTTTTTAGCTGGAGGGTTCATACCCTTTGGATTATTGCTGCAATGGTTTCGGAGATTGAGTCATTAAATATTAACAATGTGGGTAAGGGCTGGTGGTGTTTTATTTCACACTCTTTCATACGTGTGTCTCCTCTGTGTGTTTTGTTTTTTTGTGGCAAAGCACAGGAGATTTGTATATTTCTACAAAACTGAAGTGGTGTTAGATTTCATGCCGCTAAGAGGGTGGTGGTTTGGGAAATTCAGCCAGCAACCATAACCATTTATCCCTTCCTCAGCCACTCACACAAACACACACACAAATGCTAGAATAAACTCTGCTTTGTAGATCATACACGCATCTCTGGGAAATATTTGGTATTAAAATTAAGTGATGTCAACCAGAACAGGAGGCAATAACTCCTTTATGTGAAATAGGGGCCAAGTTTCTTGATGGTGAAGATGAAACATCCAGACACTGCATATTTATTTACATTCTCTGGATGTCTAACCTCCACATATATCACTTTTATTTGTTGGCCTTGGCAAATGTCACGGCTTATCCACACATCTCAGTTTGTTGCTAGAGGGCAGGCTGGTTATGCCGGTGACATTTGAATAAATAAGTGATTACTTATTTGCAGAAGCGAGCAGAAAGTGCTGCATATGTGAATCACAGGCACAGCCTCTGTTCTGCTTGTGGTGAAACACACTTTAAATGAATATTTCAAAGTAGGTTGGGAGAAAATTGTGCCAGAGTAAGTGAAACTAACCGGATTACAGTAAAACAGTGGATTGTATTATTGGTTTCCGAAAAGATTTTCTTAAATCATTGTTTATGACTATGTTAATTATAAGATAACCATTTGTTCCTTTACCCCAGGATATGAACTTTACCCTATATTAACCAGACATGAGCTATTTTAGGCAATCACAAGAGCCCTGGCATAACTGTCATGGCCAGAAGATCCATGGAGCTACTGTTTATCCACTTTGGACAGACCCTAATCCTAAAAATAATTTGGATACTGTACAACTATCACATCAAACCACCTTCATGCAAACTATGAGGGATTTCTTAAAGCAAAACTGTCAGTGTGAAGTTGCAGTCAAGTGGCAGACAGTGATTTAAACTCTCACAGCTGCTAATAAAATAAGAAACAACACTGGGAATATTTCCCTTCCTTGTAAAATTTGCTCCCCGAGGGTTTTTCCGGAGGTTCCTCCGTTAATCCTGTATGTAAATCGCAGCCAATAGATGCTGTTGTTGAGTTGGGCTGGGATTAGCAGGAGGCGAATGAGTTTCAATTTTACTGGATTACAGAACAAAGAAAGGGGAAAGGGACACCCTGCTCTGTTAAGGGAAAAAGAGAAATAAACTGAGGAAAAAAAATACAAATAGTAGACAATAAAACGTGCGATCGAAGTCAACATTGTGATGTTCCGGATTACGATGTTTTAGCGGACGCTACAGCTACATTGTGGATGGGAATTGTGAGCGTTTCTGATGGATTAAAACGGGGGAATAAACCTATTCCGGGATTGACAACAGCAACAAGGCTATTTAATCGCTAATTAAGGTGAGATTTGGCTGTCGGTTTTTATATCCGCGAACAGTTATGTGGTGTGTTTTCATTGCGTATGCCGCTTTTTGTAGCCGTACATTCAGAAATTACAGATTATAACCTAATTTCTGGACTGGGGGAGGAGATGAAAGGAAAGTGCTAGCGCTAGCTAGCAAGAGGGCTAGCGCAGTAGAGCTAACGAGTTTATGCTAGCTAGCTCAACGTTATAATGACACCGTTAGCTAATTAGCCAGGTTGTTGATTAGTTAGACATATGGTAACTAATGTAGAGAGGTTATTGTTATTTAGCGATAATCTCAGCCTAGAGGGACTTCTTCCTGTAACCTTGCCAGTGGAACGCTAGCCTATATTTATGACTGGGATACAGGGTCTGTCTGCTTGCTAAATTATCCCCCATACATTGCTATCACTGACTATAAGGTTACCAGCTAGGACAATAAAGCCAGCTAGCTAAATTAGCTAGTGTAAACGACAGAAGAAGCAACACATCTAAACTTCAGAAAACAGTCTGAATACAGCAAGCTATATCCAACTGCATTGCCTAGTTAATTCCTTGTTACACTTGTATTGATGTGCAGTAAACTTTAATAATAATTTACTAAATGACTGCTATCGGTAATTTCAATCTTCTACTAAAAGTAGCACGGTTGGCGTGTGTCTTAAAATAAAAGAAAAACATTAGATGTTCGAAAAAAGAAACACAAACTTAGATAACGCACACGCAAGTGTTTTATTGCGTGATTCTGAAGCCAGATAACGTTAGTGATATTCTTCTCATTTTGCCCTCAGTTGTCTTTTTGTAGTTGATACCAGACGCGTCAAAGTTTAAAAGCAGCTGACTGGAATAAAACTTTATCAGCTGTAACTGTCTGACCGAGTGAATTCACAAGACAAGAGAGAAAATAAGACGTATTGTACACACGACATAGGCTCATTTCCTCTGGAGGAACAGACCTCGACTTTTATTTATTGCACCCATGTCTCATATCCTGTGGTTTCAAGCTTTTTTTTTTTTTTCTCCCCTGGGTCGGTCCAGCTTTTCAAAAATAATTCCCTTCCACTCTCATGTGATGTGAAATTAGTAGTAGTTCTCCTGCTAGCGTTTTCCAGCACAAGAAGTTCTCACCACAAACTCCCATCCCTGTATATAATCTTTATCAGGCCAACTCTTTGTAATTGTTAAAAACACAACAGACAAAACAAGTCCTTTATCCAACTGTTTATCTGTTGTCCATACATCATAATGACATGTAGTTTGTCCTTGTTTTTAATACCAGACAAATGAGACAATCATATCAGGCTTATTTCCTGTTATTCCCAATTTTATTTCCTCCGAATAATTAATTGATTTAGCATCTAAATTTTATGGCTACACTGTATAAACCTGTAATAAAACACTGAATTGAACTGAAAAATGACTTGTTGGCATATTACCTGTATGGACACACTGTGCTTTAATCTGTTGTCGGTAGAAAAAGGAAACGTATAAAAGTAGCCCTCCTCATGTGTGTCCCTTTATTACTGTATGGCTGTTTTCATTATTTTGGGCTTAAAGGACAACTCATGGTTTTGCACGATCTATCCTATTAACTGCAAATGTCATATACAATATTGCAAACCGAAATGTAGCCACAGCTTTGTTATCTAAGCCTGCATTGGATGGTTGAACATTTTGTCCGTAATATGTTAAGCTCATATCGCTGGTCTAGTGTTTACCATTGAATCTTTTTTGGCATTCATATCATCAGTGATGACATTCCCAAAAGGCCGTGGCCTCAGGCTCAGGGTGTAAACAAAAGGATTATGTTGTTGTTTGCTCTAATGATAAGTTCCCACACCCTGACTTACTGTAAGTTGTTGGAGGTATGTCAAAATTGTCTTTTACTTTTTTCGTGCTATAAAAACCATTGTGCATTATTCAATTACTGTAATGCCATGAAGACTGATGCACATTATAATCCCTCTAGAAGAACGAAAGTCAAAAGTAATCCAGCTATTGAGATTTGTTTTAAGGATTCCTGTATACCTGTGGTACATCCACACAGGTGTTTTCCCTCATTTTGCCTAATGATATCTAATAGGCTTGTAGAAACTGCACTTCAATTGACATCTCTCTGGTCCTCCTATTAGATTTGTTGTTAGGGCAGGACAAGTTACACCAGTATTGTCACAGAGTGCTAAATAGAACGCGACTGGCATAGTGCCTGTTGTTCTGCAAGTAAACAGAACACTAACAGCATCATAAACAATACAGACATCAACAAAAAAACATACTTCACATAGTGTTTAGTGGCCGAATCCAAATGGAAAATGTACTATACTGTCTCTGCCAGCACATAAAAGCAGTGAAAAAGAAATCAAAGATACCCCGTGGAGTTGCAGTGTTTCTTACAAAAAAAAAAAAGTATTGTGTGTATCCTTGAGGCCCAACAAACTGTGTTGAATGCATTTCCTTTCTCATAAAACCTAGCAGTGACATTTTCTGCCATGTTTCTACTACCTGCCGACCGGTGGTACAGTGTGAAACTATTGACAGGAAAGTGTAACGCGTCACCCATGCTCTCGACTGCATGCACAAAAGGTAGAGATAGAGATTTAATGGTGATAGGGATTTAACAGTCAAATAGAGTGTAGCCAATTATTCTGGTTCGTAAAGATTGTGACCTCGCCGGGTTTTAGTTTTGCCCTGTCCAACTTTAACCTGATCAGAGGTCTAATTAGCCAGAATAATTGAAAACACCTGTGTGGGTGAGCAGGGCGTTTTAACTCCCAATAAATCTCAACATCCTGGAAACCCCATATATCCTTAATGGTGACCTTGTGTGTAACAACATTGGTGCATTTAAAAACATATTTAGTCACATTTGTATCAATTTCTTCAAACACAATAGGAGTTCACACAAAGGAGTATGAATTATTGTGAGTGTGTGAGTTGGGCTTGTTTCAGACAGTACAGTGCTCACACTGAAGAGCAAATATAGTGCCCTAAAAAGATATATTTAGTGCTTTTAAGTCCTACATATTATGCATACAGACCATCTGAGTTATATTACCACTGCATCTTGTCTGCAGCTGAAGCAAGACAGAAATGTTTTTGCCATCTATAGCACAGATTTGACAGAGTGACAGGTACTATGCCTGACAGGACAGCAGCTTCATTTTTACCAGTTTTACTGTGGATGCCAAGTCAGAGATTTACTGCTTATCTGGAATAAAATTAATGTGTAAATGCTTGCAAAAAACAGTGGCTTAAGTAAAGACCTTAGTTAATTGCTGGTATACGTATATCCTTTATATCATGTTTTGCCCTTTTAAAAACTCAAAAGAAACTAGTCCCTTCTTGTAAAGAAGGCTGACACAGAGCTGTGATGACTACCTTTCTTTTCTTGGTTTATGCCAACAAAAAACTTGATTGGTAGTTTCGGCTGACTCATGTAAATATTAAAGCGCTCCTCTGTCAGTTAATCTAAGTTAACTCACACAGTCAGATTGTGTGTGTGTTCTTATGGACCACTCTGCCCTGAAGCCAGAACTGAAAGGACAAAGTCCATGATGTTAAACAAGTTACAAAACCTGTAGCTCCCAATAACTAGGATTGCTGGCTGATTTTGGGCTCAGAAAATAAGTGAGCTTTTGTTAAAGTGACAGTTTGGATGAAATCACATTGAACAGTGTTGGCATGTCCAAAACGATTGCGTCATTCACTGTCAACAGAGCAAATGCCTGATTTGCATCGACAAATCTTAGGTTTCTTTTTTTCTTTTAAGCTTCATAATAGACTCGTGGGTATTGTGTGTCGCTTTATTTATTAATGTTGTTTCACACTAAACTGTTCAATATTCACTGAGAACCATAACAGCACCGTGACATTATGCTTGAGCTTCCTCTTTCAAAGCAATTGACACGGCATTATCCTGAGCCTGTGCTTATCCCAACCTTTCTCCTTCTCGCTATTTCCTTTGCCTTTTAAATATGTGAGGGAAAGAGGCCATCTATTTCGAGGCCGTAATAATTTAGGAGGGGGCTAATGTTTGCAGTGGCCTCAGGGGAGGCAGATTTAGATGGCCAATAGACTTGGCACGTTCAGACTGGTGCAGCTGAACCCCACCACACCCACCCTCCTCTTTCTCTCTCTGCCTCTGTCTATCTCTCTCTACCTCTCTGTCCTCTCTCTATTGAGTCAGTGGTTTGGGCTTGCCAGAGGCTAGTATAATGGTTCCCAGTGTCTGGAGAGATTAAAGGCCAGAGCTGCATTGTTCAAATGCCCCGAGATTAGTTTCCAAGGAGACGGGTTTCAGTTGCCATGAGAACATCGGTCCTGGCTTTAGCCGAGCAGTTTTTCTTTTACAATTCCTATCTGGTTGCCTCTTTACTTTTATTTACAGTCTATCTTTACATTTGGAGTTTAGATAATATTGACAGTAAATTTGTGTTCACATGTATTATGCAATGATGCCATGGTATTATGCCTCCAGTGGTTGCAGAAAGTTAAGGACTTGATTATCTTGATTATCTTAAGTCAGAATATCCTTTTCCTTTGCTTTCTGTCAAGGAGAGAAACTACAGTATAAATGGGTTCATATGACATCATCTGAGTGCTGTAATTAGCCCCACTCAACAAAGCCAAAACCATAAATTGCTGATTTCAAATGGACTTGGCTTTCAGCCACACTAGCAGTGCGGCTCAAGGAATGACGATGTCAGGCTGCTTTTTATTGATGGATCGCCATGAAACATCCTATATACATTCTCATAGTCCCCAGAGGATGAATCCTACTAACTTATGTGATCCTGAGTTTCCCCCTTGAACCACCATGAAGTTTACACTTTTGTTTTTTAGTGACATTTCTCAGCAATAATTTGATCGATTAGCATGAAATTTGGTAATGATGTTCATGTTTCCCAGAGGATGGAGCCTAAGGAGTTTGGTGATCCCCCGACTTTTTATCTAGCGCCACCAGCTGGTTAAAGTTTTACTTATCCAGTGAAATATTTCAACTTCTCCATGGCGCATTGCTACAAAGTTTCGTACAAACATTGATGGTTCCCACTTATTGTCACTTTCTAGTTGAATTTTATGTGTCACGTTGAGGTGAACATTTGTCGTTTAGAGTGAAAGGCCATCATGACGTGGTTCAGACATTCATGCTCAGGATGAATTGTAATAACTTTGGTGATTCCTCCTTTTTAACTCTAATGCCATCTTCAGGTTCAATTTTTAGTTGTCCAGTTCTTTGGTTTATGATCAAATACCTGAAAAACTAATAATACCCCTAAGCCTCAGCTGTACTTTTTATTTAGTGCTAATTAGCAAATATAAGTATAAAAATGCACTAAAGTAGGATGATGAACATTGTAAACATGACCTGCTAAAATCTCTGTGTTAACATTGTAATTGCAAGCATGTTAACATGAAATTATTGGAATTAAGTCTCTCAGAGGCGTTAACATGGCTGTACACCCAGTCCTTTGATAATATGAAATCAGTATGCTAGGTGATGAAAAAGCCTCTGCCCTGTTTTACTTAATTCATCTCCCAGCCTTGTGTCTGATGGATGCTCAGAATGCAAGCTTGTATTTGCTTAAAGCCAAACCAAATGATGTCAGAAGAACCTGCTTTGAATGCAGGTCACTGCCGCATGTGTACATGAATGAATACACATGCAGGGTTTGTTGATGTCGCACCGTGGCTGCCTGCCTAAACTGTGTTCATCTGGTCCCCGCAGAGGCATGGCTCAGATGAGGAAGTTGGCATGTGATGGCATCAGGACAAACTCCCGGGGCGAGCCGCAGGTCCCGCTGGTGTCAGCCAGACAGGAGATCCTCACCAGCCTGGTGTCTGCCCTGGACTCAGTGGTACGTCCCAAAGCAAGCCTCACGCAATGTCAATTTCATTTTGGATGTCTCAGTCTGTCTGGTCAAGATGATTAATAAGTCTGAACATCCGAGTGAAATTCAGATCTAAAACATCTTAATAAACAGCTGCATTTCATTTCTGAATGACAGACTGACAATATTTCTTGTTTATGTCTACATGCATTGACCAAACAGAAATTCACTCTGATAGTATCTGAGGGTGAGATTTAAATATCTAATTTTCCATGCCAAGAGAATGAGAATGCAGTTCTTCTAGTAATCAGTTTTCTTAATGAACTCTTGAGTTGCAGATTTCTTCCTCAGAGTTTCTAGTAATGATTTATGAGTAAATGATGCCTGTTTCCTTGTTCTGCAGTGCATGGCGATGTCTAAGCTCAATGCTGAGGTGGCGTGTGTCACCGTACATGAGGACAGCGTGATCGCTGTCGGCACAGAAAAGGGCAGAGTCTTCCTCAACTCCAGGAGGGAAATCCAAACAGACTTCTACAAGTTCTGCCGTAAGTTTTCCTCTCCCCTGTAGTGTTATTTTCCCTTATTCAGCCATGACAGAGCATTGATCACTGTCATTATAGCTACAGCTGTTAGACAGTTACATAAAATGCACTTGTGTGTCAGGCCTGTCCCTGCAGGATTTTGCAGTTTGTTATCGCACAAAATGCAGATTCAGCTAAAAAGCTTCAATAACTGCAGCAGCTTGCAGTTTCCCTGGATATCAGATTACTTCAACATGAAATGATTGAATCAACAAAGCAGTTGCAGTTTCACACCATTTTGCCCTTTATCAGTTAATACGATATCTCAAGAAAACTGCCTCGTCACATCTCATTTGGAAAAACTATTTTATATGTTAAGTTTGCAAAATTACAGCCAGATCACTTATTACCACTTGTGGTACTTTTGAGACAGAGACTCTTTTAGAAGGAGACAAGTTTAAATTAATATTACAGGTTCTACTTGTTAGTGAGGTTAAAGAAGCTATGTGTAAGTTTTACTACTGCTACATAGCCAACATTAGCATTAACTGCTGTTTATTTACCAGTCTTGCCAAGAGTTTCAGTCATTATTGCTTTTACAAAACAATAGGTTATAATACACCCTCTGAGAAGGGCTACTTCTTCAGGGCAGACTGGATGTTACAGTGACTCGAAAGTGATGAGACAGTCCAACTGGGCAGGGGCTAGCTGGTTAGCATGCTAACTTCAGGATAAGAGAGGAAGTGATAAAAGTAGAAAGAAAACAAGAGTGTTGCTTTCCACTTATGGAGACAGCTCCCAGTGAGTAAAGTTTGATGCTGAACTCAGAATGTTTCTTATGGACTGGTAAGCAAAGTCAAGGTCTTAGATCAAGGCCATCCCTTAATAGAATTAAAAAATTTAAAAGGAGGTTAAATATTTCTTTGCCATGTGAGAAAATATTCCAGTCTACCTCTGACTCAAATTGTAAACTCCTTGCTTCAGCCCTCATTTACGTATGCAACTAGTATGCAAGATTTCAAGCTGAGTCACATTTGAGAAGTCAGTGTTGGGACATGAAGCCCCACCTGTTGACCTTGAGCACAGAGGTAAAACAGCAAATAATGGTCTCAGATTCAACAATGTTTCCCTGCTAATAACACCAATTTAAGGGGCTGTGACCTCCCATTACACAGTTTAATTTTATCAGGCTTGTGTACATACAAGGTGAAATTTGTTTTTCCGGCCTGTTACAGGGAACAGTTGCTCCAGTTTACTTTGTTTAGTAAAGAATTATTATAGAAATAAACCATTGTTTGTGGTTTCAGGTAGCTGGCCCTTTAACTATAACAAATGAGGAAGGTTTGAACTAAGTGGCTTTGTGTTGCCCACTTAATCACCAATTGTCGGAGATGCTTTACGTTTATCCAGATACATTCCAAGACAAACAAGTCATTAATTTTATATGGCACTATTTTTCAAAAGGTGACATATTCATTACTTTTAGGAATAAGTCTCTCAATCATCTTGTATTTTGTTTCTTTGGAAACTTGAAAGTCAAGGCACCAAGGAAGCAACATTTACTTTTCTCCAAACCCTCATTTCAGCTCACTGGCAAGCATCTGTAATGTTGTTGAACATTTGTTTAAAAAAAATAAAAAAAATAAAAAAAATTGTAAAAAAGTGTTACAGCAATGTGACTTTTGTCATTTGGCTTTAGGGGTGCCATGTCTGCAAAATTTGACCACAGCAAATGCTCATACCAAAGACCAGGACGGCGATCTCAGCAAACTGAGTAAGGATGGTGAGCATGGCAAACCAAGAGCTCCATCAGATGCTCAGTCCAACATCTTTGTTCTGAGGAAGATGGTGGAGGAAGTCTTCACTGTGCTTTACAGTAAGGAGGCACCAAATGCATGAGTTCATGTTTCCCTTTATCGTAATCATTACTCTCATTATTTTTAACCCAGGAGTAGTAACATATTTTACTAATCGACATACCTGAAGCAAAGACTGATTCTTAAATTGTTTTCAGCTGCTCAGGTGCAGAAGCCATTAGTTCTAGGTCTTTGTTCCAGAGCACTCACACTGCCTTGTGCAATACGCAGGTGAAGCTGTGGGAAAGAGCAGCCTGGTCCCTGTGCCTTACGAGTGGATCCAGAAGGACCCCAGCTGTGTGGTGGCCCACGGTTTGCCTGATGGAGTCACTCTGAAGAAGCCCTCCGAGTATGACACCAAGACCCTGATGAAGATTCTTGAGCAGAGCCACCGAATCCAGCTCATAGTAAAACGGTGAGTCTGCGAGGTGAATGTCTGATGTTTGTTTCTGAACAATACTCTGCTGTTTGGGATAATAGACTTCTGTTTGAGGGCTTGTATCAGAATATGAAACCAGATGTTTCACATCTGATCAGTCCAGAATGAATAAAAAAAAAACCATGTTAGTCAAATCAGTTTAGCCTCTAATGCTTTGCAGAGATACATACTTGTGTTTGGCTGGAAGCACATGTCTGGCTTGCCATCTTCTGCAGTTAGATATTGGTAGCAGACAGACTGTGGTGTATTAGTGAGGGTTTAATTCAGATGGGGAAAAACATTTTCTCAGGTTACAGGTCAGTCTTTCCAGAACATATTTTCTCCATAAAAATTCTGGCAATATTTAAAAGGCTGGACGAGGAGCAGTTGTGTGTATTTTGTCAACAGCAGTCAACAAGTAACACAAAGTCTGTTAATATGTATTAAAGGAAAATATTAAGTCTGGCCAACATCACTGAGGCTGGGTAACTCCACAAAGGCCTGATCCTTCCCAGAATCCTCTTGGTAGGAGTTGGGCACAATCTCTAATATATATTTACACATTTGTGTAGGAAAAAAAACAAAGACTTGTGCCATGTTCTCCTCCCTGTTAGTGTGTTAGAGTGTGTGTGTGTGTGTGTGTGTGTGTGTGTGTGTGTGTGTGTGTGTGTGTGTGTGTTTGTGTGTGTGTGTGCGCATCCCTGTGGGGCCAGTTCAGCAGTAATGTCCAGTGAGCAAGATACCTGTCCCCATGACTTTATGTTTACTGTATAAATAGGGCAGTAAAAACTGTCAATAGATCCTCAGACTGTCAACAGCCCTGCATTAAAAAGGCTGCACTATTGATCAAATATGATCCATTTTGAGTAATAGATCCATGAATTGGAAGGTCTGTCGGATGCCAAAACACTACACAGTGGTTTATAATGCTATGAGACAGGATTTTAAAAACTTTGGAAATAATCATGGCAGCAATCACTTTGTATTTTGTTATGATGATCACCAGATAAACGTTAGATGTCATGTTACGGAGTAATCTACGAGAGTCTCGGTGATGTATATCATATACAGTGATTGCACCATCCCCGGTTTGATTCTGGCTGAAAACGTTTTGTTGCATGTGACTCGCTTGTGATTTCCTGCTGCGTTGAGACTTTACCAGTGTTGCAAATAAACATTTAAATTCAGCTGGTCCAGATCAGCAGATCTGGTGTCACAGGACTGAAAATAAAATATTTTCTGTTTTAGTGCTGAACAGAATTGAATGCCTCATTAAAGCTTCATTAGATCACCTATTGGCAGCAAAAAAAAAAAAAAAATCTTTCTGCATCTCCTAAGTCATTAATTAGACTTTAAAAACTTTTTTTCCAGTTTTAGTTCAGCCCACTCTGAGTTGTTTTAAGACTCTTCAATGTGTTTGCTCTCTTAACAACAACTGTCACATGTCTCTACCCACAACAAATTGGGGGTTTCCTCTCTTTGCCACTGTATAACTCGGTTGAATATGAACAGTCCGAGAACACATGCAACACTGTAACTGTTGTTAAGACATGCTCAAATTTGTGTGAGAACAGAACATCATCAAAATACCATGTAGACACACCATCATCTCATTTAATTTATCTTTCAGTTACTGCTTCTAAAAGCTATCAAGGGGATGTCATACTGGAACAGATGCATTTGTCCTCCTCGAAATCTGCTGCAGCAAATGCAGCATGAGCCAAGAGATGCTTGGCAAAGTGATGCAGTTGGCAAACAAAAAGCTTGATGTTGAGCTGTGATGTGTGTAACTCTCCAAAAAGATGAAACGTTCTGTTTAAGATCCAGTGGAACCTCTATCCAGTGTTTTTATTTTCTTGATTTTGATTTCATCTCTGTGCTCAGGCCAGCAGATGATCTGTCCCGAGAAGCCAAGTCCAGCGCCGACGTCAGTCACAACGCTCCAGCCGCTGTCATGACGCCGAGCAGCCATGGCCCAGGGAAGGGTACTACCCAGGTAGTCACGTCATCAAGTCCCGCCACTTCCAGCAACTCTGTTCTGTCAAACTTCCTGTACGGCATGCCCATGTCCTCCAAACCCCACCCAGATGGCAAGCTGGATTTCAAGCCCATGTCCCTCCTCAACCTGGGCAAGGACAGACTGGCGAATTGGACAGACAAGAACATGTCTGTCAAGGACTGCGCCAACAATGGTAAGGTTTGCTTGTGTGGATTGGAGGGTGGGATTCAACATTGACGTAACATAACGATCATAGTGTTTCACCCTGCGCCTCCAGTGTGCCTCGACAGTGGTACATTTGCTGTATGTGTATTGAAGTCAGATTATTGCACCGTCCATTATTTCATTCAAAGCAGAACTTTACTGTTATAGCACATTTTCCTTGTTATACTCAGATTTCTAAAGTAATCCTTTAACTCACAGCCACCAGCAATCACTTAACTGTTTGAAATTCTAGAGTCGAAGTCATAGTAGAAAAACAGCACAAAGAAGATCCAGGAAAAAAATGTTTTTTTAATTGTTTATACTGGTAATTTACCATCTTTTACAGTTAATTAACAAAGTTAGTCAATTAATATCAAATGCTGGGTAAACTAATTGCTGAATTTCTTTGTGAAATGAAAATTAATTGAACTGAATATATTTAATTTGCCTTTTCATTTGCATTTTCAGATGAGACAACAAGACTACCTGGTGAGCAAGGTCAGAGCCCTCCTGGCATCCACATCTCCAAGCGGCTGCTCTTCTCCATCGTGCATGAAAAATCAGGTAAGGTTGGTAACACACTACCTGAAAGATGTAGGTGTGTCTACAGACGTCGGCTTTATTTTAAACACAGCTACTTCTGTTTGTGTGTATGAAGTTAGATAGACTGAGTAAGTGAACTCCTCAAATCTTTTCTCTCAGCCAACACTTTTGCATAATTTTGCTTTGGAAACCATCAGTACCGTGCGACATTTGAAGCAAACTCAGAAATGTTTATACATTAAGACTTTAACTGCAAAAGTGTTCCCAAATATTTCCCTTCAGATATCCTCTTAAGAGGCTTCAGAGTCAGATATAATATAAAGTGGAAAGTTAAAAAAAAAAAGAAAAAAGATACATCATTATTTCCATTGTAATTCACATAGAGGAATCTTAGGAGTCTTTAGAAACCTTTATTATATTTAGGAATAAAGTTTTTGAATTAGAACAGTGTTGTCATGCAGCACCGACTTCATAATGGTGTAGCTGCTGAAGGGTCATGGTAACTGCATGATATTCAAAGTCTAAAAATGACAAGTTGTGGTTTTATGGAGGAGTTGTGTACCAGACTATTTCTTTGCCAGCAGTGTGAGTGAGTTTTAGTGTAGTTTAACATATGATATAATGCGTTCATTAGTCTCATATTGAACAGATAAATTTGATCCGTTCATCTAATTCTCAGCAAGAAAGTAAATACATTTTCGGATATACTGTTGTTATTGTGTTTGAGCATTATCATGTTTGTTTTTCAGGTGTGAAACTCAGCTCCCACATTTTTTTTTTTTTTTACAATTCTCAATAACCACATTTATGAAAAAATGTTTGATGATGTACATTTGAAATATATACAATTATGTTAAAAAACAAGCACAAACAAATCCCAAATTTTGGATCATATATTGGTACTGGTATCAGTATCAGTGTACAGAATCCAGTATCAGCCAGTCTGATATAATGACAGAAATTACAATCTGCTAACACAGAGAACCAAGGATTTTGTTTATATTGTTTCACATCTTTTCCTGTCTTTTCCCTTGTTTTGCCTGGATTTGCAGACTCACACAGTAGCCAAGCACTGTTTACTGAACCAAGGCTGAACGTTACTAACCCGTAACCATTAAGGGCTAAGCTACTAAGATGTCAACATTAATCCTTTAAGAAGATTGCAGTCATTTCCCAAGTTGACACTGAGTAGATGGAGAAGATTAATTTCAGATCTTTAGCACTACAATGAAATAAAGCTCATTTGAATGTTAAAGCTCCAATAAACATCTGCTGTACATAAAACACTGGACACAGGAGTTGTTTTGTTTCACTTCTCCTCCTTGCAGAAAAGTGGGACTCGTTCATTCGGGAAACTGAAGACATCAACACTCTGAGAGAATGTGTTCAGATTTTGTTCAACAGCAGATATGGTGAGAAAAGCCTCTTCTCTGCATTTAGATTTTCTGTTTCACGTATATAGGGTGCAGTTCAGAAAGGTATCTCTGCCTCCTCAAGCAATTGTTCATGCATAGTGATGATTCTGTGGCGTATCTATGGATGTTGATAGATTGGGGTCACTGCTTTCGGTTTGATCATCTTTCCCTCAGTGGTACACAAACAAGACATGTATTTGTAACTGCAGTGTACTGTTAATTGCTGCAAAAAGAAAACGTCTAAGGAAGAAGAAAAACACAGCTGATTACAAGTTCACATCTTGAAATATTTGCATTGTTTTGCAGCTTATTTGAAAGTATTCAGAGGATGCTGCAGTGTACTTATACTGCAGATACTGTGTGTCTACAAACAGCTTCCACAAACAGGGGGGGAAAAAGCATTTCCACATTATGGCTCATGGGATCTGTTCCCAGAATTCTTTATCCAAGCCCACAGCACTGATTATCATTCCCTCAAAGTTTCTCATTTAGCTTGAATTAGCTTCACTTCTGTAAACCTTTACTTGGGGTTTGCATCCCACTAGAGGCTGCTTTTCCTTATGCAAATGAATGTTTGTAGACTAACAAATGTATCAAGTAGAATAAGAAAAAAAAAACACCATCACACAGAGTTCGAAAAAGCTAAGTGATATACTTTCTGTAGAATCACACTGTTTGTCTACAAAGCCTGTCGCTTACTGTTTTCTCCCTCCAGCTGAGGCCCTGGGTCTAGATCACATGGTGCCTGTACCCTACCGCAAAATAGCCTGTGATCCAGGGGCCGTGGAAATCATAGGCATCCCTGACCAGATCCCCTTCAAGAGACCCTGTACCTACGGGGTTCCCAAGCTCAAACGCATCTTGGACGAACGCCATGGAATCCGCTTCATAGTCAAACGGTGAGGAATGCTTTAAGACCACAACAATTTTTTGAATGTTGTTAGCATGTTGTATCTGTTTAGGCAGATAAAATCTTTGGGATATTTTCATAGAGTCAGACAGTTGAACACCTGAAGGCTTGCTTTCATAACAGACACTTGCTGCCACATTATCATCCAGCTCCACTCCACCAAACTACAGTGTGGCATCGCTTGTGAAACTTTTGTTTAGAAAAGATTTTTAATAAGCCACTACCAACTGAGCCAGCCTATACCATCTGTCTGTTAAACGTCTGCCTCCGTCAGCACACTATGTCCCACCATTTCCTATTCATGTCCCAGATGACTCTCCCTCGCCAGCATGTTGCGCTAACGGCTGCTCCTCCACCCATTTGTTTAAGCTAATTTAAATGAGCCACCATGCCTTGTTTGAGATTACACGTCTTTTTAACGAATCCTGCAGGCAGTTCATTAGCGTTAATACAATTAAGAAAGATTGAAGACGTGATTCTGAATTACATCACGTTCTCATTGTGATTGAGAGATGTTCCAGATGCAGGCCCTGATATTTTTTTTTTGTTCTTTGTTGACACACTGTGATCATTTCTAAACAAACTGATTGTTGATTTTAATGGTTTGCTGCTTTAATTGAAACCAAAATGTTGTTTTCATTTGAAGCTGCAGCCTTGCTCTTAATCATGCCAAGATAATATTACATTTAATTACAACCTGATTTAATTTCCATGTTATGAGCAGTTAAATTTCTAAATTATAGACACATAAATCAACGTTTGCTGGGTTTTGTTAATAATGAAAATCTCAGTGAGTGTTGTTAAAAGCATACTACAGGTGTAGCTCGAGGGAGGTGATGTGCTTGGTCAGTTGGTCTGTTGACTCAATGCTCAACACTACAGAGTGAAATATCTTCACATCCATCATTGGATGGATTCAGTTTGGCTCAGATATTCATGGTCACAAAAGGATGAATCCTGATGACTTTGGTGCTCCCTTAATGTTTTATCTCGTGACGTTAACTTTCAATACTTCATGTCATCAAAAGATACCTCAGAAATGTTGTGTAACACAAACATGCCAAAGTTTGCATGCTAACAACCTAAGATTCCTAAAGAATAAGGGTACTGATTTGTTTTGTTTTTGTTGTCAACAAATACCATGAAAAGACCAAAACTCACAATGCATAAGTCTGTCTCTTAATACCTCAGGACTTTCCTATTTTGTGTGGCACTCAGCCCCAAGCCCATTGGTTTCTACTGAAGCTGTAAATCTTTAAAAACAGGTCACAATTATGTAGTTTCCATTTTAAAAACAGCTCAGTAATTTTCTTACGCAGCTGGATGCAGTAGTTTTTAACAAATGTTACTCAAACAGGAGTAAATGGTGCATTTGTCAGAGAACGTTTTCAGCAAGGGATGAATACACATTTGGTTTTTTTCCACATTGTGTATGTGGTATTGAGTGAAAATTAACTACAGTGTCCATGTTCCTTGTAATGGCACAGAGGAATGAAATGTATCAGACTTTGGATACACAGACAATACTTGTTAGTAACATCAATTCTTTGGTGTTTTTGATCTTTTAAGGGATTTGTTGAAGAATAATTTAAAATATAGAAGGTTAATATGCTCACACTTAGGTAAGCATTAAACTCAAAGTGGCGCCGAGCTTCAATACGGCAAGGAAAGCTGATGGATATCAAGCTGAGCCTGACAAAGTGAAGCTTTGACTGATGAAAAGTTGAGCCAACATGGAGCTGAGACTGACAAGCCCTAACATGGCCACCATACATAACACAGGATTAACCCTTTTTCATTTCGGTAACAACATTGTCTTTCCTCTACTCCAAACATTTTGCTCCACTAGTAGTAAAAAACTGAGAAAAGCAACTGCTGTTTATGGTGTGTTCTGAGCTTTATGTAAAAGCTGTAGACGATTCATCTTTTTCAGCAATGACCCCGAAATATAAAATTAGGTCATGTGGCTTTAATAAGGTAGTAAATTAATTATAAATGTACAGTACCTATAAATAACGCCGCTCTTGACCAGATGGAAGTTTCACAGTTTCAAAAGGTTTTTTTTTTTTTTTTTTTTTTTTTTTTACAAATAGATGCAACTAAACAAAACTTAAAGAAATAGTTGTGTCTGAAGATGAATTATGATCGCAGCAGGAGAACAAGGTCTCAGTGTCTCAGTGGTAGACTGAGCCGGAGCAGATGCCAGAATGACTATATCACATCCACAGTTATTTTTAGTGGAAGGGATTCGCTGGAAAAACAAAGGAATGCCTCAATTACTTGACTGTTTGACTGAGGCTGATTGTTTAAAGAGCAGCTAATGTGTGTAAAGAAGAGCTGTTAATGATGTGTTCCTCCACATGTACACTGTTTACAGCGTGATGTTTGCCCTGACAGCTGGATCGCTCTTTGAACTCAGTCACTAATGGCCTATTTTTTTTTCTTTTTTGTTTTCCAGAATGTTTGATGAAAGGATTTTCACTGGTAAGACTGTGATTAATTTAGTTTTTGTTTTGATAACAATATTCTCATGCATTTGGCCTCATTAATAAAACATAGCTGATCTATTTGTGACTTCTCATTCCAATATCTCGAATTATACTTGAAAAATGTGACATTCTTTTTAGAACCGCATGTTGTCTCTTTGGAAAAATAATAATACTTATATAAGTAGCATTAAACCGATGTATTACAACAGTGTAATACAACAGCCCCACAGAAAATCCTGTCTTCATGAAGGCTTCATTTTTTGTTCCTGCTCTAGAGAAATGTTTCAATTTGATGGTCACTGAGAGGTATTTCTAAAAATTTATTCCAGCCTCATTGATGTAAATTGGATGCACAAAATATTAGGAACACCTCTCAGCATAATGCACTACAATTAAACATGAACTACAGCCTCCAAATTCGCCATAAAGTTGAAATTAGTCTTCATGACAGTAGGACATATTGCAGGACTGTTGTATTACACTTGAACTTGACTGGCCGAGTGTATAAGTTGCTACTTGTTGTTTGGTCACCTGATTGGTGTGCACTAGAGCCTGACCGATAACTCAGCTGGGCCAAGTGTGTCAGCAGGTAAAATGACAGAAATGGAAGTAAAAGAAGAAATGCCAAACATCTGTTCTGAAACTTTGTCATTGTTCCACCAATTGTAAAATGCCCTGTTCATTACATTCATTGGTTTCATTCGTTAAAAACAAAAGAGGGAATTTTATCAAAAATGTTTATTTATTGTATGGATTGTGTAAAGAAAATGAATATCAGACAGATTATCCAAATATTTTAAACTCTCAAATATCAATATCATTATCAGACTCAAAAATCCTGAAATCAGTCAGGCTATAGTGCACAAACAAGCGAAAAATGGGATAAAATTAGTGCTAATTAGACTCGTTGCCCAAGTGTAGCTGCATTTTCATTAAAATGAAAAATGATCAACATCTTTTCAAAGGGAATTTTGGGAGAAATGTAATTATTTTGGTAGGAATCCATGTGGGCTCAGTGTTGAACCTAGACCTAACCCCAGCTATTTAGCCATACGATATTTGTCAGGGGCTTTACAATTAATTACAGTAACTGGCTGACAGAAAACTGCCCTGTCAAGTCTTTGTTTATATATTTAACCCCACAGACGTTCTCCGCCAATGGGATGCAGTGTTTGTTTATCTTCATGTGTCTTGTTTGTTGAAGCTGCTGGCAAGATTGCAAGGGAGGAGGGAAAGCATGACCTGGGCTCCACGCCTGAAGACAGCTTCCCTGACAATCTGAGCATCCCGCCCACCGCTGCCGAGCTGGTCAGCAATCCTCACAGCAGCAGGTCAGACAGCCCACACACACACACACACACACACACACACACACACACACTTTGTTTATAATGTGGAAATATGAGATAGTGGCAGTCGGCCAAATTATATTGCATTTATAACCGCCATTACTCATAGTGTGGACCAAATTAAACAGTTTAAATATGCTGCTTTACAGAATTTATCATTTATATTGCTGCAGTGAGACTAGCCATGATAAGCTTAATTTTAGTGACAGCCCTTAACTCATATTTTAATTTGGCTTCATTTTGGTGATTTTTCTTCTTTATATCTTATGATTTCATGAAGGAAACAGAGCCATGTCTATACAATACATCCTCTTACAAGGACGCATTTATAGAAAAAATGTGTGCATTCTGAGAATATCAGCAGTTATATAGGCTATTGCTGCACAGACAAAGCAAAATATAAGACAAATCTGCATTGACTTAACAAATATCATTAATCCTAAGTGTCTAAATATAATAAGTGTTTGGCCCATGAGCAGTTTAAAACAGGTTTTAAAGGTTCCATATTTGACACTTTTCCTTTTTTTGTTTGAAGTGTTTATCCAAAAGAAGATATATTTGTGGTTTTAAGTAGCAAAAACCATCTCAAATGTAGTTTTACGTCTCCTCTCTCAGGCTTCTCTCTGGAGCTCAAGTACCAACAGGTCAGTGAGCCAATCAGAAGAGAAGATCTGAGTCTCTCTTCTGATTGGCTGACTGATTTAAGAGAGATTCAATAAAAATATTGCAGATTTCAGGTAAACACTTAAAGAAGCCAAGCCCAGCAAGGCTGGATGGTGGGTCCAGGTGGCTTGGGGTGTGACTGCTTTGTTGTGACATCACAAAATTTTCCTGAAAGTCCTGACGACTCATTTTAAGGCTCAGTTTCTGAATACTGAGTCTATGTGGATTGAGCGCTTTGATACTTCAACAGTATTAATATAGAACCTAGACCTGCTTTATAATCAAACAACACATGGAAATCTACCTATTGGACCATTAGTGAATCACTTTTGCAATTCGGTAATCACATGCATGTGTTTTGTTTTACTTCACAGATCAACAAGTGCGTGTGTGAGTCCCTTGGCCGACTGTGAAGCAGGTATGTGCATTATAAAAACTGTCTCAAAATATTTTGAACCCTGAGTATCGAATGAAAGTCTTTTCTTTTCTTTTTTTTAAAGCAATGTTATCATTCTTTGGAAGTCTTTTCAAGAAATTCACCATCGTGTTTTGCAGTCCGCTCAGTTCAAACATGTTCTATGGCCGACTTAAATCTGTTTAATGCAGCCATAAACACACAGTGCTGCAGACTGATGGGAACTCAGGCAGAATGAACTGTTCAATCCCCGCAGGTCCTTCAGGAGATTGCATTCCTTTGAAAAGGATTAAAACAGAGCCTCCAGATGGGGAAATCATTCAAGTTACAGTGCCAGGTAAGTGAGCACACACTAAGCAGCCATTAGCTTTGAAATGGTTCACTTCTTAAAATATAAACACAGTATCCAGAGATGGGTTTTCATAGATTGTCACTCACACATCACAGGTTTGTGATTCAATGTCAAAATGTAAAACTGTCATCAGATGTTAACAGCTAGACTTCAGTAAGGTCTATGTGGCTTTTACTCTTCATCTGTTACAGTCCCTTCTCCAGCTCCACCGCCCAACTTTGCATAATTGAATTTTGCAGACTTCAGTAACCAAAGACTGTGCACTGTGATATCAGTCACTGCACAGTGCATGCTCATGTTTACTAACCCTGAGAGAGGCAAAAATAATGATAATTGTTTGTGAGTTAATTTCATTGAATAGATTAGTTGATACTGAAAAGACAGTTTGGTCTTTGCAGTTAAATTTTGATTTGTCACCTTATGTGGGTGAGCACTCTCCGACAGTGGCCATACCTGACACCCAGATTATATTTGGAGAAATTCACACAGTGAAACCACAGAGTTGCCACAGAGAGCAAACTTTGTGATCTAGGCTAATATATGAACTGTTTGACTAGCACGGCTTTTACTAGTTTTATTCCATTTTGATGTTTGCAAACAAAGTTTAGAGGTTGGAAGTTAAGTTCGTCAGTTAGTCCTCATACCTCAAGGCCTTTTTTCCTTGCAAAAGCAAAATACACCATTTAAAAACACCTATAAAGCATAAATCTCACCAGTGAGTGCGGTCTGTTCTAGTATGTTTTCGAGTATGGCGTCTTCATCTTATTCTGTTGTGCCAGTGGTACATATTACTCTATTATTACATTAAATTATGAAAATCATGCTTCAAGGGAAAGTATTTATTCTGTCAAGCATTGTGTCCGTTGGTGTAGGTAATGGCAACTGCTTCTGGTAATTGCTGAGAACCACAGTTGCAGTGGATGCCCCACAGGGGGCAGCTTGGTGATGATGTTATACTCAAAAACATATAGTTCTTGGACAGACCACACAAACATTGCTTCACAAAAAGAAATTTTGATGGAGAGGTCCTAAACCTAGATTTCAACTCAGAAAGTACCTGGATGCTGGCAGTGGCGTCAGTTGTAATTTGTCAAGCTGATGTTTCGTCACCTCTGAGCCACAATTTTTCTGTCTTTGAACTGATGCAAAGGTGACGAAAATTTTTCTATTGTTGTCTGAACAGCTGCACTCACCTCCCAGCACTAGTCTTTCCCTTCTCAATGACATCTATCAGTGTTACCCTCTCAATTATATCCAGAACATTCTGGTTTGTAAAATATAGAGGGGAAACAAGCAGAACCCAGAACCAGAAGCCTCATCATTTCTTAGAAGTTCAGGTAATGGGAAGCTCCAAGTTAAAAGTAATGAACTTCCTGTAGTGGAAAAGAGCTCGGTGAGAGATATGTTTTATCTGAAGTGTTTTCAAACATTATGTTTTACAAGACTAAAGACTTCAAGGATGGGGACTAGCACTGGCTGAGACAGTTAAATCTAGGTCAGTATAACATTATTACAGGTTTATTTCTTCTTCTCTCCGTCTCCCGCTGTTGTTTTCTTCTGTGTTAAACTGAGTAGCATCATGTCTACGGTCTAAAAATAATATCAGACTATCACAAGAATTATCAAAACCAAAACAGGAAATATCACCAGCTTGACATTTCCTGTTGCTTTTTCTTGAGTCTATAGTGCAACACAGCAAAACTTGTGAAAAGCTGATTTAAAAAAAGAAAAAAATCTTTTCTTTGTCCAGATGCTGGTACAAGTGGGGAGGAGCCCAGCGAGCCTGTGGCCGAGCCTGTGGCAGCCGCAGCATGTCCAGCCACAGCCTCGCCCTCCGCTCCCCCCGCCCCCCCTGCTCCCCCCGCTCCCCATCACCCGATGGAAAATCACACAGGTAACTTCAGCCATGTCAGCCCTCACCTCCCATTTCATCTACCTCCTTCTCACAACAGCTCCTGGAACGCCAGCTCCGCCCACAGCTTTACAGCCACCCCGGTGCCGTCCGGCGCCCACCACTGACACCCCCACACTCCCACGGCTCTTTTTTAGGGTGCTAAATATGCTGCAGCACGTATGAAACCACCTTTTCTCAGATACTTTATCTTCCGCACTCCCACTTCCCCACAACCAAACTTCCCCAGCTCCTAGTAGACACAAGCCCAACCTTAAAAACAAAAACAAAAAAACCCCACCTCCCCAATTCTGACCCACTGTAGCTTTTCTCTTCCCAGTCTTATACATACTAGCTCTCATCTGTGAAAGGCACCATGTATCAGCTGTAGCAATTTGATAGACTGTGGCTCTGAGTCTGGGTCACCTTTGTCATTATGTCAGAGAATTGACTGAAAATAATATCTCTGGTCTTTTTTTTGCCATTTTCAGTTATTAAAACTGATGCATTGTGCACATTTCCAGATTGTGAGTTATACTGTCCTCTAGTCCTGCTGCCGAGAATGATTAGTGTTAGAAAGACCAAACTGTTCCTTAAAGATCCTGAACCCTACCTTCATCTAACACAGAACTGTCTGTAGACTCAAACAGCTCCCACCTTTAAACCATAGGTGACTAGTGTAAGGTTACCAAGAACATTTGAGTAGACTACTCTCTCTTTCTCCGCTTCTCTTGCCTCTTTTATCAAATGAATTTGGATCAATTTAGAAAATGGTTTACATTACATTTTTGTAATTAAACTCTGCAAAATACAGATTAAAATATGGTTAAAGGACTATGCTCAGTGTTAAAATCTTATTTAAGAGTTTATTAGTGATTAAGTAATAAAGTTCCTGCACTAACACTGAAAATGTTGAATAGCCAAAAGTTAATTAAAGGAAGAAAAAGCAAACTGCTTGCACCGAGCATGTGCTACTGTGTTATGTTTTTTTTTTAATTAATTAATTTTACCTTAAAATTAGGCCATTTTTTTTTTTACATTTGAAGGTAGTGCTTTACCAATGCTGCAGAGAATGAAGAGTCTACTCAATGTGATCTTGGATGTAGCATACCATGCTTTAAAGAGGCATTTTGTTTTATTTTATTTATTTGATTGTGCTTTGTTTAAGTTTTCTTTTCTTTCACAAATGACCACTAAAGGAAAGAAAACCAAGGTAAGTGCAGCAAATGTCACATTCTGTTTTAATTTGCTGTCACAGGTTCTAACAAGATTTTTAACTGTGCCACAGTAAAATAAAATTATAGTGGGGACTCATGATATCTCACAGGGAGATTAAGTTGAGGTTACATCATCTTTCAGGTCTAGATTCACCTTTCAAATAATAATTGTCATAAAGAGTGGGGTCCTGAGTTGTGAATGTCTAATATATCTAATATAGCTCTAAAATCGGAGGAATATTTTGCATTTTAATGCAGTCAAAAGCTCACACCGAGAAATAAATACTAACCCTGTTGAGTTTATAATGTTCGATTCTTGCACTATGTTACAGTCGGTCTGGTTGATACGGCTGAAATTAATATCACACTATAGCAGTTAAAGTGAAAAATCACATATAAAAAATATCAAATTGATGTTCAGTGCAGTTAACTGCTAAACTTGCATCAGAATAAAGTCTACACAATTTCTTAGTTTTAATAACAGGAATCATTCACTTTAACAACCTTTGTACAATAATAACTCTATGATCATGCAGTCTTGTCATGATGCAATCCACTGAAAGACGACAGATAGTTGATGGAATTATTGCAGCTGTATATTATAATATACCTATATATGTTAGATGTTAGTTTCTTTAGTTGACTCACACTGATACCTGTGCAGCAAAGTTCCTGAAAGGCTTTTTCTTGAGCTCAGTAAATGTTGAACCATCAGGTCATTAACAACGTTGGAGTAACAGTATGAATGTTTGAAAGCAGCCGTGTGTTTGCCTGCCTCATGCTTTTCTTGTATCTTGCAGCTGAAGCTCTGTCACCCAGTGCGGCCTCCCAGAGCATCAGAAGATCCTCTGAAGGTAAGGTGTAAAATATATCATCACACACCACGGATACAAATGATTTATGTGGGATACTTTGCTAAATCCAGTGCATGTTGCCTGTTTTATCACTGTGTAACATATTAACTTTGTTGTGAAGGCAGGCTGGAGTAAAATTTAACAGCTACAAAACTTTTGATACAGACACACACTGCACAACATAACTACAGATAGTCCAGCTCTGGCTCTATGAGAGCAGCCTTCATATATATATATATATACTGGATATATATATATATATTTTCGTAGCCTTGCATGTGAAGTGATGAATTGCACATAAAAATTGGTTTTCTGTTATCTCCAACCTCCCACATTTGGTAATAGAGACCATAGAAAATGAAAAATGTCATTAAGATTTTTGTTATGATAATACAACATGTACAACATGTAGTCATGGTAAAACTGATATTGTTTGCTTCAACTTCAGGTGCATTATAGTTAATTTGTAGGTTTAAGTCACATCCACCTCAAGAATTATTTCCAACTTTGTTTTTCCAACATTTTCTCCTTTCTTACGTTCTTTTGATATGGTCTCCGGTGATTAATACACCACACAGTCAGTTTGTCATTATCAGGTCAGTGTGGGACAGCGGGCATTTGTCAAAATAAAGTTGCCGCGGGGAGAAGTAGTAATGTTCAGAGGTGTGAGAGCTCCCGCTAACTGAGCTGCCCTTGTGTAATAATTCTCTTTGACTGTTCATGGTGTAAATGTTTTGGCGGTTTTCATTTGTTGCACTCACTCAGCGGGGAGTCTGGTGGAGGACATTGGTGAAATGATTCTTCAGCTGCGGAGACAAGTGGAGAGCCTCTTCAGTATTAAGTACGGTAAGCTACCCGTAGTGATGGAGCTTTAGCCTCATTCATGCAAGAGTGGGAGGTTATGTCAGGCCTGTTCATTTTGCCGTAAGACTTTGATCTCCTCCACATGTACACACCCATTACAAATGTACAGAGATTAAAAAGTTTAACTCTTATTTGAATATTAATATTGCACATTCAAGTTTTTAAATAATTGAACACATCAAAATTAGGGGGCAAATTGGAGGGGACGAAAAAAAAACGTATATAAATTTTACACCAGAGAAGTTTAAGCAGAGGTACCAGGCAGTTTCGTCACATCTTAGATGCTACATGAAGAAAAGCAGCTTATCAACAACATCTGACTACTATGACAGTGAGCAATGATGTCTGCGCACAAGCATTAGTGGCAGCCAAATAGTGTTTCTTTGAAAAGCAGTTTGCTTGCTAAAACATTACTCGTATTAGCAAACTAGCAACCAGTGAGCAAAATCCCAATATCGCTGTTTTGTAAGTTTGTCGTTATATGTGTTATTTGATTTTTCTGTTTGGATTTCTGCTCTGATTGATTAGCTCCTTTTGCTAGTATGAAAATTATTTTATTTTGAAAAGCCAGGACAATACAAGAGGACTTAAAGTGTGAGAGGGTGTGGGTCCTGCTAAAGTCCTGTTAGTATCATTACAGTGACACTTAGAGGTGACCAACACTTAAAAGAGGTCATATTTTACATAAAAGGGTAGTTATGGTTTATTACACCTTGGGTCTTATTTTTTTTATAAATTTTTTCCATTATTTGTTTGGTAACATTAAATTATAGTCACCACAGTAATTTCTAAGATCAGGGACCAATCCAACAACATCTTACAGGGAAAGAGACAGGCAGTCAGACAATTAGACAGGTCGTAAACAGGCCAACAGTTGAGCCAGATTTTTATTAAATTTGGAGCCAAACTTCTTGGTAATAAGCCCTCATTGCTCAGGAAAACTGTGTTCAATCAGGGAAAAAGTTTGAAGTCGGCCTGTAAACTGGGATGGATGTTCGCGACTAATTGGGTAACCGTTTTACCATTCGCCTTTGATTTGTCTCCCAAATAAGTTTGGCTATCCTGCAGGTTTGCACTTGGATAGATTGTACTTGGACTCATTCAGTTAAGTAAAGTCTCTTCTTCTATTTCTCCCCTCTCCTATTCCTCAGCTGAAGCTCTGGGTCTACCTGAACCTGCCAAGGTGCCCTACTCCAAGTTCCAGATGTACCCTGAGGACCTGTACGTCACTGGGCTGCCAGAGGGAATCTCTCTACGAAGGCCCAACTGTTTCGGGGCAGCCAAACTACGCAAGATCTTGGCTGCTAGCAGTCAGATCCAGTTTGTTATCAAAAGGTGAGAGCACATAAAGGAATTGTTAATGTTTACTGTGTATATCATTTAATTTGCAAATTACTTCATTATTGTTGTTTGACACTTCATTTTCAGTTACATTTGTATTAACAGTTTAATTAGGTTGTTTTCTGACAAGGAACTGACACTTTAAAGGAGCTATCAGTAATTGTTGCTATTGCTACATAGCCAGCATTAGCATTAACAGCTGTTTACTTACTAGTCTAGAAGAAACATGAGCTCAGCATCAAACTTCATTCCTTTAGAAGAAGAAAACTCACAAATAGCCCCTTTAATCTAGGGGTTCATTCACTGCTTAGAAACTATTGCAATAAACTTTTTGTTTGTTTCCAGGCCTGAACTGTTAACTGAGCAAGTAAAACAAGAAATGCCTTCTATCCCCATCTGTGATTCAGGTATGTCTATCTAATACTTCTTGTTGGAGATGTTTGGCATGCATACATAATGTATTTAAATGCAAGTTACTGAAAAATAACAGCAAATTGTCCACTGCTATATTATGTATTTGCCATTTTATCAGCATAGGAAGGCTTTGTTGAGAAGGCACAGTTTTGTAGAAATTCAGACTGAGATACATTAAGGTTTTGTTTGGGAAGATTGCACAAAAACAACAAAACAACAAACCTCAGGAAGCTATATTATTCACTAGCCCTGTGCCGTAAATGCCATATTTACCTAAAAGCCCTGCTGAAAAAAAAAAAAAAGAAGCTGCTTTGTGCTTGTTGTGGTCATGAATACGTAATGATTTGTTCAGTTTCCTACTCCCATTATTTTGTATACATTAGTCATTTCTAATTTAGATTGCGCAAATTGAGACTGTGACCTGTTTACAAATTGCAGTCTGCTGGTGTGTTTTCCTGCAAACCAGATGCCAATACCAATGTTTTAGTGAATAAGAAAAACTCTTCTTGATGATGTAGAAACTGCTACTTGACATTACTGTATCTGTCTTCATCTGAAACATCATATGCACATTCTGCACGCAGTATGCACTTAAAAAGGCTGTAGCCATTCCACAAAGCTCTGAAGATAAAGTAGTATCTTAGTAGACAGTGGGAATGCTGTATGCAGAAAATACCGCCATCTGGAAGCTCATAATGCAGGTTTAAGATGCTATTAATACTGTACAGATTGTTAAGCTCCTTGAGACAAATTTCTGATATTGGGTTATGTAAATAAAATTTGCCTTGACTTGAATTTGACTATTTGCACTATCCTTTGCATGCTTGAAATTATGAGTTCAATTCCAGTTCATAGTCTATTTTTAAAACCAACCCCTCTAAAGGAAAAAGAGTCCTCGAAGAGTTTCCTGCAGCTATCTCTACCTTTTATTTGTGGCAAAGCTCAGCTGCTAGAGCGAGGAGCTCTTAGCGTTTGTTGCGTTCAGTAAATCTTATGAGACAACAAAAACAAAAGTTTAACCTTTTAAATATTTTTTTTTTTTTTTTTTTGCAAAGAGCTGGACACCAAGGACGCAGCATCAGCAACAGAAGATACTGCAGCTATATCCAAGAGACCTGGATTCTCAGGTACGTTCAGGTTTCAGTTTTCACTTACAGTCACCACTTTGAAGATTTGATGCTGTTCATTGTTTAAACATAAATCACTGTGTACTGACATTTATCACCCTCACTTTTAAAACAAAAAAGTGCAGCAGACTCTAAGGAAGTGCATTGTTGGAATGGATATTTAAAAAGATGAAATTCAATGTATCTTCTATCCCCTGTCTCCAGAGTGCCTGGAGTCCAAGCTGTCCAGGATCGACCTGGCCAACACGCTGCGAGAGCAGGTCCAAGATCTGTTCAACAGGAAGTATGGGGAGGCATTGGGCATCAAGTACCCCGTCCAAGTGCCTTACAAGAGGATCAAGAACAACCCAGACTCTGTCATCATCGAGGGCCTTCCCCCCGGCATCCCCTTCAGGAAGCCCTGCACCTTTGGCTCCCAGAACCTGGAGAGGATCCTGGCAGTCGCTGACAAAATCAGCTTCACCATCACCAGGTGGAAATCTTCCTTTTTTCAGTCTCGCTCAGTTACACTTAAAGTTTAACTGTAGCAAAATCATCACGTAATAAGATTGGTCGTCCAAGTCACAGGATCAAACTGGTTAAAAGCTATTTTATAATAAGCACACAATGACTATGGTGCGTAATGCCCAGGTAAGACAGAAAAAACATTAGACATAAAACTACTTTGCTGGGTCTAACCACAGTCATCAACAAGTGACAGCTCCAAATACTCAGCACCAAGGGTGCACAACACTTTAAGTTTGCTTTTATTTCAATAACTGGAAATATTCAGGAGTTTTAAGGGCTTCAACTAATGATTCCTTTCATCACTGATCAATGTGTCTATTAATCTGTTATTATTATATTAAGTGTCAGAAAATAGTGTAAACAGCCCTCCACAAGTTCCAAGAGCTATAGGGGACATCTTCAGAGTTTCACCTAGAGCAGAGAGAAGTAGCAAATACTAATATTTGACAAGCTGGAAGCAGAGAATGTTTGGCATTTTTTCTTTATAGATAACTTGTAAAGTTAATTGCTTATGCAAATTGTTGTACACTATTTTTATATCGATTAAATAATGATGTGACTTTTAGCACCTTGTCAACATTAAAATACAGAAAATAGTAAAATCTTTAAAACGCTGTAAAAGGCACTGTTGAAAACAAATCCCTGGATATGCTGCAGTAAAAAAAAAGAAAAAAGAAAAATCAATGGCCCATCTTCAAACCGTTTTTGAGATATCCAGGTAAATAACAAACCTCAATTGTTGAGGTCTGCAATCATCAGGGCTAATAGTATTGTGTCACAGGCATTTGTTAGTGAATGTTTAAAAACCTTGCAGACAGGAGGACTTATTTCACGTAAGAAATTAATGACTGTAATATTAAACATCATAACTGGAACGTGTCAACCTCCGCTTCCTCCCACTTTGATGTTTGGTTACAGTTTTTAACTTTTTGTCAAATCTTTTAATCTTTTAACATGACTCTCACCTTTTCTCTTTGCAGACCTTTTCAAGGACTCATTCCAAAACCAGGTAGGGACAGAATTTGATTCCTTAGCACAGACAAAATCAATATGAATGTCATGTAATATTAATACATTGTTCATCGATTTTATCAGCACCTCGACGAGTCACTTTACTAAAGAAGGCCTACGCCTCCATAAGTGGTGGAGTTAAAAAAAAAAAAAAAAAAAAAAAAAAAAAAAATGTTGTATAGCATCCTGATTTTTGCTGCTGTCGCTTCATCAGAAACTTTATTTTGAAATTTGTCACGAACTGATTCTCTTCACCTGACAGACGATGATGATATTAACCGCATGGGAGAGAAAGTTGTCCTTCGAGAGCAAGTCAAGGAACTGTTCAACAAGAAATACGGTAAATGGATTATGTGATAATGCAACTTGACTTTTTGTTACACTGAAATTTGAGCAGCTCCTATTAAGTTTTTAAAGACCACGGGCGGGGGGGGCCTAATGCAAGAACCATGGACAGATTTGTCACTGCTTCGTATATACTGTAGAGGTAAATTTAAGAGACCTTATTGCAGAGGAACATATCTGTTTAGATTTTATTGGCATGAGTATTAGTTGTAGTTTCTTTAACCACCTCATATTTTACTCATGGGCGGCTTTTCTTTAGCATGACATTTTGTAGCACGTAACTTCATATCAAACCATTTCTTCTTTAATTCTGCCTGATACAGCTCTAGGATGACTCTGTAGTAATATTTTTTTCATGTCCCCTACTGACAGTGTTAAATTTGTAATATTTTCATCTGCTGATTTCCAACAGCAAGACTTAATGCTTGACAGTTGGGTTTTTATTTTAATGACATTTATGACATTTTTGTGAATGACTTTTCCTTTTCAAGCAAGCTTAGTTAAATGCAAAAGAAATTAGTAACACACACTTTTTGACCCAGCAGGATCCATTCAAGTAAAGCAAGATTCAGGAAAACAGCAAGAAAGGTTTGGGAAAATAGTATGAAAATATTCATGAATGAGGCCAACTGTGTTGCTGCCGGGTTTAAAGGTTTGAGGGATTAAAACATAATTCAACATCAGAATTGAATGTCACTATGTTTGCATTAAACAGTAGCATCATTATCCTTCTGCATACTGTTCTTTACATGGGATTAATAGTTACCATTAGCTTCCCTGAATTATTTAAATGAAAATTAATGCACTCCAGGCAAAAAATGTGACTAGTCACACTATAAACAAGGAGAACTTAAAATGCCTTGAATCACATACAAAATGCACACCTAGTTTTTCAGCACAGCAGCACACACTTATTAGAATAATAACTTGTATTCAGCTCATTTTTCCTCAGGCAGTTCTACTTGCTCTTTCCTGCAGTTAAAAAGGAAACTTGAACTTTCTACACACATTTCAAACTTGGTTTGTTTTCTTTTTTTTCTTTTAGAGCTAGATCTCATCTTTTTGTTCTCCTTTGCAGGTGATCAAAAAGCCTAATTTCTGTCTTATTGTGTGTTTAGGTGAGGCTCTGGGCTTAGATCGCTCCGTCATGGTCCCATACAAGCTAATCCGTGGCAGTCCAGAGTCTGTAGAAGTTAGTGGCCTTCCAGACGATATCCCCTTCCGAAACCCGAACACCTACGACATCGTGTGCCTGGAAAAAATCCTTCAAGCCGCAGATAAAATAATATTCAACATCAAGAGCCAGCTACAGTGAGTGTGGAGACACCTAAATATTCAGCAGCCTGGTAGCTGTCACCACGCTGTACATTTCCGTGGGAATTTAGGGTTTTGCTTCTTGGTAGTTAAGCTCATTACAGTTTATTTATGCATTGGATTTAAATCCAGCCTCTGAGATGTCAAAGAATAAATCTTCCTCAACAGCAAATGTAAATAATATGAAACAGTGAATAATATTTTGACACTGAAGCAGTTAAGCTATGATGAAAGAATGGAGGCAAAGACTCCAATCATAAAATTTTGCCTTTTTTTTTTCTTTTCAGTTATAAAATGAGTGCAAACAGTAGGCCAAAGTAATTACTGTTGTTTATTTTGATTGCATCTCTGACCCAGCTTTTTCCTCTCACACAGGCCTTTTGCAGAAATCTGTAGCCAGGCTTGTAACACAGGTAAGGTGCTGTTTAATTTCTTTGTGTTCGTGGAGCTCAGTGTTGTTAAACCTTAGTGTTGGCACCTGAAGGTAAAACCAATTTCCTTTTGTGTCTTCAGTAGGAACAGACGCGTCCACCAATCGACGAAAGCGCAAGAGAGTCCAGGAGAGCAATCGAGTACCTGCCTCCTCTGACCTGGGGATATCAACCAATCAGATTCCAGTGATGGTATGTTTGAATAACAAGAGGGGTTAAGAGGACATCTTGTGTTGACCAAACCGTAGTGTACGCAGACAAAGGGAAATATATGGAGGGTAGTATGATTTAAAAAAAAAAAAAAAAAGAAAAAGAAAAAAAATTGCTTTGTTTGCTTCAGGGATCAATTAAAGAATTGCAATGTGATGTATTTACAGGTAATGGTAAATATGATTGTTACAGTGTCTATTTCATTGGACAAATTTAGTGTTTGCCATGTCTTCTCAGATTTCTCAGAACCACGTAGAACATAACAGAGCTTCTCTGATTTACATCACTTCCCTCAACCCCTGCGCGTGAGGAGGAGGTTGTATGCTTTTCCAGTTTAGTAAAATCGATCTATGAGCCATTAGTGTTGCAGAGGTTGTGGCCATTAATCCGACACCAGTTATGCAGCTCTTCCTGCATGAGATCCCAAACAGGGTTTTATAAATACAGCTCCATAAATTGGATCATTTAGGATAGGGCCAAAACATGAACAAGGGAGGCAGGAAACACTGGTCACAGATGAAAACATGACAACACCACATTTTAGCAACTTTAACTTAAGAGAATTGTGATTGATGGAGGACCTAGAACAGGTTGCATCAGGCCGTGCCTTGTACATGACTGTTTTATTGTAACAACTAAAACCTGATATTAAAACTGGTTTTGAGGGAAGGTCAACAACCTCTTTGTAGTAATGAAAGCATTTTCTCCACCATTGTGACTGACTTTCGTCTATCATTGTCTTTCTCTGTGTGTGTGCCTGCAGCAGTGGCCCATGTACATGGTGGACTACAGTGGAGTGAATGTGCAGGTTCCCGGAAAAGTCAATTACTGAAGGACAAACCTCGACTGCGGCAAAGGGATAAAAGGAGTTTGTCAAAGTGATATTCATGACTCTTCCACGTGCGACACTAACACTTTGTCAGAGTGCTAAAGCTTAACAATCTCTCCAGACAGAATATAGGGAGCTGAAGGTTTGACTCTGTGAATGATGTTCTGAGGAACAACAGAATGTATGTGGATCAAAATGTTGCAGGGCAAAAGCTTGGCTTGTTTTCTGTCTCCTGCCTTCACACAGTGCCGGCAGGACAGCTATCAGTTTTTGTTTCCTTCTAAAGCTGATCATGACGGTAATAGTTTTTTTTTGTTTTTTTTTTTTACAAAGCTGAAGATATTACTCAAGTCATGTTATTTGCCCTTGCATTTATGATGTGTCCATCCGCTGAGTCATGTTGTTGGATCCAGCATTTGGTTGCAATGTATTACTGACAAAAAAAATGTCTTTGATAACGATCTGGTTCCATAATATTCAGATATTTGTACTTTTTATTTATTATATTTATTGAAATATAACATTATGTGCAGGGATGTAAAATACATTATTCTGTTATACTCCTTGAGGAACTATCACAACACTAACACAGATGCTACTAGTCACTCAGTAAGTACAGGTAACCACTGAAATCAAATTAAACAACAGCAGTGAAGTGTCTTAATTAGGTGTTGGGGCGACCACAAGCCATTAGAAATTTAAGGAGACAAAATGGACTGAAAGTTTGCCCAACAGGTAAGAACCTCTGCTCACAGCAGCAGGAAGCACCTGCAGTAAAAACAAGACAGACTTTAGGTAAACAGCCTTTTTATGTTAGAACCACATTAACAATATGTAAAATATCTCATTTAAAGTCAGCCTGAATGTATCATGTAAAGGAAAGAATGGTATGTTACTCTGCGATGACTGTCTCTGGACTAACGATATTTAATATGCTGTACCTTAACGCCAATTAGGCCTTTGAAATAAAATGTGTTGCCTTGCACTTTCATTTTGTTGGAGTTTGTTTCTGTTCTTGTTCGATGTATGATCTACAGGAGGACAACCACAGTCAATTTATGTTTAAATTATAAACATTTATATTATACAGTATGTAAGATTCAAGTAAGTTTTAAAATTCTTAAACTGCTTAGACTGTACAAATTCAAGTCCTTGCCATTTCATTCTAGCAGGGTACATTAACATTACATAGTGTACAAAAATAACGAAATTAACAAAATTCTAAATCATTTTTAGAAACGATGGATATTAGTTTTCAGACAGTGGTCTGAAAGGACATCTTCACATAAGGTGACAACGAATATACTGAGACATGGACATGTTTTAGGACATTTGCCTGACCGTGATCCCTTATTTCCATTCAATCACAACCGTTGAAGAGCAAATATTTTTGATCAAATGTCTATATTGACTATGGTGTCATCAAAATATGTCCCGAAAAGATCACTACTGTCCTATTAGTGTCTAGCTCTGCTGACCAAGGATGTACATGCCAAAATTTCCACCATACCATTTTGTTCCTGGTAACTGGAATGAAATCCTGCATAAGCAGAGTCTGGAGGCGTCACATGAAATCTCAGGGATTATTGAAACAGGAACCCAGGGTCAATCCATAAACCAATGCTTGGTTAGCATGGGTCACCCTCAGTTTACTGGGAGCGAGTTCTAAGACGCAGTTCATGTGAGGTCAGAAAATCCACTGGAAAAAATCTCTTTCTGCCCCAAGACCAATGCAATGAAAAGAGGAGTGGAAGTCCAGTCGAGGTTCTTTGGGTTTTCTTCTGGCTGAAGTTAAGTGCTGTTTTGTCAAATGACCAACCGATGGCAAGTTCATGGTCAGCTGATGGTCACGGGCTTAGCTTGGTGCGATCTGGTGATAAATACCAGGAGTGACTTCACTGTGGAAAGATGATGAGCTTATCAAAGTGACACAAATGTATTTGTGTGAGTAAATTGCTGTAATTGAAATTAATTGTGCACTAGGGAATTTGAAGATGATGAAGATAGACATGTCAATCAGACAACATACCCATCTCAGGCTGCAGAGATGACCAGGCACAGCCAAGATCTGATTCAAAGCGGAGGGTGCTCGAAAAAAGGAGACGAAGGACTTAGTGTTCAGATCCTAAAAAAAGAAAAAGAAAAAAAGAGTGTTATAGGCTATGAAACAGAGTCTGTGGTTTTATTAAAGTTGAATGGTAAAATAATTTTAATAAAATGACATGGTTTTCATTTCCAGAATTAAATTCAGCCCAACAAGTTATAAAAGAGAGAGGGAAAAGAAGGTGAAAAGGTACAAAAATAATCTTGGTTAATAACCTGGCTGAAAAGAGTAAGAGTCACCGGAGTGGCTGGATGAAGGCTATTCAGGACAGGCTGATCTAATTGGTGCCGTTAAAGAAAATTACAAGACCAGGTGTCTGTATAACCCTGGCAAATAATAGGTCTATGTGGGTAGGTGATTATGCACAAAAGATACAGATATCTTCTGAAGTTGTAGGTACCAGTTACTGAGTACTGTATTAGCCATAATTAGTGAGGCATATAATGACAAAGATAATTAGATTTTTTTACAGTTGTATGCAGGAGAAACTGAAAGGAATTATTTATCTAACGAGGGAAGATGGTGACCCGAGGTTTGTAAATTGGTTTGAGTGATATAACCGTTCGTGGCTGCTGATGAAAAGAACAGTTGTTGCCATTCAGTTACACAAAGAGAAAAGACACAATTTTCTTCCAGTGAGTGGCAATTAAAGTTAGTTTGAAAGCACATAAGAATTAAAGGTAATAAAATAAGGAAGTAATTTAACATGGAGCTTGCTTTGTGAGACAGGCTCCTGGTTACACTCCCTACCTTCTTTGGGAGGTGGGGAGGAGGTCTTTGATGAGGGTACAGGAGGTCTCTGATGTTAGTGACTTCAAATGAGAGGAGAGGAGACGTCTGATGGTACCGACTGAGGCTGCTGATGTTACAGAGTGGACATGAGGCGGCTGATCATACAGAGTGGACATGAGGCGGCTGACGATACAGAGTGGATGGCTGCACATAATCGGTATTATACTTGGTATTTGACCTCATCTTCATAATTCAGAGGACCCTGGTAATTTACCATCACGGCACAACAGTACAGTACGGTACAAGTAGTTAGACCAAGTGATTACAACATGACTCGATAGCACATGCGTTAGGCCAAGCCCCGGGCAGCACATGCCCGGGGCTTGGCCTAACGACCTCTTACTCTACAGTGGCAGTTCCAATCCTCCATGCCATGGACCAGTACACAAGCCTGGATGCAGGCTTTCCAGAAAGCAACAAAAGATGTGTTTGGATGAGAATCTTGTGAAATACCTGAAGTCTTCATCAGACACACACCAGTATCCGGTAGGGATTCAGAGGGGGAAAGACTTGGTGCCAGTTTCTCCAACTCCTGTACTTCTTCTAATGCCTCATCAACTGCACCTAATCAAATAGAGGCAAATATTAAATCCTTGAATATTTCATGTCAAAGAAAATACTTATATTCAATATCAATTTGGTGATTTAATATAATCCATTCATTTATCTATAAACCAATTAGAACATCACTGTAAATACACATTTAATTCTTGTCAGCGAGCAAAAGAAACAATCAGACATCCCAGATTTCACAAAATCTTAGATTTCAACTGCAAGATTAATTTCTTACATCTATTTCTGGTGTTTAATACATTCACATGCCATTATTAAAAATGGAAAAGTAATATTACATTCACCCTACTAACTGATTAATCGACAAAACCCCAGTATTAACATTAGCTACGATGCTGAAGTTAGGTTCTGACTCAAAGCATCTGATTCAGCAGTTACGGGGAAAGTGAAGCAAAACTTAAACTTAAGTTACAATTTTTTTTGCACCATTGAATGTTGTGAAGGTGTGTTAGACACCTTAGTTAAAGCCTCAATATTGTTTGAAACCCACTTATTCTATTTGTGAAAACATAAAAAAAGGGCAACATCACATATAAATACAGACCACAGCAAAACAGTTGTAGATCAAAATCCACTATACCTACACTTTTCAAATATAGCCTAGATTATCAAACATATTTAAAACAGTTTTTGTGTGCGTCTCTTTGTAAGAGTGACAAAGAAGTTATTCATACTGTAGTCAAATTTTGACAGCGAGGTTGGGATCTTTTGGTTCACCTGTTGTTGGAATAAAATCTTGTTCATTAATAAATCCAGACCCCTAGGTGCTGAAGTGATGCTGTCGTTTTTTGCCACTTGGCTGTATGGTTTACCGTCTTCACTGTTTTTCAGTGCTAAACCACTAGTATATTAAAGTCACAACAACACAACAGTAAGTGATGCAAAAAAAAAAAGACGGAGAATCAGTGGCTCAGTATTTTAAGTGAAGTTTACATTCACTTTCCGCTAAACTTATCAGAAGCTAACTTTAGCGTCGTCCGCTAGCTTGACTGCTAGCACATGCTACACGCAGCTATGTATTGTAAACACTGGACTGTCAACTTTGTGTTACATTAACTTAGACAACAAATTATCTACAGTGTTAATGTCACAGTTGTCATGTGCTCTCGGAGACTTCGCGTGCTTGTGGCATGTATAACAACTGATGTGACACTCACCTGGAGGAGGAAGACAATAGTCATGGTCCAGCATCGAGCCCCATTTCACGATCCACCGCTTTCTCCGCATCGCAGTCACTTGTTTCTTGTGTTTGGGTCTGGCGTGGTTCATTTTCTCCGCAGTTGTTCCAAACAAACCTTTTTGTATTGTTTGTTTTACTTTCTGCCATTGTAACCGGAAGAGACCGTTCCCAATTTACGGTTTTCGCGCCTCTTCTTCTTCTTCTTCTTCTTCGTCTTCTTCTTCTTCTTCGTCTACTTCTATTTCTTCTTTTTCTTGTTCGTCTACTTCTTCATCTGCTTCTTCTTCGTCGCCTTTTTCTTTTTCTTCGTGGTTGTACCATGGATGTATGGATTGTACTGAAGCTGGCATCCATACAATTGCATTGCTGCCATCTAAGCCAAGTAAACGAGAAGAAGTGTAAAGTGTAAATCAAGATTGGTTGTGGGATGGAAATCTAAACTCTTATCTTCGTGCTTTTTCACATCCACGGTTGTAAATCACATTTCTTGTTGTTGAATTTTAAACGTTCATGCACATAAAGTTCCATGCTGTTCTGTTTTAAAGTCTTCAACCCTCTCACTATTTCTACAGCTAAGTATTTGGAAGAGTTTTAATCTTTTCTCATAAGAGGTTGCTGCATTTGTGGTTTTAACTGTGCTCATCTCTGTGGATTAAAGCAAGCTGATGTGCTCTGTTAGGACAAATACTAGGATCAAAATGGAAACAGTTCTGGGGCAGTGTGTTAATGCTGCCACGCCACTGTCAAATTTGATCAAACCACACCCGCACAGTCCTGATGAAGCAGATTAGCGGAGTGTTTGACTTGTACACTCTTCATTACTAAAGACGTCAGCAAGTAAAACATTACCTAACTCATACTGCCTCCTAGCACTCGCATGCAGTGATTCCCAACCAGGTAGCCTATATTTGTACCCTAAGGGATACTTGGAGTTACTTAGATTTTTATTTAAAAAAAAGTACATACAATGGATATAAAATGTTTATATATCCTCATATTTGCATTTAGGAGGAAGTGAAGACACAAATAGAACTAGAAATTGGTGTTAGGCTAATCTTTCACATGTATTTTGTCACATTAACCAATAAACTACCAGTTATGACAAGCAGGCTGCACAGGATCTGATCAGTGGATTGGCAATTTTATCTTCATAAAATAAGAAAAAAAAAAAAAGTCAGACAGAGCCAGGATTAGTTTTGCCTTATTTCTTTATTGCAGACATTTTTTTTCCCAGTTTTGCTTGTATACATGTCAAAACTCATTTCAGTGACCGTACTGCAGTACTGTGAGCAGAATGATGCATGTGAATACAGGGGGTGAGTTTGCAGCCAGTGGGACCATTACCATGCCCACCACGGCTTTGTGTGTCTCGTTTAATCAAGACGAGTTCAATGACCTTGATTGTCACACTGTAAAGTTTTTTTTTAACCAGTGCTTTTTTTTTTCTTTTTTTTTAATCTCAGTGATCCATCCCATCTGTTTGGGCAAAAGGATTGAGGTCATCAAGCTATATACGATGTAACCTTGTCCCGTCTCACATACATGGCAACATTAACTCACAAATTAAGTGACAAACACAAGGTCTGCAGAAGGTCCACAGGCACGGTGACGGCGAATTCATAACATAAAAAAATCACCATGTGAGTGCTTTAGACATCTGCTTATCAAATTAGTTTTAGGGAATCAAATATGATAATTGATGGTCAAATGTTAAAAAATATACAACTTTATCCTCCTTAACTGGCATTTGTGGACAAGACTTTTTTAATTTTTTTTTTTTTTTTTTTACATACCTTTGTTTCATTCATGTTTTTTTGCTTTATTTACAACAAGTATTGCCCCTTCTCATCAAATAGTATATACTGACTTTGCTACTAAAGTTTCAGTGTGTCATCGTGCTAAACACAAATGTTTTCTGCAGAAACACTTAAATTGCATAACTTCCCAATTTGAAACAAGTTAACTGCCCTTTACCGGGAAATCACACACCTCAGATAAATGCACTGTCAGAACTAAAGTGCTTAATGAGATTTCTATCCCCAGTGTGAGCTGCCATTCTCATGGTAACTGGACAAGGGGATACAGATGAGGCTTTATGGAAATAAAGAAAAAAAAAAGAAACAAATGAAGAAACACAGTCTCCAGTTTGTGGAGGTTTGATAAAAGAGGCTCGGAGTAAGAGAAGCCCCATTTTTCTCACAGTTCAGTCTCCTGGCATGTGTGATGAGAGGGAATGTAGTGGTGCATTAACTATTCTCATCCAGCACTCCACTGTGCACCCTTCCAGAGAAGCTTCAAGACCTTTATTCAGCTCATTTCCCCCCTTCGCTCACTCAATGAGATTTGGGCAGACGCTGACTTAGACTAAATAACAGACAGAGGTGGAAGGAGGTCCGCCCGGCCACAGAGGTGTATTTGAAGGGTTTACTCAGTGGTCAGCAGTGAGTGGTAGTGTGTGAAGCTGGGAGCTGTGACCTAGCTGCTGCCGCCGCCGCCGCCACCGCCGCCGCCTGGAAGTTTGAGGCAGTCCTCTGTCACGCCCTGAGAGGCCAGCTCAGATAGAACATTGTCCAGATAGTTGGGGTCGGGGTAGCCGTGGCCCGACAAGTTGGACATCATCTCCGTTTTGTGGTGGATGCCGTTCCACACCACTGTGTCGGGCTCGCCGGTGGTGCTGGACGTACCCACGGTGAAGATGAGGCGGCGCATCCACGCCACCTTCAGCAGCTCCAGCACCTTTTCAAAAGAGACACAGGCAGCACAATGTGAGGTACGTTTATGGATAGAGCTCAGAGCCGAAACAATTCAACAGTATGTCCATCAACGTAAAAACAATCCACAACTATTTCAAAACTCAATTCACTCAATGAAGTTTTTTCTTTCTAGCAAACAATCCGGTTCCTCACATGTTAGAATTTGTATTTTGTATTTGTAAATAAAACTGAAACTTATTATTATTTTGTTTTTCTAGTAAGAGTTGTGGGAGGAAACTGGAGCACCCAGAGAAAATCCACACAAACACAGGGAGAAGATGTAGCTGTAGCTGAAGGCAGCTGGTCAGTATATTGAAAACCACAAGCTTCTTGCTGTGAGGCCACAGTGATGCCCTCTATAAACCCAGAGTAATAGTTTGACATTTTGGTCCTTCTTCAGGGCCTGAATTCTTTTGAGCTGTTCTTCCTTAATGGCTTCGTATGAGCTTTTTCTTCCATTAACTTCTCTGCCAGTTCATCAACTTTTAAAGTTTTTCTTTTGTTGCATAGTTCCAGCTCTGCCATCTCTTGAAGACAGGCCTTTTAGTGTAAGTAAGAAAAGAGGATGACTTCTTCAGATATTGGTAGACATTTTTATTCTGGTTACTGTAGTTTAGCTATCAGCAAAAGTTGTTAAAACACATTATAATTCTGAGAGACCTGGTTTAGTTAGAAACATCCGACTGCTTCAGCTTCTGTATCAGAAATGATCTCCGCAACACACATATGTATATCACATGACCATTAACGTACACTGGGCATGCGCATCCCGGTGCAAACAGGAAGCAGATTGTCTACTCTGCAGTTGGTTAGCTGCAGAAAATACTACGAATGAGGAACAGCAAAGGCAGTAGCATTAAAATAAAGACTGTAATTGCACAACAGCAGCTAGCAAAGACAACAGGTCAGCAACACTTGTATTTGAGGCTGATCAGACCCGATCAGGAGGTAAGATGGGTAAAAAAAATCCCTTTCCTGTTCGTCCAGACTACAATGTAACCCCCGTGTTTTCAAACTAACACGGGACCAGCAGCGTTTCCAAAAGTCTCAGTTTTAGGGGCTCAAAAACTCCAGAGTGTGTGTGGACAGCAGGTCAAATTTACCAAACGCGATGCGATTTAAAACTAAAACGTATCAGTGTGGCTGTAGCCTCGGTTGTTAAAGGGATGTACAGAGCGGTGGGAGCTGCCATTACAAGCAGACACAGACATAACAGCCGACAAACAAACAATTCAGCTGAAATGGGATTATGTAGTTAAATCAGGACAGACATGCTGCCTAATTGATGGAAATGAACAGTGTTCCCTAAACGCTGCTCTGATTTTAACCAGTGAAAAAGCTCCTGCAGTTTCCCGCACTGTGGGACAGGCTGTGTGTCCGATATGGGGTATTTTCATTATTTCAAATCAGTGTTGTACAAGGAGCATCACATCAGGGAGTCTGACGGTGGAAGTGAGTCTGAGGCACAGCACAGAGAATCTACAACTGGAATAATTTAATCCAATTTTCCATTAGTGAATTACATCAGAGATTATTTATAAAAGCTGAAGTGTTCAGCTGCGGTTACCAGCAAGGGGGAAATGAGCTGCTAATTCACCATGGAAACAACGCAGCTTTATAATGAGCACAAAATGTTAATCAGAGTAACACACCTCGACCCTGATGGAGCATTATAAGGAGTCTTGTGTTAATGGCATTGAGCTGTTTGCACCTGATGCGTCAGCCTGGTGCCTTTGGCTCGACTCTGCCTCTGTGCTCACACTGATGAAACACTGTGACCGGCAATATTTGTATGAGCATGACTCCCCTGAGTACAGATCTTGATTGAGCTGGAGGTGGAAACTGACACAGGTAATGGACATGTTAAATCTCTCTATACTTCTTGCAGCATATACAAGTGGCTGTAGTAGTGATTCGAGCCGAGCTGTGAGATGGAAAAGGTGACGCTTTTTACCTTCCTGCCCTTGTCGTTGTCTGGTAGAAAACAGAAGCGAGGGAATCCTCTACAGGTGTATGGCTGTCCTGGGTTGGGATGCTCCGGGCCCTGGTGGAGGAAGACAAACACTGACTGATGAATGGAAAGTTATAAAGTTTAATACTTCACATCAGCTGGAATCATAAAATAATCTAATAACCGAGCTTTTGTAGGTTGATGCAACATAACAGCTCGATACAAAACAGGTTAAAGTTCTTGTAACTTTAGATTAGTGGCTTATACTGCAGTTTATCTTCACTCGCCGTTACAACAGGAAAAGAAACAAAGGCTATCCCAAAAGAATAATGAAGGAGGTCTTCACTGTGAACTCTACGCAATGGGTGAGAGGAGAAAGCTCCACAGCATCAATCTGTTAGAAGTTTATTTGGAAATCCCTGGGTATCACTGAACAAGCTTCAGTCCAGACTGCAGTTTGCCCTCCAGTCATTTTCTAATATTCGGCTTTACCCATTTAAAACGGCGTTCCATGTAATGAACTGTATTGGCCCGAAACATTAAACGCCCTTTTCTGACATCTGGTTTCAGACACAGACTTTTTGAGGATACATAATACTTCCAGACTATTCTTGCTGGGAAACTTTCCTTTAGATACCATTAGTCCAAGGAGAAGAGAGTCTTCATCCTTAAAGCTTTTCCTCTTGTTGAAGTGAAACATGAAATACTTTTATTAAAGTGGAACTTAAATCCCACATTTATGTAGCTTGTCTATCAGCCACATACATCAGTTGGGCTCAGTGAACCGGCTTGAATGATTTTCTTTGGCTTTTTAGCCAGTGACGCTGGTGATTCTTGGCAGCTTGATAAATTATTTGGTCCCCGGTCCATTTCTGCAGTTAGGACATCTGAAAGTGCTTTTGACTTCTTTTTAACAAGTGCAGAATTAATTTCCTCTGTGGCAGCAAGACATTTAACATGAGCCATCAGGAACTGCCATAGGTTAAACTGGGCTAACTAAACTCTTCTACAGCTGACTAACTCTTAACAGACACACTATGAGCAGACTTGCAACTACTACTTTTCATGTGAGAAAACCATGTTACACAAAATATTAAGAGCAGAGTATTTTTACATAGTTTAAAATGTGTCTGGAGGGGAACTTTAAAAATCAAATAACCTAGAGGCCACTGGCCAGGTTGTTATCGCCTTAACAATATTTTTTTGTTAATAAATAAACACAAATTTTTAGCAAATTAAAGCAAAGTCGCACTGCTCTGAGAACAGCAGCTTTCTCCTTGTGGATGAGACATTAAACTCCAGGAAAGCATAATTAATCCTCCTCAAACGGAGAAAAAAACAACTGCTTTTCTGTTTTCTTTTAGGTTCAGTAGGAGCCTGGAGGTATCATGACTGCTGCTGTAAATCAATGTGCTAAACACGAAAATCAAAATGGAGGTTAAAAAAATGTTGGGATGGATTGAACAATAAATTCTAAACACGTGGAGGGAATAATGAAATTCTTTCGCATGCCAGATCCAGTCCCTAGGGCCAGTATTTTAGATCTCTGCTTTTGCATGTATTTTCAGGCACATATTTTATCTTGTCAAAGCGACAGAGTTACCTGTATGCCAGGAGGTATGCTGTAGATAATCTGGATGGTGCCACAGTCTGGGTGGCCGGGCAGTGACTGGGCGATGCTGTAAATTTCCATCTTGCCTTTGGGCTGCGTGCCGGTCTTCTCTCCGTAGATTGTCTTACACGAGGGGCACTGCAGGCTGCCGTCCTGAACACAAAACACAACCAGAGAGCCTTTTAAACACGACCAATCAATACAAACCAGGTAAGTGCTGATCAAATATGCATTGATCCACTGATGAGACTTTTGTTTTGCCATTCCCTCTTTCACCAAATCACTCCGCCGCTGATGTGATCAATAAGTATTCCACAGTTACAAACTGTACAATATGTATGGAAAGTGTTGTGTTTATTTGGCGGTTAGTTTATTTTATACTATAGCTTAAATAAATGCTCCTAGAATAAATGACTACAAGCATTTCAGGAGGGCAGGAAAAGAGCTGTTGACAGTGTGTTGCATAAAAAAAAAGTTGTTTTAAAAGGACAATTCCAATGTTTTACCATGTGTTAGCTCATTTGCTGCTAATGACACACACTTTAAATTGCTATCAGCCATTTTCTAACACTAGTTTAATTGCCTCATGAACGTACTGTCTCTAACACAAATACTCTATCATTCTTGAAGCTTTGTCAGATGAATGCTACAGTTGTGTCGTACTTGAAGGCAGACTTCCCAGATCAATCAGTGCTAATACATCGTTACATCACCGTATAACTTCGCAAACAATTAGCTGAGATCAGTACCTTTGTTCCGTTGTTGTACATGGCCAGCATGCAGAGCATATGCAGGGTGTGTCCACATTTGATGAATTTCCCCACAGTGTCTGGCAGGATGATCTGGCCCCCCTCCTCCGTGGACGGTGTCTCGTAGCCGGATGGATTGGACAGTTGATCCATGCAGATAATGCAGTCCTGGTGTGGACAAGGGGAATTTGTGTTTAGTGTCAGTCAATAAATAAAAATGTAATTACTCTTCTATTTTAGGGCCAGTAGCAGACACTTTATTGAAATTCTTTGCTGAAATTTGCACCGTGGTCAATTAACAAAGACCACAAATAAACCATCTGTGGAGTTGTCCAAACATTTACCTCATCCGGCACGCCAGCCACCACCTCCATGTAGCGCTGAATCACTTCCTCAGGTCTCTGAGCGGAGGCTGGAAGAGTGACAAAGCAGAAAAAACAAAATGATGAATGAGCTGAGAGAGGCCAGATAATATAAGGACAAGTCCTACCACCTGCCATGGAAAAAAAAACAAAAAACAAAACACACACACACAAAAATGAAACTCTGGTGAGATGAGATGAAATGATCTTCTTCACAACATCAAGTAAATTACAATCTCACATTGCCATATAAACGTTGTATTTCTACTCCTCTAAATAGTCAAATTAATTGTCTGGCTAATTAAAACATCCTAAAATGAAGAAATGGCTGAAGTAAAACAAGCAGACACACATGCTGCAGAGCCACAGAGACGATCTGAATCCACAATAACAGGATGAACCATTCAGTGTTAATGAATAATGACAATGAGCAGCGTGAGGGATGGATACAGACACTTTCTCACACACACACACACACACACACACATACATGTGAGTGTCAAATCTGTTTAGGAAAGAAAACTCTGAAAGTGAACTAAACATTCATCTTCAAGCGTCTATTTTTGGGGGGTTTTATTACACAAGAGAGACTCCATTTAATTCCAGATTTTCAAATGTTAGGAAGTTGGCTATTTTCTCCCAGCTGAAGAAATAAGAAAAAGAATATGAATATTAACTGATCAGTTACCAGACATGAATACTTTTTTTTTTTTTTAAATGTCTGACGTGTCCACTGTCTATTTCTAATGCAGGTATTCAGGTTAGGAAGTGGCAGACAGAGAGAGTGGAGGAAGTGTCATGACAATGCTGAGATGAAAGAAAAGGAAAAAAGAAAAAGAAAAAATAAATCAGGCAGAACTACAGAGGCAGCAATGAAAAGAAGCTCATTATACAGATGAGCAACAAAGCATGGAAGACAATTTAAATGAGCTGAGCTGCATCAAAACACATACTGTGCTTTTTTTTTTTTTTTTGTTTTGTTGTGTTTGTTGATGGCCAACAAACAGCATTAATTAATTTATGGAGCGAAGCCACTTTGATGTACCAAGTCTGACGGAGAATATGATGTACAGTATGTCTAAAGGTTGATTGCAACGAGCTGGATATTCAGTGAACTGAGTGCTAATGATTATTTTCATCGTCAATTAATTGAATGTTTATTTTCTTGATTAATCAACTAATTGTTTGGTCTGTAAAACGGGAGAAAATATATTAAATTTACTATAATATACATAATATTCTCACATTTGAAAAGCTGGAATCATCAAATACTTGGGAAGTTTTGCTTAAAAAATGACAACCTAGATTTTAACAAATTAATTTGCTGTTGATTGACGCCCAGATTAATCGACTATCACTACAGCAGTGGTTCCTGGGACATGTGACAGATCGGTGATGTCTTCTGCCCCAGAAGTGAAGGAACCGTCCACACAATGATCTGTCGATGTACAGATGGGAGACAAATCAAAGTAAAAACCCAACATAAAGGCTCTTGGTAGGGTGTTGTTCCACCCCGAGCCTCGAGAACAGCTTCAGTGCTTCTTGGCAAGATATTCACTCATTTTAGTTTTTCTATTTTTGGTTGAGGAAAACTCCTGTTCAGGTGGGTTTAGATCTAGTGTTGTGGCCTGTACAGAAGCATCTGGATTTGTTATGTCTCTCCACTCACTCACTTACATTAGTTTGTCACCCATCTGTACATACAGTAGACATGTGGTTAAATCCAAACATGAAGGTTTCGTTAAACAGCTCAATGCTAGATTTGCACAGTGTTTGCACTATTCCACATCTTTCAGACTCCCAGCACCTCTTTCTGTTACGACGGTCAGGGAGACGCTAAAAGGTTGTTTAAAAAAAAAAAAAAAAAAAAGTGCTGCAGCTCGAATCATTGAGGGCTGACCAATAACTATGGAGATGCAAAATTTTATGGCAGGTAAGCAGCTGATGTTGACGACAACAACTGGAATGAAACTGGAGGTGAGAGCAGCAGAGAGGACAGAGTTGCAAGAGGTAGTCTGGTTTTAAAAAGTCAGTTTACAAGCCTTATCTCCTTATTTGATAGTTGCACAATATGCAGTTGCAGCAGCACTTTTTTTCAACTACAACAACTACAAAAGTGGAGTAGTGTGAACACGCCCTACGAACACTTGAAGACAAATGAGAGTGAGTTGATGCAGGATGAAATGTTCCTCAAGCCCGTGGTAATGACTACTGGACTAAAAGAGAACGGTGGAGAAAAAGAGGTGGAGGAAGGGCAGGTGGTGTGGTAGCTACCTCTCCTGTGCTGCCTCTTTGCTCTCCTAACTGAACTGCTGCTGCTGCTGCTGTTGCTGCTGCTGTGGGGCTTGCTGGGCCTGCTGGCTGGGGGGAGGAGAGGAGGAGGAAGAGAGAAAGGAGCAGGTTGCTGCTGCTGCTGCTGCTGTAGCTGCTGCTGCTGTAGCTGCTGCTGCTGCTGCTGCTGAGGGAGGGGGGCAGTGGTGAAGTGCACGCCGAGTCCCACTGCTGACATCAAAATGGAGGCCATGCCTGGAGTGGGGTAGGGTAGGGACGGGGAGGGATGGGTGGGGTGGGTGGGTTGGGTTGAGTTGAGGCGAGACAGGGCGGGGCGGGGCAGAGTGGGGCAGGTGAGGGTTGAGAGCAAGTGGAGATATGCAGGAGTAGAAAGGAACAAATCAAAGGTATGAGAAATGTAGCAGCAGCTGATGCTTCCACTGCGACCCTCATTTGTACACACAGACACAAAACACTGGAGTGAGACACAGCATTAAGAGCTTTCAAATTAAAATTAAACTGATCTTGTTTAACATTTTTCCCTGGTGTGTTTGTTTCCTATGAAGCAGAGTTCTTCTTAAAGCTGATTCTGCAAACACAGCTACTGTGTCAGAGCCTAAATCTCATGAGCTAAGTGCAAACTCCGTCTGGAAATGATCCACTGAGAACTAATGGCGGCCAGAAACTGAGACTCACCGATCAATCAGCAAACTATGTGGAATGGTTTACATGATGACAACAACAATCTCTATGCAGGCTAAGTGGTGCAGGTGCAATGCGATCATTTAAAGCAACACTATCTACCGTCTGAAAAAAGAAAAAGAAAAGAAAAAAAACCCATTTATTATATTAAATGAAAACTTTAACTCAAAACAATAAAACACACTCATCTTCAATTGAGTACAATCAGGGGTTTTGCAACTACAGCCTTACTTGGTTTGGTATGGCCAGTAGCTTATGGTGACTACTGTTAACAATCAAAATATTAACAGACACAAGACAGACACTGTTGTGTAACTGACATTGGTGACTTAATGACTCTTGACTCGTGAATGACAATTCCCAGAATAGCTGCCATATTTTCCAGTTACAAAACGGGAAGCAAAACGACAGCCCAACATTCATACAAACAGACACTTTTCTGTTGCTTGGTAAAAGGCTGATCCAATCATCTTAAAAAGTAATGTTGATGGAAGCCAGTTTATGACAAACCTAACTCATATAAATGCATATTAAGCCTTCTCAGACCAGCAGAGAGAATACTGTTTACTTTTTTAACATGTAAAATCTCCCTCCAACAGAATTGGAGGTGGTAGAATTTATTTGAAGCATTTGACTGAATTTAAAAAAGTGTGTAAAATACAACAGTGATTACCATTAATGTTCATTACTGACTAATGAGCATTGAACACAATAACACTGACTTGCATGCATGTCATTATTATTAGACTGTAATGAGTCAGCTGAGACAGCTCAGTGCACACAGCATCCATTCTCTTCATACCAACTTCGAACCATTTACTGAGACGCTGTAGCATAAATCTTGTTTATTAAGATGCTGTTTGAAAAAATATACAGAGTGAACACTTTATTAGGAACACCATATTAATACTGGGTGGCTCCTCCCTTAGCTCGCAAACAGCCTCAGGTCTTCGTGTCATTGATTCCACAAGATGATAGAAACTTTCCTCTGAGATTCTGCTCCATGTTGACATGATTGCATCACATCATTTGTCAGCTGCACATTCATGCTACCAACCTCCTGTTCTACCACATCCCAGAGCTGTTCAACTGCATTCACACTGAACTCACTGCCATGTTCACGCAACCAGTTTGAGACAACTTTCGCTTTGTGACACGGAGCATCATCCTGCTGGAAGTAGCACTTAGAAAATGATAAACTGTGGCCATAAAGGCATGAATATGATCAGCAACAATACTCAAGACAGGCTGTGGCATTCAAACAATGATTGACTGGTATTAAGAGCATGAAAGTGTGCCAAGAAAACATTTCCCACATTGTTACACCACCACCAAGGATTCATGCTCCTGGTGCCAAATGCTGACCCTACCATCCTGTATGTCGATGTATCTGATAATATTTGATTTTAGGATTCTGAATGAAATTTTTGAATGAATGAAATCTTTTATTTGAGAACTTTATATTAGAGCGATGTCCTTTTAAAAATACGAAAAATTAAAACCTTTTCAAAAATAAGCTCAAAGGTGAGTATTAGGTAAGGATGTCGGTGATTCATTTAAAACAGCTGTACCGAAATGGGTGTGAGTGAAAGTGAAACACTGCAGCACATTCAGCTTTCTGTAAGTCATGACAACAAGTGTTGCTGTTGGAGAAAACAACCTCCCGTCTCATTTTCACCATCGTAACAAATCCATCTGTCATTAATACATTTTTACAGCAACATTCAAATGACTGTCAGAAATCCAAATCATCTGTACTAACAGACTATAAGGACATATTGTATTAGTTGTATGAGTAATAGTGCGCATACCCGTCTATTATGTTGTTTAGCCTTGATCCATCAATCAAAAACCAGAGTGGGTGGAGCTGTGGGACAACTACTATCTTTCAGTATGAGGACTGAAAACTGAAGTCAATCATCCTTTGCATCCAGGGCCAAGTGGTTTATACAACATGAGGAAACCTGTGTAGGCTCTCAATAAAAGACAAGCCTCCTGTGTGGGGGCTGTTTTCATATATACTGAGCCAACAAGCTGCATTATGTTGGTTCTTGCTAAACAGAAGCCTCTCTGATGGATTCAACAATAAAAGGGACATCATTTCCCCGACTCTTTTCAGTTTCATGCTTTTCAAGCTTGTTTAACATTTAGGGTGTGTTTGCTTTTTATTTTTAACTCCCTCCTCCATGTTATTCCTAAACAGACTGACACCCACAAGACACATGCAGAGGGGTGGCACATAAACCACTAACGTTACACTCAATAAAACCTGTAACCAACTCCGAAAGTGTGGTGCAGAACAGACTGAGCAGGTCACAGTGAGGATGGATGGTGAGTGGCCCGTTTACCTGCCAGGGCAGAGCTCACGCTGGTGGATCCGTTCAGCTGCACAGAGATAGAGGGAACGCTGCAGGACAGGAAACAAGGACAGAAACAGTCAGTCAGGAAAAACAGCAGCAATGAACCAGACAGGGAGAACAAAACAAAAACCATTAGAACCATTTAGGTTTCCAGTCCACTTCACAGGATTATACCGTTTAAATACAGTGACATTAAGAAATGACTTTGGCACCAGATCAAGACAAGAAAATACAACCAGCTCCCAAATTAACTGTAAAGATTTATTTAACTTTACTTAAGTATCTGAAAAAGTGACCGTCTTCAGACTGTACAGCGAACAACTATGAGGGTCTGAGATTGATTAAAAACAACTCAACATTGAATGCATGTGCAACTAGGGAGTGTGACTCAACAGTCAATATATTGATGGATATGTACCCAATAAATTAGCTTACTGTGGAAAACAGGCTTCCAGGAAGGAAAACGAACAATTCTCAGTACTGACGTAAAAGAGAACTCTAAAGCAAGTCCAGTTTAGGGCTGCGGTTATCTTCTTTGCTGATTCATCTCTTCATTAGTTCTTTAATCAACAATTATTCTATAAAAAGTGTAAAATGCTCTTCAGGATTTTCCCAAAGCCCAATGAGATATCTTCCAATTGTCAGAGGGGGATATTACATTTATGTAAAACTGAGAAAGGAGCAAATCCTCACAATGAAGAAGCTGGGTCCAGAAAATGTTTGGTATTTTATCAAAATAATTGTTCTGTTTTCTGTCACACTACTCATCAACTCACTGACTAAGCGTTATAGCACTAATACTGTTGATCTTCATTTTTGTAGTCAGGTAATCCTGCGCTCTAACCAAAATGACAAAATGACAAAGAGTACAGCTTGAAAAGGAAAAAAAAGAAGAAAAAAAAGATGTGAATTAACATTTAAATAACATAAAAATTCCTGTTTGGATATTTTACCCTCATCACTCAGATCACTCCCACATAAGAGGACATGGTAACACAATAGGAGGAAATGTGTGACTGATAAAATGAGGCCTTCTTGACATCAGTTAACCTGCTGTCTAAAGGAAGCTGTGTGCTGCATGCCTGGTATCTGAATGCACTATATAGGCTCCAACAACAACCACATTAATGGCATGCAACATAATAAGGCCATGTATGCTGAAAGAAAAGTAGCCACTACTAAAGAAAACAAATCTTTTTTTTCCCCTTTTATTTTAGTAAATTTAATAAAAATCTGAAACTGAAATCTCTCATTTACAAAAGCATTCAGAGGCTTGATTCAGCACTTTGCAGGAGCCCCCTTGGGCAGCAATTACAGCTTCCAGTCTCTGCAAGCTTTGCACAACTGGATTCAGGCAGTTTATCCCATTCTTCCTGGCAGATCCTCTCAAGCTCCGTCAGATTGGACGGGAAGTGTCTGTGAACTGCCATCTTCAGGTCTCTCCACAGATGTTCTATGGGGTTTCAGTCTGGGCTTTGGCTGAGCCACACAAGGACAGTCAAAGACTTGTCCCAAAGACACTCCAGCATTTTATGTTTGGGCTATTGTCATGCTGAAAGCTGAATAGTCAACTCAGTCTCTGCAGGTTTTCTTCAAGAACCTCTACGCATTAGGTTCCAATCATCCTTCCCTCAAGTCTGAAAAGTCTCTGTCACTGAGAACCCCCCCCCATAGCTCGACGCTGCCACTACCGTATTAGACAGGTGATGATGATGATGATGATTGCCAGACATAGTGTTTGGAGTTCTGCCCAAAGAGTTCAATTTTCATCTCATCAGACCAGAGGATCTTTTCTCTCATTCTCTTAAGAGTCCTCTAAATGCTGTTGGGCAAACTCCAAACAGGCTGTCATACAGCTTTTACTCAGAGTGGCTTCTGTCTAGCCATATACCATATAGGCCAGATTGATGGTTTGCTGCTGAGACAGTCGTTCTTCCAGCTGGTTCTTCCCCCTGCTTCTTCTTGGCAGTTAGACGGTCAGAATGGCAGCCAGAATTGTTTACACACACATCCTGACCCTGCCTCCTTCTTTCTCTTTTTCTATAAAGTTCATATACAATCTTTGTTCGATATCAGTCTGCAATTGCACTCAGTGTGACTGTACACTGATCCTTTGCAACGCTCTTATTAAAATATATAAAGACAACTTGATCATTCTGTCAACTGTTCATTTATAGATTTCCACCACAACTCCAATCAAGTTCTTAAGACATCTCAAGGATAATTAAAGCAAACAGGATGAATCTGATCAGTGTCTGCGCACTTTTGTAAATGAGAGATTTCAGTTTATGATTTGTAATTACTTTGCAATAACATATTTTCACTTTTTCATCGTGGGATATTGAGTGTAAATTATGGGCAAAATGGCAATATTATCAATTTGAAATTAAATCTACATCAAACTGTGCAAAAAGTGAAGGTCTAATACTTTCTGAAGCCACTGTATGCTAAATAGGCAGAGCTCTTTTAGGCTATGAAACAACACGATGCATGCTGTTATCTATTATTTGCAACACCTTCCACAGTAACCTCTAAGAAGTGTGAGCAATCACTACAAACATGGGCCCATAACACATACCAGATTATGTACTAGGCAGAGAACATCTAGCATTTTACAATGCTGTTATTCATTTCCAGCGGCTCAGAACAGACCAAATGAAATTTAATGTTGAAGAAAATCAGAGCCAAGAGAAATTGCAAGTGAACTGCATATTCACAATACCACTTCAGTGGGCAATTTTGTCTTTGAAAATAGTTTTTTATGTTGTCGGGAACAGAAAAGAAGGAAAGCTGGAGTCACACAAACTGAGCCAAACACATACCACTGCAGGGCTGCAGCTACACAGCAGTTTTTGTCATTCCTGTTTTACAGGATAGGTCAAGGTGGCAACAGACAGGAAAAACAATGGGGAAGGGGAGGGATGGGTGGAGAGCAGCCCATGTCATGCATCCCCAGACAGCTAAATGAACCAAAGAAACACATCACTGCCATTGTGTTACTTTAACCTGTCTGCATTTAACTGCAAACCAAGTCACAATCCAACACAGATGTCAGATACCAACCTTAACCCATTTGCACTGGAAGAGCTGGTCAGAAGCGGTGCAGACAGTTGACTACCAGAAGGTGGTGGGGGCCAGGGGCTGCCCCAAGACATTCCCCCAACAGAGAGGGGTCTCCTAGGGTATGGCGAGTAGACAGAAGTGGGGTGAGCCGCTGCAGCCCTCCCTGTCCCTTGGAGGCTGGGCCGGTTCAGACTCCCTGATGAAAAGGAATGTCGTGAACGGCTGGGCATGGGTCCTGTGCTGCTGTGGCTCAAACACTGCTGGCAGGAGCACGCAGGGCCCGAGGGGATGGCCGGGGGGCCAGAGGAGGCCAGCGGGTATGGGAGGTTACACTGGCGTCGCACTTGCCGCCTGAAGCCTGTGGCTTTATTAACTTGGGCCAGGGACGTTAGATCCACTATGTAATTGTATCCATGTGGGCCCAGATCTGCGGTGCCTTGACGGGCCTGATAGCTGTGCTCCAAAAGGATAGAGGTTCGCGTCTCATATGGAGTCCACCCTCCTTCATCATTGGCCCATTCCCAGTAGACACCACTGCCAAGGCCTGAGGACTGGGCAAACAGGGACCGACGTACTGACCGTGTCTTACCTGAAATTAGAAAAGTGATTGTCAATTAGTGCATTAAACTACAGCTGCACTATGCAAGCATTACATGTAAAAATAAATCCACATTTCCGGCAAAATCCCAAAGTGGAGTCATAACAGGGCAAAGTGCCAAGTCCTCACAGTTAAGTACCCTTACATGTAGATGTCAGCAATGTAAATCCTATATAATCCTTGCCTTAATGCAAGCTCATCCCTCATGGCAGCCACTTCATTAATTTGGCTGATGCTACTACTTTATGGTTTTGTTTTAAAGTAATTTCTTAGCATTGTCCGGAGGAACGTTGAAACTGCTACACGCTCGATGTAACACTGGTTTGTCATTGTTAATTTACAAGCTCTACTGCCCCTCATTCAAACTAGTTACCTCGAATCAATTGAGCTGAAAGAAGCAAAACAATATGCTAATGTTACAGTCATGTGACGGGTTGCAGCAAGGTTATATAGACAAGTTAAACAAAACAAAGGAATTTAAGAACCGGCTAACTTCACAACTTCATCCTTTACTTGGCTAATCTCAGCTTGCAGCTATGTAAACACTTATCAAAACAACAGCGCCCCTATAAGCTAACGCTAAGTGGCTAGCGTGGCCAGCCGGGCCTGGTGTATTTACAAGGTTTCGAGGCACATTATAAAAATGATAACAGATGAAGGCTAACTTGAACTTGTTAAATGTATGAGATAGGCTCACCTGTGTCCTGTCGAAACTGTTTCAAACTTGGTATGTCAATGAGATAAGGCGACAGGCTGGGGTCTGATTGTCCGAGACAGATGCTCGTTGAGCCGGGTGCTCCTCCTCTCTGGCCCCGCGGTGACAGACACCGCTCGATGTAGGCGCTCACTTGGCCGCTGTAAGGCCGCCAATAGCCCAGGTCATCCTGCCATTCCCATACCGCTATCATGGGCTGAGACTGTCCAACGGATCCAGAAGGCGTAGCCGACACAGAGGGCCCATTTCTAGACCCGTTTACCCTGGCGCAGGAGCCAGACACAATCGCCATATTCACCAAGATAGCTTAAGCTAACAACAACTCGTTCTGGTTAGCTGGTCAACTGATTGTGGCTACGACGAGAAAAAAGTCTGCCAGCCTGGCTAGCTCGGCTCGTTAAAACACTGCATGATGAATCTATTAGCACGCTTTTGAAGAAGATACGAGGTAAATGTTTGATGGTAGACAGCCTAGGTAAACATTTAAGTGCATGTTGACAAAGCTGATGCGTTCACAGGGCTTAGCAGCACACAGATAACGTTAGCTTTGTGAGAGCGTTACCAGGTTTCCTTCATCCTCTGCTGTTGCCTTCAGGGACCATCGGGAATATTGCAACTCAGCGGACGTTTGTGGGAATCAACAATAGATGGGAACTTTTTAATGCTGCCAAACGTAGGCTATAGTCCCACAATGCATCAGATAAACAAATTACCCTCTAATTACTTAAGGTGATAGTGATTTAGATTTTGAATGTTTCTTTGCGCAGCATGAGGAGGTCTCTTTACCTTAAATATTTAATGATTGATGATAACACCAACTTACCCCACCCTAAAGGTTTACCCACCTCGTTTTAGCGGGTGAAAACACTTCAAATATCTTCTAAAACTGGAATTATCCCAAGTGAATTCCACAACAATGAAATGAGACAATTGCCATTTTTTGTTTGGGGAGGTGGAGGGTGTTCTGATTATTTTAGGTGGACTAGAATTCCTTGTGATAGCCCTCGCCAGTAGTACAGTTGCAGTGTTACTTCTGTCTTTCTTCTAAAACATTTTAAATAAAACAATCCAAAAAAAAGCAAAACCTCCTAATTTACTATTGCTTTTTTTTTCTTTCTTTTTTTTTTAAAAAAAAGCTTGAGCACACAGTCTTCCTGTCATCTAAATTAGTAGCTTACAAGGTGCACCTGAAGGTCGCATTCTTCTTCTATCACAACAAACTTCTTCATTGTCCAGCCCCTGCTTCTTTCTCTGCTCCTTTATTTGCAGGGGATTAGATCCTCCTCTACAGTGTTGCTGCCATCAACTGGAAATGAATGGGTATGGCACAAATAACAGTCCATCTAAAATCTAAGCATGTTCCTCTAAAGCTGCAGGCTAATTATTTAAATAATCATTAGAGAGGAATGTGGAGGTGAAAATTAAAGTCTTTATAGTTTTCTGGCCTAAGCTGACATATAGTGTGTATTTAATCAGTTATTACTGTTATTACTGTCATCAGTTATTACTTATCAAAGTCTATGATTTAATATATATAAAGCAAGCTCAACTAAATTGAATTTTGTCCACGATACCCAAGCATAACTGATGCAAAATGGAAAATACAAACGATGACAATAAACTTTCTGTTAGAGGAGAAGCAGTTAATTGAGTGCACATAAAAGATAATAGAACCAGACAGCTCTGACACTGGTTTGAACATGGTTTAAATCAGTGCCCAAATGGGATTTGAGCTGTCCATTTAACCAATAAACAGAAGCATAATCGATAGCTAAACCCATGCCAAGTAGTCTCAAAATGACAAATAAAAAAAATAGCATCTGGTGTTGCAATAGAAAACTAACATTGTTCAGTTCTGCCTTTGCAATATAACCATGAAACAATATTTTCACTTATAATGAACAATAAACTGACAGATGTAAGCAGCCATTACTTGGTTTGAAGTCAGTGAGTCAAATAATTCAACAGTGAGAACATGACTTTGAGTCATTGTTTTGCAAGGTCATCTTCTCCGAGGTAGAACATTTGAAAGTCCCAAGGTCAGAACAGCGTCTGACAAGTTGCCATTTCGAAATCGAAAATAAAAGGTTGTCTCAATGGTGCCTCTGTTCAGCATAAACAAATGTGGTCTGACAGGTGTTAAGGCGAACAAGACAGACTGATGTTTAGGAGGTCCATGCTTCACTCTCTCATTTGGACATCCACACCATCAATTTGTCATATGTGTAACAGGCAAGCAGAAGCTAACACTGACATTATTTGACGCAAGATGATGGAGTTGTATTAGAGTGTTAGTTAATCCAAATTACATAAAAAAAAAAAACAATATCTTTTACTTATCTCTATCTAGCTGTGCAAATAATGTTGTGAAATATCTGCCTCTGAGATTTCTGCCTTCACCCAAACACAATGGAGGTGAATTTTGCTTGTGGTACACACAGCATTGGAAAGTGCCATTGGAAATATTCAACAGCAACAGAAAAACTGTCTCAGTAATAATCAACAGATCTAACAATCAGTAGGTTTCATGGGGACTATTTCCTCTGAGTTAGACGATGTGGGCTGTACTGTAGCTGTGGGTCACACACCTCTAGAAATTGAGCTTGGCAGTGAGTGAAAGGAGACTGGAATAGTAGTAAGACAGATACAAGCACAACAAGGTCATAATACAAATCAGCTGAATCGGAAAGCAAAGCTTAGAGTACACAGAATAGGCAGTGAACAATAGTATTATAAAAATAGCACCACACATCTTAGTATGTAATTACTTGACTTGATAGATTTTTATTCATGCTGTTCAAAATGACAAGCAGCAGATAATGACATGCTGATATGTTTAACTTAATGGCACAGTGACACATTACATACAGTGGAACATTTTAATAGCAATAAATCACATACATAAACATATGGAAAAATATGGGCATGCAATTTTTAAGAAGGTCAGATGACGCAGACGTCGGCCACAATGGAAAAGTCGAGCTGTGTGCACTTGAGCTTCTGCCTTGAATGATAAAGCAGCAGAAAGCCTTGGTACAATTGATCAAGGAACAGGCTACCGGGAATGAAATATTGTGTTTACAGGAGGAGCGGGGAAAAAAGGTACTGGTATCTGCATTTCAATGGAAGTAAAGGGAAAAATTCAACTTTCAGAACTTGATCTGTGTCGTATTTTTCCCATCTCGCTCCTAAAAGTTTGTCACCTCCATCGCTGTCAGGGGCGACGTGGGTTTATGCGGCTCAGCAGTGAACACGGCGGTGGGAGGTGGGAATGTAAGGAATGTGGAGAAAAGAATTTAAGGAGTGCTTGGAGCTCTGCTCACTTTAATACCTGTGCACACCTGGCAGCTGTTGGGTTGTAAAGTGTGGAAGGTAAAGAAAAAGAAAAAAAAGAAGATGATTCAGTCATCAGGACAGAGTCACTCATCTCCAATCAGAGAACAGGGGTTACTGATACCCTTCCTCATACAGTAGACACACGATTCTACTGATGCACACTCTATAATCCACAATGAACCTATTCACACAAAGCTGCTGTCACATGTTAATCTCTGGATGTTGTTAGAAGAGACTCCAGTCTGCATTGTAGCTCCATACACTGTTGCTAAACTGTAGAATTACACAGACCTGCATAACATGCAGGCTCTCTGTTTCTACAGTGCATTCAGAAAGTATTCAGACCCCTTCACTTCACATTTTGTTGTGTCGCAGCCTTATGCTAAAATCTTTCAAATTCATTTCTTCCATCATCAATCCACGCTCAATACCCAGTAATGACAATGTGGAAAAAGAAATTTATATTCTTTTTTCAAATGTATTAAAAAGGAAAAAAACTGAAGTATCACATTGACATAAGTATTCAGACCCTTTACACAGGAGTTAGTTGAAGCACCTTTGGCAGCGATCACAGCCTTGAGTCTTCTTGGGTATGACGCCACAAGCTTTGCAAACCTGGATTTGAGGATTTTCTGCCATTCTTCTCTGCAGATCCTCTCAAGCTCTGCCAGATTGGATGGAGACCGTCAGTGGACAGCCATTTTCAGGTCTCTGCAGAGATGTTCAATTGGGTTCCGGTCAGGGCTCCGGCTGGGCCACTCAAGGGCGATCACAGAGTTGTCCCTAAGCCACTGTGCCGTGTCTTGGCTGTGTGATTAGGGTCATTGTCCTGCTGGAAGGTGAGCTTTCTTATCTGCCCTCTCCTCACTCCCATGTGTTTCCATGGTGTTCCCCTTCTTGGTGTTTTCCCTGTTTACACTTTGTATGCTGGAGAACATTAAATGCCTATAATACTACTCAAGTAGACTTCTTCGGCAGAACGAGCTGTGCCTGGAGCAGATGACCATACAAAGAGATTTGTGACGAGCTGAAGTAGAAACCATTGGAAACCTAGTGTCCAGAGCAGGCAAAGGTTAATATGGACATCCGACATTGTAACATTATATATCTGACACAAAATGAAGAAAAACATAGTAGATCCCCTTTAAATCACATGTTCATCTCTAATAGAGACACAAGTGAGCAGTGTCCAGTCTGCAGGTCAGGAGATGGCTCATGAAGGAGGGTTGGAGTGATGTGTGTTGACTTATTCGGACAGACCACCAAAATAGCTTTGACACATGTGACTAGGTCTGAATGGTGGAAAAGTACTTGGTCTTATCCAACGTTTCCTGAATGAAATGAGAAGTGCTGTTGCAGGGCATTGGAATAACATCTAATTTTCCACACCACTGTTCAAAACCCTTGTCTATTCAGATTTTGTGGTCAGGGCCTTTGCACTCTGAATAGTGTCAATGACACGAAAGTGCACCAGTGCATTTAAATGGAACCTTTCATGGGCTGGGCTTATAAGGCGATGTGTTGCATTTGAGGATGAAATAATGAAATATTTCCTTTTGGGAAACCAGGTCCCAGTGCAGCAGAAAGAGCCATGGCAGACTTCAGAGGGGCAGAACAATCTCCATTATCCAGTGGCTCCTGGCCCACATTCAGGCCATCAGTGTTAATGAAACGTCCTCTCCTTCACTCTTATTAGTGTGGCAGAGACTGTGGGGTAACTGCTTAGCCACTCATGCACCAGAACATCTGGCAGTGGAGCATCCCTCAAAGGAAACTATGGTAGGCACGGAGCAGTCTCCTCCAAGACAAACAGGTGACGGCTAAAGCAAGTCTAAATGTGGCAGAGGCTGAAGGGCAGGACTGTATATTTGTATGTTTTACAGAGAAATACAGACCTCAGACTCAGGGGTAAATTATACATGTAGGTATATTCAGGTCCCTTTGTGTGAAATAATCTTTGGGGCAGACCAAATAGACGTGACCTTCATCCAACACAAGGAGATTAAATGCCTGTTAAGAAGCTGTTAAGACAGTGACAATGAATTCACAGGTTCACAGGAAACGTGTCAAAAAAAAATCTCCAAACATCCAGAAACCCTTCAACCCACTCATTCTCCACTCTCTCCCTGCCACCCATGTGTGTTGGTTTGCTTTTCTTCTCCACCAAGGTTACATTTTTCAACCGTGTCTGTCTGTTTGTTGGTTTGTTTGTCAACAGGATTATGCAAAACACTGAACCGATTTGCACCAAACTTGGTGGAGGGATGGGGCATGGGTCAGGGACGAACCCATTCAATTTTGGTTTCGTTGTGTTTAGAGAATCAGATCCAGGGTTTTTTTTTTTATTATCACTTTCCTTTACATCGTGAGATTTTCAACATTTCCCTCAATTTCTTAGGAAATGTTTTGATCTGGATGTTAAAAAACAAAACAAAACAAAACAAAACAGACAAACAGACTTATTTATGATATCTATGATTTTGTACACATTGGTGCAGAGCCAGATAATCCAGATCTGGTGGAAGAAAATGTTTGGAGGCATGTGCTCTGCAGAGTGCCATTTTGCTTTTGTGTTATGATTACAGCTGCATGTCACGTGGCCTTTATCTTAGATAACATATCCTGATGTGACTACTTTACATGCGAAAGCTTTTTCTCATTTATGAGCACCATGTAAGAAATAATGAAATACAGTGAATGTCTTTCACAGTTGGAACTTTACTTGTGTCCAGCAATGAATGAATCTGAAATCTGTGTAAAGATGAAGGGGCTGGGGGAAACACACAAGGGTGGATTCTCTGTGTATTACATATTGTGCATTGTGGATAAATTGACAATGGTGATTTCAGTCAAAAGCAATGCTTCTCATGTCCTGGTTTAAGTTAAGACATGTGCCTATCTGCATTCAACAGGAGGTAGCCATGCACAGTCATGTGGACAAAAATTGGACACTGGCTGGTGTGATGATTCAGAGGCTTCTGAGCATAACTGCGTGACAGCATACCTTTTTTTAGTGAGACACCCAAACAAATTTCTGAAAGAAAAACAGTTGGCTTTGAAGAAAATGTTCAGACAGTGTCTCATCATCCAGGCAGGGGCATGGAAAGGCTGACAGTTTAATGGGATTGTTAAGTTTAACTATGAGATGCAGAGTGTATTTTTGGCAAAGCAATGAAAGGCATGCTTTGCTTACAACCAATATGACAATATGGCTAACATGTTTACAGTTCAATCTGTCACATGTCACATTTTGTCAGAGATTACATGTTTTGACAGGCTGCACATGCAATATTTAAAGAGATACAGTTATAGCTGTGTAGTTTTGCAGTGACTTGGATTCAATTGTGAACTGGAGTTCTTTTTTTTCCCCCCTACAAAACATCACTAAATACGTTTGGAAGGAGATTATGTTATTTGGCTGTTTTGTGAAAAACCCGGTAATCTCAGTTTTTCAGGAACCAAACTGAAAAACAACCACAATTTTAGTTTGACGACAATAGATTTGTGATACTATGAGACAGGCTTTAAAAATGTTTCACGAGACCAAAAGGTAAATTAATTTTCTCAAATGACAGAGGAACATGTTATCCATAAACCAATCTGAACTCATGAAAATCATCACAATTCAAGACACCATTACCCAAAAGCAGCAGGTTGATATTTGTACTTCTACAGTTTATGTTGTTACAAAATCATCAGACATTTCTTCAGAATTAAAAAAGGTCACAGTGTACAAGTAGATTTTTTATTTATTTTTATTTTTTTACAATGCATTTCTACAGATACTGAAAATCTATGTATCAGACATTAACAAAATGTATATATAATAAAAAGTTTTTCTCAAAGAGATTATGCCACATTTTTGTAAATGTTAATAAATAAATGCTGAATGATCCTGAGGAGCACCATAGACCGTCTCAAGAGTTCAGCAGTGCCAAAAGTCTTACCAAGGGAAGACAAATTAAAGCTGCTAATGTTTTAAAGTCTTAAATGATTCAATTGAACTAGAGTGTGGTATTAAAATTAATTTGGGTGGAAATTCAAAAATGAACTGGGCCTGAAAGGCAATCCCTGGTTTGATGAATAAATGCACAACAATGAACCTAATCTGTGACTTGACTGTGACCAATGAAAAACATACCAGGAGAAGAATATTACACTGAGTACAGCCACATCAGATGCACTGCTGGTGGGCCCAGATGGTTCAAAGAGTCTGCTACAGCAGGGAAGCAGAAATATAGAGGCAGTGTACAAAACTGAGGATGCTGAAGAACACCATCATTTCATGAAGTCAAAATAAATTCTTCAGTCATGTAAACAGGATTGTAATGAGGACATTTCATATTTTTGCATCTTAAACCACTTCAGACTGTCTTGCAGGTTTAGAAATAGTGACATTACTGTCTGCATGTAAATACAGCAATTTGCAACTTTGAATGACACCTCCTTTTAATAAAAACATTTTGCTGTACAACACTGTTAGCTGTATCCACGTGTTACAATGGCACTCCTGGTTCCAGTCATCACACACTGAAGTGGGATGACAGGGATTTTAGCCTCTCCAAAATGTAAATTCAAATTACAAATGGGATTCATACATTCAGCACCCAAAGGCATGAATATATACAGGACGTAAAAATATGAATAAAAAAAAAAAAAACACATGTTGAGGGTGTTGTATATTCATACCTTGTGACTCAGCAGTTCTCAGATGAGAACATTTGTTGGTTGGAGTCTCCTCTCAGTTACAAAACTGTTGCTGTGCTGTTTCAAAGCGTAGATAATACACAATCCTTTCTCCAGCTTGTTAGGTCTACGGGATGCAGCCATCATGAAGCCTCATGCCTGTATCAGTTACTAACAGGCCACAACATACTCTGAATGTCTTCCGTCGCCAACCACAAGAAAGGATGAAGGCCTTACCTGAACTCCAGCAACCGCTCTGTACCCCAGCCCCTCCTCCAAAGACAGGAAGTAAACCAAAATACTTCAGGGATGAAGGTCATCAACAAAAAAGTTCTTTCTCCGCGGCAGGGCACCGTCATGGGGTCTGATCTCCACTCTCTGTCCCCTGATGTCTGCCCTCTGATTGGCTCATAGGTACAGTAAGACCCGCCTTATGAAGCTTAGCAAACCAATCAATGCTGGCATTGATTGGCGCTGGCACATCAGCGCTAATAATGACACTACTCATGGTCTTTTGTTTTCACATTACACACTTTATTCAGTTACGGAAAGTTTGTTTTCTAATTTGGTTTAATGTTCTGTCATATGTTTCTTTAATTTGCTAGTAACACTTACCTTTGTGTTGTTCTCACTAAGCTCCTCTGGCAAAAGGCCTGAAGCCTAGAAATTATGGCTTTTTATGTACAGCCCACAGGAAGTTGAGGAAGCCAACAGAGAGATGGAAAAAGTGGAGGGGGGGTTGAAATTAAAGTCTTAAAAATCTGTTTAACATTGTTATCATTTCTAGGAAGTTAGTTCTTTGTTTGAAGATATTTTCTTTGATTGGATATCTTGACGTTGTTTAATGTTGTTGCTGGTGTTGTTAAAGTTCCCCCCTTGTGTCTGTGTAGGACTAGTCTATGTGTATATTAACCCCCCTTGTGTGTCATTTGGAAGGTCAGGTCTGTTTAGTTTGGTTGAAGCTTTAGTTTCTTCATTTCTGAGCTCAGACCCTAAATTTTGTATCTACTTTTCTTCTAGTTTGTATTGTTAGGATTAATTGAATTTTAGCATTTGATATCAAATTTTTCCATTTTATGAAAGCAGTTTTTCTCTTTACACCTTTGCCCTTTTTGCCTTTTTTTGCTCGGTCCCAGACACTGAGCATTTTGAAACAATTCTTAAAGGAGCTATTTGTAAGTTCTTCTATTGCTACATAGCCAGTGTTAGCATTAACAGCTGTTTACTTACCAGTGTAGAAGAAATGTTGCAAGTTCAGCATCAAATTTTATTCCTATACTCACCAACGGTTGTCTCTAGTGGTGGAAACCAACGGCAATGTTGACTCTTGCCTCTATCACGTGTTTCCTTCAACTGAACCAGATAGCCTTGGCCCGTCTCTTCACTTTCCGATAGCGACTCACTCTAGCCTCCAATGTGCCTGAAGATGTAGCGCTGCTTAGATTGTGTATTATAAGCTCTTGGTGTAGGAAACCTACAAATAGCCCCTTCAGAGCAGTGACCAAAAGCCTCGTTGTTTTTCATTATTTCATTTATTTGTTTATTTTTGCAGTCTGATGAAATGTATTTATGACCATGCTGCAATATAAAGAGGATGTTGTGTATGAAGATGCTGGCTTGTTAGTCCAGTTGCAGCCCTAAATCCTGGGCAGCCCAGTATTAGCATGATAAGAATATTTCATCTGAACTTTAATTTTTTTTTTTATACAGTTGAATGTGGAAAAGTGGGTTAATCTTAACCACAGTCTAGTCAAAACTACTGGAGAGAGCTATTCAAGCAAACTACAGGTTTAAATCCGATAGCATCCATAACCTCTTTTCAGCTGTACTATCATTAAGCCTGCAGAGACACAGTCAGAGTCTCCAGTGATACAGTGTCCGAATGATTCTGCTGTACAGTCTCTGGCAAAGATAAGCCTTTCTTAATAGTCTTAAGTCCAGATTGGGTTAAGACATATCAGCAGAGAATAAAGGAGGAGTGATAGCAGATGTGACACCATGAAGGGTTAAAAATGAACAAATATAAGCAATACAGGAAGCAAGATTTTCAAATGCAGTATTTTATACAGCACAAAGACTACATTTAAAATGATAATGTAAAGTGAGCTTAGAGAAATGTAAATAATGCAAATGTGGAAGCAGCGGAAGGGTAAGAAAAAATAAAAAGAAGAAAAAAATCTACAATAACAGAGAGGCAATTTCAGTAGCATTGGAGGCAACGAAAGGCTTGGAAACTTCATACATTGTGAACATAATAAAGAGCAGATGCCGGGGTTAACTCAGGGTGATTACAGGATTAGTGTGTAAAATGAGGTCATTGCCACCAGGAGCCAAAGAGGAGGTTAGTATTCGTCCTGATTCTCTGAAAAAGATGGCCTTAAGAATAACTCTCATTTTACACTGTTTTTTATACCTGTGCATATGACCGGGCTGCCACAGTCACTGGTAGGCAGTGCAAAGCAACACTGATATCAACACAATGGCCTTTATATGGGTTGAATAGGTTATTTCTTAACATGAATATTATCGTCTATGATGAACCTTTGGGTAACACACACATGAATAGCTTTAGGCTGTTGTTACAGTAATGTTTCCTGACAATAATGTCAATTGTTGTTGAATTTATTGAAGCACAAGTGGACATATTCTACGTTGCTTTAAATAGTATAAAATAGCAAAATTCATACTCACAAACCATGTGTGCTGCAAGGATATGATTCAATTACACACAGCCTTCAAGACGACAGATTACTGCACTATACTGTGTGTGGGGGAAGTCAATGACTTCCTTGTTTCGAGTCTGAATCAGCGAGTCCTCCGACAGTCTCTGATGAATATGAAATTCAGAAAATAATCATTTATTTTTCGTGAAACTGAAATTTGAGTATGACGTGTGTTTGTACAAACAGTAGTAATGGTCATTTTCAGGGTCAGTGTCCTTGGCGGCATACAAATGCCTCAGTATTTAAGAATAAATAAACAGAAATGTTTTCTAAAACACGTTTCAATGCCAAACTAAGAGTTGAAATATAGTACAGGCCAAATGAAATAATTTAACCAGTGAAAACTGTATTCATTTTTTTTCTCCCCTGATTAATCAAACCTCAAACCTTGTGGTAACATTCTAGCCACATTCCAGACTGTTTAAACAAGGATTGATTAAACCTGTATCAATAGATTGTTTTGGCATAGATCAGATCCACGTAGCCGCAAAGGCTGTTGTAAATCGGTTTACAGAACTGCCATTTTCTTTCAGTTGTGGTGTAAATGGGAAATTTTTTCATGCCATTCATGTGCGTGTGGGGAGCCAACAGGAAGTCAGCCGGAAAGAAAAGCCAAAGAAAGACTTTGGTGTGCATGAAAATGTAAAAGCTCTTTCACCAAATGTGCGTGGTGAGGAGCCTTTCATCGGCGTGAATGGCGTGCCATTGAGGAACAGTGTATCCTGTTCTCTTAATACCTCCATAAACAAACCCACACCTGCAGCAGAGACACAGCACACAGTGGAGTGGCACAGTCTGCGGAAATATTGAATTAAAACACTGATTTTGCTTCAGGGAAAACGTTTATCATTCCAGGCAGATGGAAGACATCTGTGTGGTCATGAAAATACTTTTTAAGATTCAACCTGCTGCTGGATAAAGCATAAAAGATAAGTTTAACTTCTTCCCTGGGGTTTTGTGTGGTATGGGGCTGAATGAGGTCACGGATGGGGCTACGGTCAAGGTACAGAAAAGTGAGGGCAGGCTTTGTTTTCCTGTCGTTGGGAAATATTCAATATAACAACAGTTTCTTCCTCTGGGCCATCAGAACTCCAAACTCCATAAATGTGCACTCATAACCGTCATCTGCTGACCTATTTTAATCATCACTATATTTTAATATTCACTGTGAATAATAGCTACTCAGCAAAGCACTCTTCCATTTCTTTTAAGTATTTATTATATTTCTAAGTATAATACTCTTTTACGTGCAATATTCTTTTGTGGTCTTTTGTCTGTTTTTGTGTTTTTACTGTTTTTACTGTTTTTACTGTTTTTACTGTTTGCACTGATCAGGGGTATCTCTCTGAATTTCTATTCTTGTTCTATTTCTGTTCTATTCTATTAAAACATATCACAACTTTGTGTTCCTTATGTCACACCTATGAAGGAAATGCGACACACAGCAATCTAGTCTCTCTAATTGCGCCCCCCCCAAAAAAAAAAAAAAAATGATGCATGCTTATATATGTTTTTCTTATTAATTCTAATGTCCATTCAGGAGAAATGGTCTCAGATGTTTGAACCCCGCTGTATATAACATCAACATATATTGACAGGCTTTGGGATGGATATATACTGTAGCTTTTAGTTTGCAAAATTAGAGAAGATGAGATGTGTTTTAACTGTGTGATGATATGTTGCCACTGTGTGTGCACATATATCGCAGCATTTGTCTCTGTGGAGAAAAATCAACAACTTTTCATTTTGTTCCCCAAGAGTGACCAAACATTGGATTCCCTGCTTGATAAGTGGCCTTTAATAAAATTCAGCAGTTGTTGCTGCTCTCAGCAATAAGATTACAAGTATATTTTCTCTGACAGCCTGAAGTACAACATTAAATTGTCAGTAATTCCTTCATGCATTGTGCTTTACCACAATCTCCTTTAATAGCACTAATCTGCTCATTAAACCACGGACAGCTGTTGACATTATGTTTTAGCTGGATTAAAGAGAAGCCGTATCATCAAGTGCTGCCAAGAAAAAAATGTGTTAAACAGTAAAAGATAGTCAATTAAAAGTCTAAATTAGTGGTGAGAAGTTATTTGCATGAGTGGATAGCAGAGCTGCTCATCACATGCTGAACGTCACAGATGGAAGAGGAAAACTTTCAAGCACCCCTGGAGTGATATGCACATCAGATATAGATCTTGGCCTTTTAATGACACGCTTTATAGATGTGTAAACATGTCAATATCTGCCATGCTCTCAGAGGTCATTGTAATGACGCAAGCAGCTCCAGGTGTGACAGCGCCTGTTTCACACAAATTTCACACTGTGCTACAATTGCCGCACTCAGTCCTAGAGCAGACAGCACGCTGGGCCTGAGCTCAACACTTTGAAACACCCGTGTGTCCTTTGTGTACAGTCTCTAGTAGTTTTGCCTTTTAACTCTTCAGAATTACAAATCTCCTTCCCTTCAAGAGATGTCCTGTGGAGGAACCGTGGCTCTCAAACTGTGCCACAACCTCAGTGTGTGGGTGCAGGACCACGGGAAAAATGTTGTGTAGAAGCAGTGCTGAATGAACAATAAACTGTGTTTTCACACTGGCAAGGGTATCAAGATACAGGTTAGAAACAATTCCTTCAGCAAAATGGCATGTAAAATAAAAGAAAGGTGGATATTTGACAGGAAAACAGGTGGTGCTCAGCAAGCAAACAAAAATCTATTGATCCTAATCACTTATAACCGAGGTCAAGAAAACATGAGCGGTCTTGTTCTCTGTACAAAAAACAGTGCAAAGTACTTTTATGGGGGCTTATGTGCCAGACCAGACTATTTTTTAGCTGGGAGCAGTTGCCAGGCAACCAGCAGAGATCCCAAGAAGTTACTGGTTTTGGCCAAGAAATCGTCTGACACCTAACCCCCATAAAACTGGATTAAACAAAGGAGATAAACAGACGGATGATGAATTAAAGGAAAAACATGAAAAATGAAACAGGACTCCTGGACGGTTTGATGAGTATGAAAACGATGAATCGTGTGCTACGACCTTCACAGTCACCCCAATTGGACACCTGTGGGAGATTTTGGAGCGACGTGTTAGACAGCGTTTCTCCACCACCATCATTAAAACACCAAATGAGAGAATATCTGTTGGAAGAATAGCGCTCATCCCTCCAGCAGAGACTTGGAAAACCAACGCCAAGGGACAGTGAAGCCGTTCTGGCAGCACATGGTGCATCAACACCTTTCTAAGACACTTGATGTTGGCTTTTCCTTTCATTTCTCACTTGTCTGTGTGTTAATTGCTGCTTTTTAGTTGGTATAGGTGTAGGTCTGTTACCTTTGGACACAGCTGTTTCCAGGCTTTATGCTAAGCTAGGCTAACCCAAACCAGCCTCCAAGAAATTACATTTCCACAGCACTAAATTACCATAAATGTTGTGATGACAAATGTAGTGTAATTGCTGGCTGGATCATGTTAGGAGGACATTTTTTTGTGTGTGTGTGTGTTTTTTTAACTGAATTTTTAGAGTCTGAGAATCTAGCGATTCCCTGAGAATAGCAGAGTTTAATATGACTGGGTGCTAAACCAACGTTCCCTCAGCTCACCTGAGGAGGAGACATTCACTGTGATGACATGAACAGTAACTCTACCCTGAGCCTGAGGTTTTGACATCTCAGTGAGATCTGGCCCGCTGCGGAGTGGGAGGACTCACTCACAGGCCTTTTGCCTCATCTCGTCGTCTGTGAAATTGAGTTTTTCTGCTGTTGCCTCATTGAAAACAGAGCTCAGATCTGAGCTAAACATTAAACACGGCTGAGAGTGGCAGCATGAAGACTGCGAGTCTGTTTTGAAAGCTGGTGCAGTCTAAAAGAGGCTCTGTGATGACGGACTGGACTGAAGTTCTTACAGAGCGAGTTCACTTTCATCTGACTCCTAAAGTGACTGTGCTTGTTTTTTTTTTTGTTTTTTTTTTGCTGTGACTGTCTAAAGTGATCGCAATTCATCTTATATACGTACAATATGTATATTTACGTTTCCTTTTACCTTTGAATTTTTCATGCAGACAAGAGAAGAAAGTTGAAGTGGGCAAAGTTTAGCTTGGATTTTTCTTCTGCACGACACAAACTGATGTAAGGCAGAAAGGAAACATGGCTCATGTTCTTGACAGTGTTATTTAAATAAAAGATCTGTATTTGACTCGTCCTGGAAAACTTTTTTGCCACGACCAAAAACAAACTGTCCTTTTCTGCAAAATTCTTTCAACCTTTAAAACAGAAGATCTTTTATTTTTTTCCCCCTTTATCTGACGTGTCCTTGGAAGGGAAGCAGGTAAATGTGTGAACGCAATCAGAAACAACTGGATCTCAGCTTCAGACTCATCAGCTGTGACCGGCATTTCACGGGTCATATGTGTCACCTTTTAGTCCAACCTGATGAGCCTCAGATAGAAGTGATCTGTCTCCCGTGTGAATGCCAGACCCCGCCAGATAAGAGTCTCTGTCTTTCACAGGTCCATGTGGCTGCAAGGGTCTGTCTTTCAATCTGTGCACATCTTTGTTCGCGGTCTCAGTCGAGCTTATGAAAATGCGGCCAGCAGGTTTCCACTGGCTCCCTTCCTGTCGCAGCGTAAGAGCAGCTCCTTGCCCTTAGGAGGATGAATCTGCTGAAACGGGTAGTTTTAGCACCGGCTCAATACTGATCTCTTGGGGACCCCAGTTATGCTTTAATTGTCTGGAAAGACTCCCGCTGTGCACTTACACATGTCCACCCGTTCCCCCTCACCAGAGGGTCTCTCAAGAGGTTAGAGATGTCTGCGTAATATGTAAAGAGGAACATGAGGAGTGGTGCACTTCTTCAAATAACTGTGCCCTCGGTGTTACTGAAAAGTTCGACCTCTGGTGGAGCTGTGAAGGAGTTTTTTTAAATTTTTTTTTATTGTGCAAGTAGCTATGTACTGTAGTTTGCATCTCATATTCCAGCAGCACAAGCACGAAGACACAAATACACGGAGCGCTGCAGTGATATACATTGATCCTTCCTGCAGAGTACAGCAGCTGCTGGCGGTGTAACGTAAAAGAATGTGCTATAAAAAGAGGATGAGAATACCACAGTTTTTTAGCCACAGTGCAACAAGCTGTAAACACAACACTGTATATTATCACTGTATGAAGTAGATAGAGCAAACATCTTAGCAAAGAGTTGCCTGTTAATACTTTATCATTCATTTGGAGTCATATTTCTGGCCACCTGAGTCCAGTATTCCTGTTATTTATTCGGCTCTCCACTAACTCCTGAGGGAAGCGTCCTGCACTTTATCTGTTGAATGCTCCACTATGTTAACAAGCTAGTCTCCAACTCTGTTTGCTTGTCAGGCAGCATTCAATGGGCTTTTTTTTTTTTAAAGAGTTTTTTCACTTAAAAACAGCTGCCTTTTACAGCTGAATCAACACAGTGAAGTTGTAGCCTGTAAAAGCTGAACAGTGACTTTAAAGTGCTAAAAGGTTCCAAAGAGCTGCGAGGAAATGTCAAAATTTCATCCACTGTTAATACAGAAATATTGCACTGTGTCATGGTTCTGCTCGTTCACCCTTTCATTCGTTCAGTCCGGTTGTTTTGTACATACGTACATGTTCTAATTCTGTCGCCACCTCAGACCCTGCCACTCTCCCCCTCCACACTCACCTGCTCACCCGTTCCCTGTTCCCTCATTAGCTCACTAGTATATACACTGGTCTGTTTGCTCTCTGCCAGATTATCTTTTTGCCACATGCCTCAGCCTGACCCTTTGTACTCTGTTCGCCTGCTTGGATTTTTGTATCCTTGTTAAACACTCTTCACATCTGCCTCCTGAGTCGTGCTCGCTGGTCCCTTCCCTGAGAACCGTCAGCAAAGCAAAGCCTTATTTTTTCAAGTTAAACTGGTTTCAACTTTGGCACCTAACTACATATATTGACATTATTAAAGGCCCTTTAATAACTCACAGTTACGTAACTCTGCTATGTTTGATGTGGACCTGAAAACATAAACCAGTCAAATCAGGAATATAGACTAAGGGATGTCTAGATGTATTGCACTGTAGCTCACATACATCCACATTCAAACATTGTACACTTTCATGTCTGCTCTGAGATCTGCGTAATTCCTCCAGATTAAAGTTACAGAGATCTGGGGCTGTTGGAGCAGCAGTGATTTGACTCTAACCTGGCAGAACATAGTGTTGACAAAAGTAAATCACACTGACAAAGGAAGCAAAGAAATCCACAAAAAAAAAACCCAAAAAGCCTCTTTCCTACCTTCATGCCTAATGAGAGTCCACACTCTGACTCAGACCACTCAGCTCTATAGGAAATTAATGGACCTGGTGACAAGATAATTTTAATTGCTCGCAGAGTGGACATTGGGTCATTGGCTGCACACTGCTGTGTCAGAGTAGTTTAGGTGAGTTTGGATCTCATCAGTTCTCAGAGAGGAAGCAGACTGGGATGGTGGTGATGGATTAAATAAAAAAAACTTATTTGCTCTTTTCACCGACCTCCTATTTATGCCTCTGCACCCGGTGACAGCCATATTGTTTTTGGGTTGTGCATCTGTCCGTCCGTCCCATTCTCATGGATACGATATTTCAGTAACGCCTTGAAGGAATTTCTTCAAATTTGGTACAAACGTTCATCTGGGACTCAAGGATGAACTGATGTGACTCCGGATAAACAGACATGTAATCTGAAACTAGTCTGAGTGGCGGAGGCATACAACTGTGAGGCGGGAATTCTAGTTTTCACATTTCCGCATCAGTACTAAAACTGTTAAAAGGATAGATGCACCGTAACTTGCACCCTGGCAAAGATAGAAATGAGTAAACACAATATGTTATGCTCGACCACATGAATACAAGGAGAGAGGTAATAAATTAGTTCTCACATCATTGGGTTTTTGATTATACAGTAAAAGCATGGGTGAGGACAATTATGTTGCTGGAGCATCTAGAGCATTTAAAGGTTCAAAACTCTATTTGTATGTGCCTTAAAGTATCTAGTCATTGCTTACACTCAACATACATTAAGTGGTGCATTTCAACATGTGTGCTGTGACTGCAGCACACAGCTGTATCAAATACTTTTGTTGGTGAAACCAAGCCACGCCTGTCTGTCAAGGAAAACAACTTTTCTTTACAAATTCTTTGTAAAGAGTTTTCCCACTTTATTTTTTAACATTTGCTTAAATGAGAGTCAACCTCATGTTGGTGCTACAGAAAAAGCAAGTCATAGGATTACTTTCATAAGACCTTACTTTCTTCCAATCTATCCTGTAGATGTAATTTTAGTGCAGTTCACCAAAGTCATTTGGATTCATGCTCTTAGCACTATCTGCACCAAATGTCATGCAGGCAATCCATCCCATGGGTGTAAAGATATATCACTAAAAAACAAAAATGTCAACCTGTTGGTGGCACTAAAGGGAAAGGCAGAGAATCACCTGTTTCAGCAGACTTCCTTATCTGGGGATGGCCTCTTTCCCAACTTCATACATTAAATGTTTACACAATGGCAGCCCATCTGAAACTAAGGAGGTATTTCACTCTTGGTTTAAATATGAGTAAATCCTGATTGGTGCATTGAAGTACATGACATCACCTTTTTCCAACTATAAAACAAGTGAGTACAGCAGAAACAAAAACACAAACACAAACAGAAATCTATTACACTGAATAACTACATAAAACTTCAATGACTAAATAAATTAACGAGGCCCAGACAAATTAAAACACAAAGAAAACTTTAGCATGGCACATCTTTATTCAAGACTCAGAACACCAAACAGAAGCCACTATGTTGGCAATGTAAAGACAAAAACGTGTCAAATGCTGCATGAGCTTAAAGAAATGTTGCAAATGACAGTGTGATAGCTAACACACTAGTGCCTGCATCAAACAACTGCGCTCAGTAATACCAAGGACTGTTGAGTACAACCAGCTGTGATATTAATCCATTACGCTGCATCAAAAGGAGCAAATCTGACTAAATATAAAAACCTGTGAGCACAAGAAATCCACGCACAGACATGTGGTCCACACTTGGTGAGAGAATCTGTAAGCACATTTCACAAAATTAATGTATTTAGTTTTTGAGGTGACAATGGGAAGGTGCAAGATTTGACTTTGGTAAATAGTTGAAAACAAGGCCGTTATCATGTGTAATTGTAAGTGGTATTAAATTCCCCAGGGAAGCATATCGTGACTCATCACCATAAAGGACCCTTATCTTTTCAGAGGCACACAAGTTTACAGAAATAAGTCCTTCATTTGACAATTAGTCTTTTGTAAATGTCAGAGGATGCAATGACAGATTGTGGAGTCAAATGCATTAACAAACCATTAGCAGTCATGTCATACCTGCAGCAGTGAAGCCTGCAGCAGCCTGTCTTCCCCCAGCCTCAGTGGGGAACCACAGGCTGCTCTCTCACCTGGCTGCCTGCTGCTGCTGTGCTGCGGCTCAGGTGCTCTAACTGGAAAATTGCAAGTGACTTGATTTGCATAAGTGATCCTGATAAATTAGCTGCTAAAGCTGAGAAACTTAACAAACACAGTTTTTTTTTTGGGGGGGGGGCACAGTAGGATCTATGTGCCTGTTAGCGGCCCTTAAAAAAAGACAATGAGATGTGCATCTTTCTGCATTATAAACAGGCTACAAGGAAGAAATTAAAGATTTATGACATTTTGAAGTCCAGCAATTTTGACTTTTGCTTGCTCTGCTAGAGTGTTAACTTGCCTTTAACAATAAGCGACGAATACGAGGTTAAGAGTAATCATGACTAGCTCTTTGTGCCCAACATCAAACAGACATTTACCACAATGGAACCAACTCCAAAAGCTACATTTAAACCAAGTGTTTAAAATGTAAATGTGTTGGCAATTTTATATGTTGGTCTTGTGTCTGACCAAAGGTCTGAGTCACTTTTAAGTTGCTGCATGGTTCGGCAAACTTGCAGCTGCAAACCTCTGCAATTACGTTATTGCTGCTGGCATGTGGACCAGACCACCATGTGATGGTCTGCAGCTGTGAATACTGCGTAAAGTTCCTTGTTGACCCGATTAGAAACAATAAGAACAAGAAAGTAAATAGCTAAATAGCCAAGTGTCAGGTGCAGCTCTTCCCTGCTTTCTTTAACTTCCAGGCCTTCCCATGTGTCCATGTCCCTCTGCACATTTGTCCACAGCTCACACTACAGTGTCAGAGAGCAAAGGCAGCCCCTGCACAGACAAGAGAGCAGCTCACGTAAAGATTATATTATGGACAGTGTGCACAGAGCCTCAGAGTAGAGATACAGAGAGAGAGAGAGAGAGAGAGAGAGAGAGAGAGAGAGAGAGAGAGAGAGAGAGAGAGATGGATCGGTGCAGGAACCATGCTGAGACCTTTATTAAATCACACCTGTTACATTTCTGTTATTCCCTCAGTTTCAAGTTGGTGATATTCTTCTCCTGTCAGATTAAGTGTGTAACTATATTATCCTCCTAAACAGAGAGGAAAAGACACCAGTGATAATTGGACAAGCAGTCTCCCTACATTTGTTTTAATCTATCATAACTGCAGGAGTGAAATATGGCAAAATAACTACGACATAGCATGTGAGCAAATAGGAATTAAATGAGAGTCCCAACTTAACATCCTGTTCCCCTGCGCGTGTGTGTGTGTGCACTGTTAGATATTGTAAAATAAAATAAACAGGAGAATGGCCAAATCGGTAAAATCCATCTCCGTTAGACGGCTGAGAAAAAATCTTCCTTTTCAATATAATTTTTCATCTCAATGCTATTTTTTTCACTGATTCCTATCGCACACTTAATGGCCTTCCATGTATGAATGAGGGCATTGTGCAACATTTATGTAAGTTCACCTGTAGCATTATGTTTTCCATGTGTGAAGAGGGCTATTATAATTGACTTATTGGACTCTGTTTGTAACCTCATAGTAGACATTTCACTTTATTCAGATTTCATGATATTCAAAGCATAAGTATGACATAATATGATAACATTTCCACTTACCAGTCAGAGCATGTGGAATACAAAGTAACTAATACACCTATATGCAATGCAACCATTGTCTATGTTAGCTGTGAGAAAACTCGGATGCCTATTAAAGTCTCACAATGCTTAATAATATTAAAGGATAGGTTCATAATTAAAATAAGTCTGTCTTAAAACAACAGTCAGGTGCCCATATGTACAATGAAACAGGTTTCCCCTGATCTAATCGTTCCTCCTGTTCATACAGCCCATTACAAGATTCCCTCCTGAGGCTCTTTCAGTGTAAGTGATGGGGCACAAAATCCACAGTCCTTGTTTAGTGGGAAAAGTTTCTCGGAAGCTATCTCTTCCAAAATTATACTTGTTTTATTTTGAAAATCCCTTCCGTCTCTCCAAAGTCAGTGTTTCCCTGTTGCAGTGGAAAGATAGTATTAACTTTAGAAGATATGTCTAAGCTGAATAGCTGAAGCTTCTTATTAGCCTTAGATGAAGATTTGAAGACATTTTTGAAAACAGGTGGGGCTATAGATTATGTCTCAAAATTTACACTAAAATCTGATTGGGAAGGGATCATGTAATGTCCAATATGAACATTGTTCATTGTAGGCACCTCACTATTGTTTTAAGACAGACTTGAAAAAATGTGAGCCTATCCTTTAATGTACTGATGCTGTAAATAAAAGACAGATATAGAGTATGAGAGACTCTTACTGGCCCCCTACCAAAATAAGGGCCAGTCTGCCTGGCAGCGCTCAAATGAAGCCGTGACTAGGCAGGAGCGTTTGCTCTTTCTTTGGTAGGATACTTTCCCCTTTGATGAAGAGGAGGCGGGTAAGCAACTCACGTGATAAATTTTTGTCTGTGATGCCCGGTTTTAGCTGCATCAAGTTCACCAGACCGAACATGGACGAGACCGGAATTTAGCAGTCTCTCCTTTAAAATAAAAGCATAATAAACCACCTCATTTAGGTGGGTTACTAGCCTGATTTTCAGACTAAAATGAACTCCAGAGGTCTTGAGCCTGAAAATACATGTACAAGCTTAAGGAATTTCAGCTGAAGCCTAAAACACATTCTTATAAAAGTCTATTTTCAAGTCATTTTGAAAAAGGTTTAATTTGTGAGTCTTTTATAATGTGTTTGCTATTATGGACCACAAATTAGGGGTTATTAGGGATCAGTCCTAAACCTACAGTCAATATTTTCTCTCAAATCTCTCCTTAAACCCAGACTTTGGTTTGATTTTAATGCTTTCATTGCATCATCTTAGCATATAAGCCTGTAAACAGCAGCAGCAAATATAATAAAATGAATAATATAATAAACTGAATAATAATAATTAGTATAATAATAACAGTAATGTTAATATTAATAATTATAATGATGGCATTATGATTATCAGTATTATGTGTATGTCTATAAGTATTGAATACAAAGACACTGTGAATGTATTTAACTACTGGATAACGCTGCTCAAGATGAAAACAGCCTGCACAAAAAAAAAAATCTACTTTTACGTTTTATTTTGAAAGTACTCACCGGATATGTCTTTTACGCTGTAGCGGGCTTAACGAGCGCGAGCTACTGCTCTGTGTGTTTTAAGGTGAACACGTTTAGTTTGGAGCGGAGTTAAAAACCCGGACCACGGCTGCTTTGGTGAAGACAGCGTCTAAATTAGCTCCGTACCCGGCAGGAACACCGCAGACAGGTGCGGTCAAGTCAGATAACTGGGATTCAAACACCGAAACAGAGAGTTTCGTCGGACTTGGCTGTGTTTCAGACTCCGGTAAAGCGGCACCGACGATGCTCCGCTCCGGCTCCCGTGCTTAACATCACAAAGTAAAACGGAATAAGAAAAGTCGCGGAGGTTTTTCTGGACATTCCTTGCTCTTGTAATGTTAGCATGACGATTCCCGGCTGAGCGACTGTCGCAACACGCTGCGGTAGGTGAACTACTGGAAACCTGAGGGAAAAAGCGAGTTTTTTTTTTTTTTTTTTTCCTTTTTTTTTCTTCTTCTTCTTCTTCTTTTTCTTCGCAGCCAACCCCCGGAGCTTTTCATGTGGGTTATGTGGGTGAAATTTCACCGTGAACAGCTCACAATGTTATTTCCACCTTCTTCTCTCGGCTGTGGGGTTTAAATGAATCCAGAGGAAGTCAGTGACAGCTGAAGCAGAGCGGTGCGGATCAGTCGGATGCCTCTCTTCGCCCTCCTCTCCATCACCGTGTCCACGATTTGCGCAAGGAATTTTCATGTTTGAATTTTTAATTGGAGAATGAGTATTCACACAGATACATTCTCATGGCGTTTCTCACCTGCTTTTTATTCAGACTAATCTAGTTCCTTTTTGGGTTAAACGCGCAGGATCCCTGTGTTTTGAGCCAGGACGCGCGTCATCTCTCCACTGATGTCCACTGATTTATGATTTTTGGGGGGGTATTTGTCGGCTTTCGCGCAAGGACTTGGATCCGTTTCAGGAACACTGGGTTTCTTTTCCTCCCTTGTTGCCCAATTTGGAGCAGGATACTCTTAACTTTCTTCTCCCATGTGGAAAAAACCGCTGTCTTTTGCTTGGAGAAGACGCGGTTTGGCCGTGCCTTAGATTTGCTTCTCGCAAAGACACTGTATAGACTGTAGCTGGGCAATAACATTTCTGAAGCCCCTGGAGTGAGGTGTCACACACGCTGTCTGACACACACACACACATACACTAACGCGCAGATAACACATCTTTCTATTGCGCATTATCAAACTTAAGACCCTTGGGAGAACTGCAACAGCATCGTGTGGAGGCTAACACCCGCAGAGAGGTTTGTTTATCCAACATCGGCCACTGGAACAACTGGGATTTTACATCCACCCGCTGGGATTTCTACCATGACAGGTGTACGGGATTTCAGATGGACTCTCCTCATCTGTGTGGCGGCGCTTTCATATGGTGAGGGAACCCCCCCCCCCCCCACTCTCCCTTCCTCCCACCCTGCCCCCCCCTTCCATGCTAACAGGCTTTCATGATCTTAATTGTGTGGCATAGAAAAGTAATTGTGCCAGATTTCTGCAACATGCTACTGCAGAGGTAGCTGCTGTTCTGATTGGTCATTTTAGGAGATGGGCACAGGTGCACACATGATTCTGTTACACATTTTAGAAGAACTTCCACAAATGTCTCAACCACAGTGCAAGCTCCTGTCAGAGTGTTAGGGTACTTCAGGTATGTTTTCCCTCTGAGGTTACTCTAAGCTGGTGCAGGGAAGAATAATAAAGGAATCTGCACTACATGTCATGTTTATAATCATCATTATTATTGTTTGAACAGATGCATCTCAGTGCCACCAGGTTAACATCCCCAGGGGACACCACAGCCACACAAGGTGCAACAATACAAATTGAAATATTGCAGGGAAATATAACACACATCAGGTTGCAGTTGTTCACAGAATCGCAACATATTACACAACAGTCTACCATCTTTTGATTTCATCTTCTGTATGTGCGCGCAAAGTCATCTCTTTCCTAGTGGGAGGGTTCTTACACAACACATAAACCTGTAGTCTGTCCCACATAAACTGATGTCTGCATGGCAAAGTGTACAAACTCCAAATCAAACATCCCAAATAGATGATTTCCTGACATATCCCAGTGATCTAGTTGCACTCCAAAACACTAATCCTCCTTAAATATCCAACTCCTTTTTATTGAAGCAGCAGCAGCAGCAGCAGCAGCAGCAACAGCAGCAACACAACCCTGTTTCCAGCTGTAGGCTCAGTATGACATTGCAATGCATGGATTAAGTGTAGTGCTGAGAGGCAAACCGGGTAGAGACACCTTACGGTACAGTCTCTGTTTATTCAATTGCAGCCCTATTTAAAGGTGCTCAAATGCTCAAACACCTGAGACTAATTCAGGTCAGTTCAGTTTTATCAGTCATATGTAGGTTAGCACAGGGTCAATGGTGCAGTAAAATGTGCTGGACGACAAAACGGGTCAGGTCAGTAATAAGAGCACTAGCCGTGTAAAATATAAATTAAAAATGGGAGGAGATTTGAATAAAATATAGCACTATATTCATATATGAAAAGGTGTAAAAGTAAAGGTGATAAGGTGGTGTGGTATGTAGCAGTCCTGGTTCAATAGCAGCAGTCATGGTTTTTATGTAAGCAGTGCAGTAAACGGTAGACAGCGCAGATAAACAGAGCAGTTCCCGTGTCAGACTGTGGTGCAGCCCGTCGATGGTGCACCAGCAGAAGTTCGTGAGGATGCAGCCGTTCATGCCGAACCTCCTCAGTCTCCTCAGGATATAGAGTCGCTGCCTCGTTTTTCTTAACCATAGTGTACGTTTGTAGTGGCCAGTAGGGGTCTTCGGTGTTGTGCACGCCGTGGAGCTTGAAGGTGCTGACTTTTGAACTCAGCATCACCAATGTGGATGGGGAGATGTCCACCCCTCCTGCTATCTCCTGTAATCTACGATAATTTCTTTAGAGAGGTCGCTCTCCTGGCACTGGCTGGCAAGTGTCTTCAAATCCTCTCTGTAGGCCCTCTCATCCCTCCAGGATGGTCGTGCAGTCTAGCCAACTTAATGACGATGTTGGAACTGAACACACAAACACACGACCCTGCGTTACACCTGTCAGCGTGGAGGAGGTGTGGCTGTCGATTCTCAGCACCTGCGGCCTGCCCGCCAGGAAGTCGAATATCCAGCTGCAGGATGGACATCTCCGGTCCAAAATTAGTGAGCTTAGAGTCGAGTTTTGAGAGAATTATAGTCTTGAATGCTGAGCTGTAATCAATGAAAAGCATTCTCACATGTATTCCCTTTGTCCAGCGTAGTGTGTGTCGTCCTGTTTGGTCTGTGTGCTAACTGAATAGGGTCCGAAAGGGAGGAACAGATGTGGGTTATGAGTAGTCGCTGGAAGCACTTGATGCGTTTAAACTGGACACCACTGGTTTCTCGGGGACAGGAACTATGGCAGATTCCTGGAAAGGTGTAGGGACCACAGTCTGAGGTTGGAAACATCGGTGAACACGTTTGCCAGGAGTGGAATGAATGAACGTTGAACCTCAGTAAGCTGCATGGAGGCAGCGTGCAATTTTTTCCATATTTACTGTATAACCACTCCTTGCATCCTTTCAGGCATTTTGCACAATATCTCTTCTCTCCTACTCATTTTAACTAAGTCTTGCCTCAGTTTCATTACCACACAAAAGAAACGCCTACGTGTGCACTAAAGAATATACTCTCCTTGATGGTTTCACCAAGGCTGCGAAGCAAGCGTGCTGCATGCTGCATGCTGCAATACTCTGCCTACACAAATCTCTCTAACGCCTGTGGTCAGCGTTGCTTAGCGCAGGGATACCCACCTTCCTGGACAATGAAGGCGCTGCTGTCAAAAGTAATTGCAGTAACAGATTTGGCACGAGGCCCGCTGCTTCTGAGGAGGGGTTCAGAGGCTCGTGGCCTCAGAGACCTAAAGTTCCTCACACACACACACACACACACACACACACACACACACACACACACACACACACACACACACACACACAGAAACCTTGCTGCACTCAGCCTAGCAGTTTAAACCACTCTCCCCTTGTCCCACTCATATGCTAAGTAAACAATTTGTAAGAATACCTCAAGAGAAATGCTGTAGACTTGCTCGATGAACAGCTACGCAGACAAATCCCCAGGTGTGAAAAAGCAATATCATGGACTTTAAGACTGCTCTGGGGAAAATACAGTGCTGTAATGAATCTATTATTCCCCATTCTTCTCACCTGAAATTTATATTTTCATACATATTGGCTGACACGTAATGTTGTAAACAAGCTAAAGATTCATTTTTCTGCAGAGCCGATTAAATAAAAACCTCGCTGGGATTTGTTATCAAGATGCCATTGAGATTGGTCACTCTCTGTGTAAGCTTAGGCAGGGCTACAGCAGCTACCTCAGTTTAAATGTGATGCTTCATTGATGCCTAAAGGGAAAGGTGCTTCTTCTTTTTTTTCCTTCCTTTACCATTCTCCTCTACATGAGAGTCAGAGGTCAGGTACAGAGAAGCAATCCTGGAGCTGATAGGGATTAAGGTTTTTGCTCAAGGACACTTCAGCAAGGCAAGGCTGCTGATAAGAGCGTTTTAAGCCAAGAATTGTGGTTTCTCATTGTTCTATGATAGAGTCACATTTAAATAAAAAAGACACCAGAGTTGAGTTTTTTTTTATTTTTTTATAGTAGTGCTGATACAGTGGATTTTGTACAATTCTGTACCGATTCTGATTCCTGAACTTTTGCATTTGCTGATACCAAGTACTGATCTGATACCAGTGTGTTTAAAAAAAAAAAAAAAAAAAAAAAGATATAACAGCTGTATACTACTAACCCTGTATGGATAGGATATAATTACTTTCATTGTCCTATGGCATGGCTTAGTCAGATACATGAATAACATATAATCTTTCTTTTATTATCTAATTTGACTGTCCATCATAAGAAATGAATAAATAACACTTCCTAGTTGTTCTAACACGATTGCCTCCCCTCCAAATAAGAGCCTTGCACACTGTATATGTTACCTTTTTACTGGTGGGACTTCCCAGTGTAACATTTTGCCAAATTGCTGACATTTTGCTAATGGTTTAACACTATTTACTGGACATCAATTGTTCTTCACCGCTCTTTTACAGAGGTTGCACAGCACAACTTCCTGTGTAAGTTACTGTCTGAGAGTTTTAGACTCTAGTTTAAACATATGCAGTTGTACAGAAACTGTTTCATTAGAATAGTAAAATTACAGAAAATGTATTCATACCATGAGCTTTAAACAAGATTTTGAATCCCATCAAACATCTGATGTCATCTTTTGGCCCTTGACAGTTTGTGATACTCAATGCTATTGGCACATTTCAGTTTTGGCTGGTGCCAAAGGAGAAGTGAGGTTAGTTACTTAGCCCTAATCTAGCCAGTAGAATGTTATGTACTCTTTATCTCCACCTACATACTTAAAAGAAACTAATTTCCTGGGGTTTTGTAGAGCGGAGGTGGACCACCTCGCCTGAAATAAATACCATCTTTGCTATCGTCCTAAAATTATCATCCTTAATCATCCTTCAGGGAAACAGAGCAGGGGAGTTATTCCTTGGGCTGCAACTAATAATTATTTTCAGTATAGATAGATTAATCCAGTGATTATTTTTTGATTAATCATTTAATCTACCAAATCTTTAAAAACAGTGAACAAGCCATGAAGCCAGAACTAGAGAATCGTTTGCATTTTTGCTTGAAAAATGGGTGAAACTGTTCAGTTATCAGAATAGTTGCCAATTAATTTTCTGTTGAATGATGAATCGACTAATCATTCTCAGAGGTAGTATTTCATCCAGCCACTGTCACATATTTAATAGGTGTTTAGGCAATTGCTGTGCAGATTGATCATGAGTGCTGGGTGGCCCACCACCTTGGCTCTCCTGGGGGAGAGCCTGGAACTGACATGTTGAAAGGATATATTGTGGTTAACCTGGATAAATGGATTGAATAGATTATAACTAACAGCGTTAACGTGAACTAGGTGTGGCAAATGCACTGATTAAATACCAGTGATTGCTTGGGGCTGCATCTGCAGTCAGCTGCATAACACGGCCTGGGGAGCAGTGTTTGCCCAGTCATGGTGTGTATGTAGTTGGCAGTCTTCCCGGCACCAGCCTATCTCGGAGAGTAGACACTGGACAGAGAGCAGACAAAGTGGCAGTGTGACACACCGGCTCTCATGTTCTAGCCCTAATTGATTTACATTTGGTGAAACGAAGCCTTCGCTCAGCTGTGTTTGAAGAGGTTTCCTGTTGTATGGAAAACACTGCTCTATATGCAGCAGAAACCGTGCTGCCCATCCATATGCATCAACACCTTGTGACTGCAAATGAGTCAGTGTTGCTCTTTACTCATTCTGCTTTTGTTCTATACTGCTGTGATGTGGAAACGTTGCATTGTTGTTGGTGCACCTGCCACTTTTGTTTGTGTTTGTGTCTATAAAGCATATGGCTTCTCAGTTTAGCGAGCAGCTCTCAGTCATTGCTTCAGGGAAGAGCTTTTTGTGGTGTTTGCTGTCGGCATCATATAATGGTAAACCCGTGTGGAGCGTTGCACACTTTTGCAAGTTGATTTTTTGGAATTTTCAGTGACAGATGGGCTCAAGGCTAAAACCATTCTGTGCTCTCTGAACAGTAGGGCATCCACCTACTGGAAACAATAAGAAAAAGAGGCTGTTAACAGGAAGACAGGTCCTTGTTTTACTTGCAGCCTTTTGTAATTACACTCACAGATTTTCCAGGTGGGCCTGTCAGTCTGTTTTAATTGATTTTCTGTATTTAATACTCAGAGCAGACAAAAATTAGATTTTTTTTTTTTTTTTTTTTTTTAATATTGTAAAAAAAAATCTTTGAAATCTCTGTGACGCACAGCTATGCTTGAATCCCTCCGATGCTGGGAGCTGTATTTTTGCCCCAAGCTCTTGCTTGTGAGGCATTGTGGCTCTGCAGTGGTCGTTGTGGAGTGAATTCTAAGGATGTTGTCCTTCGTCAGTGGTGAAAGGAACCTTTTGTGATGCACTGGTTCCCTCGGATGTAGCGTGATATGCAAGACCTCTCCCAAGGGCTTCAAGGCTTGTTGGTAGTTCTCGCTGAAAGGAGCCCACTTTTTGTTTACAGTGCATTACGTCTTTTCTTCATGGACCTTATAGTCAGTGGTCTGAATCTTGAAATCTTTGAACCATGAATACATGCATTGCTACTGAATACCTCAGTAGCAATCAATTTACCACGCTGAATATACCCCCACTTGGTTTTGAGTCTACTAAAAAGATCCATTTCTTAAAAGCAAAGATTAAGTACAGTAAATATAACATGCATTATAGGTTCTTAAGTTCAGGGATTGGCTTGAGACAGTCATTTCTTCCTGCGCATTAGACTATGGTTTGCCATTTTTTTCATGTCTGTGAAACCTCCTCGAGGCTCCTCAGTGATCTAGAATATTATATTATGTGTCAGCTAGTCTATTGTTTTAGACATAGGTTATACAGAAACAGTTTCTCAATCCATACATACAGCACGTCTGCTTTTTCTTGCAGCTAAGCAGTGTGAGAGACGTTATCATTTTGCTGTTTTCTCTCTGTTTCTTTCTGGACGTTATCAGAAGTCTGAACGATCCACCAGCTGCTATGTTTGGCGTGTGATGCACATGGTAATTACTAATATGAAGTAGCCTGTCATCATCATCATCACATGAAGCTTGTACAGTAGATACAGATTAAATGTACTGAATTTCCTCTTTATTGTGTTACTTTATATTTACAAACTTAAAAGAGTTTACAGTGATTTCCCCATGACATTTACATAAAATACGTTCAGAACATCAAAGAATTTCCTGGTTCACTTTCCTGGAGTAGAGACGGGGATACAAGCGCTTTTGGATGGCATGGACAACTTCCAGCTGTCTCCCAGATCTGTGAAGTTCTGTAGCTATGCTCGGCAGGAAGGCAATCTGTCTCCTACATTAGGTGATCGCATATGTTTGCTGTGAAATCAGTTCTTATACACTGCATCTTGCACACAGATTCCACAGTGCCTTTGATTTGAAATAGCTTTCTCTACCGCCTCTGGTATTGTGAGTCAGACCCGGGAAACATTTTTACCACCTAAGACTCCACATTTGCATTGTAGAAAAACAGCTGTAAAATGGATTGAAATGCACAGTAATCTGTCTTGTTGTTTGCTTAAGAGAAGTGGCCGCTCCTTGGACACCGTCTGGGAATGATGTTAGATTTGTTGTCAGTTGGGCTTTACTTAATACCTTTATTAAATTCATCACCTTGATGTGATAGCACCCACTGTGGCACAGTCCTTTTCTTTCTGTGGTGTCTGACTCTGGTAGCCTCGGCCTTGGCGTGGCAATATATCTCATATTTCATAAGCAGTCTCTCCTGACACACTGGAAGGGAATGGAGGAAAGGTTACACTGAAAGTGGCCCCTTTTAATCCCTCTAAGAGGACTCCAAGCAGTATGAATGTGAACAGAGAAAATGGTATGTGACATTATGTCTGCATGTGGCAGTTGACACATGTCTGTGAGGAGGGGGCAAGACCTTCCCTGTTGCCTTGGAGAAAGGATTGTATAACCTCACCGAGGATCTGAAGAAGTGGGTCTGTGCTTATAAAAGCTGTGTCGCCTTCCCTGTGCTAGGTAGCAGTTGCTTACTTTATATTCAAACCCTTTATCTTATGCTGTCAACCCCTGAAGTATACTGCATTTTAGCAGATACTGGTGTGAGCCCCTGTTTCCAGTCTTCATGCTAAGCTAAGCTAGCTGGCTGCTTGCTATAGTCTACAGATAGATATGAAACTGGTATTGACCTTCTCATCTAACTCTGAGCAACAAAGCTGATTTCTTAAAATGTCAAACTAGTCCCTTTTTAATGGATAAGTCCAGTTCATTAGAGCTCATGTTTGTGGGTTTGGCTGTTATTTTCTTTCACTTAACATTGTCCTCTAAAAATTACAATTCTGGAGCAAAGCTAAAAACAAGTCCAATGGTTCAACAAATTATAAAATTATAAGAATATTACACAAAATATCTGTTTTATCACAGTTTACACACAGATTTCCTGGTCCAACTTTGACCTGCTGTACCTGTTGTAGTTGTGCCTGCTCACAGTTTTCAGGTGTGCTCAAAACTTTCAGTTTTACCTCCAGGGAAACTGGGTTAGATAATCTGGCTAAACTGTTGGCTTGTTTACAGCCTGTCTGATCGTCTGACTGCTAGTGTTTCTTGCCCCATTGGACTTTGTTGTACTGATTTCACCATTCTCTCAGATCTCAGCAATTAGTGAGGGGTTGCAATGTTACAAGAATAAGTAGAAATAATGGCCAATCTATGAAACTGAAATCCAAGTTGTAATGATGTGAAAAGTGAGGGTTGATGATTTACAACAGATTTGTTCAGTAAAGACACAGTTCAGCATTTTGATTTCTCAAATGACAGTTTGACACATTTTGTTGGTGTTTTTTTTCTACATAGGCAATAAAAGATGCCTGAATAAATTTCAACATAGGCTGGACTATCATATGTGCATTGGATACCATCATATTGTAGGCTTTAGAACTAACATCTGTCAGTATCAGTGTGTTGTTCCTCCTACTGAGCGCCACAATAAACAGCTCTGAGGGTTCACTCTGCTGAAGGCAAGATATGAAAAGGTATTCTTCTGTAATAGCATCAGACATGAAAGATAATAATCTGTGGGTGTTTAAGATTAGTTGTGCGTACAGCATATGTGACTTGTCAGGATGTAAAAGCTGGAAAGATCAACCAATTCAAAACAGATAAACCATCTGGTACGGAGGTGTTAGCTCTGCTGCTTTGCATATCAGCAGGATTTCCCAGTGGACTGTTAGCTGCCATATGAAGGATTTGTGTGTGAGCAGCGCAGTGGAAACTGAAGAAATATGACCAGAGTTTGAGCTTCCAGCACATCTTGCAGTATCTCTCTTCCCCCACACTGATTTCCCAGTGCTGCAAATCAGCGAAAGGACTCAGACATGCACGCTCCAGTCCGGCAACCAGCCTCAGCTTCCTCCTCTACAACTGGCCGGCACTTCATTCTTTCTCAGCACAATATTGTTTTGAGCTGTGGGGATTGCTTTTTCCTGCTGCAGTTCACATAGCCGTGCCGGTTTTCCCCTCAAAAGTTAACGACGATTTCTCATTGTCAGCGTTGCAGGAGTGGAAGTGTGTTTGAAGAAGACGCCGCGTGTCTTTGTAGATTAGTCGCGCCGTTTGATTCTGACATTCATTTCTTCTACGGAGGTATTTGGTGACATGTTGTCAGATCATGTCCTGTAAGATTTATTGTGAATATAAGCTGCAGACGGGCAAATCTCCCCTCTAGTCTCCTAGTGATAATTACAAGTGCGACGTGTGGCTTCAGTATCTCCCACTGAAGAATCACGAGCTATGGAAGTGTCAACACTGTTTGCAAATACACGGCACTGAATCAACTGACTGTGTCACTTAGGCTTCCGTCAGAGGAGTCGGCTTGGAAGAAAGCAAATATTTTCGTTTATTTTTAGTTTGAGGTTTACTTTGAATTTTAAATTAACCCTCTGAAGCCCACAGGAGTGTATACGCTCCTAAATATCACGATGGCTTTAGAGCTTCATTACTCAGCAACGCTTGTGCTGTCCAGCTTAAACTAGAGAATCAGCACTTTCCAACAAGCCTCCGTTTGTCTGTTGAGTCACTCACTTTGGTCGATAAACTAATATGTAAAGTTAGAAAAATATTTGGATAGTCTTGCCGTTTCCCTGGCGCATTGCTGCTTTCCCTCTGTATGTTTATCGATTCCCATCCACAATCTTTGCTGCTGTCGTCTAGAGTCACGTCACTGAGTAGGACATTTCCTTTTGGCTCCAGTGGGTGCTGTCATAGCCAATCGGAGGCTTTGCTTTTAGTTGCTTGTATACCCAAACTAAATGGGAGTAGTACTGTATTTTTCTAAGCTCTAAGTAAGGAGAAGTTGGTCTAAGTTTTTTGTAGTGACAGAAAAAAGATATGACCGGTAAGATATTTAGTGCAGCTGAGGCTTTGGAGCTGGTTTTTCAAGGAGAAGGGGAAAATACAAACAAAAACAAAACAAAAAACTCCCATGAATACTGCTCAAAAGAATGAGCATAACTCATGAACAGATAAAGCTAAAAACTTCATACCTCTAGAACAATCCAAACAAATGTGTGCAACCCTCCGAGTTTTGTTTTTTCTTTTTGTTTTATGTGCTGGTTCTGAATCTGTGTAGCACTTGGTGAAACTTTTTAAACGTGAAATCTTTATATGGCAAAACACAAAGGTATGAAAAAAGAGAAGTCTTTGAATGCAGCATTAGATGGGTCTTCTGGATTGTGTTACTGTATCATGGTCTGCTGCCTGTTCTGTCCAAGTAACTATAAATCAAAATGGGCATTCCTATTGTGACTTTTGATGCATGGTTCTACCTGTTTACCTGCCTCTAGGACCTGTCAGCTGCTCTTGTTAATCTCCTGAACATGACAGGACGTCAACATTTTCCAGTCTGCTTCTGTGTGAGTGACAGGTTACCCCCACTTTGTACTGTGCAGTTTCCTTGAGTGTGCTCAACAGAACACTTGAGCCTTTTGAAGTTGATGTAAATAAACGTTGCAGTTTGATCCACGTTCTGGCCATGATTTCTCATTTTCGCTGGAGTGCTGCCATTCCTGAAAGCTTCAGTGTGGGTTGCACAATCTGCTTTACCACACAGTCCACAGGAATGTTTTATTTACCAAATATAAGCGTTTTCATTTAATTTTTCATTCAATTTTCTGATTTAACCCTGCTTATCTGAATATTCCACAGAATTTTTTTATTTATTAATTTCTACATGGTCGTATTTCTAAGGTTTGTTTTTTCATCGACTTTTTGGAGCACATATCTGACACTGGATTAAACAATGTGGCATTCTGGGAAAAATGGAAATCGCTGCAAAATTTACAAATTAAATTAAAACAAAGATGTTGAGTTGTTAGTGTCCTTTGTGTGTGAGCAACTCTGCCAAATATGTGGGTGAGAAACAAAAAAAGTTGCAAAAGCTTTGACAATCAATTGATTTTTGAACAATGAGTACATGCCTCAGTTTATTGTGTTGAGTTTGTCTCCCAATAAAGCCTGAAATGGGTCAATAATGTTGTCTAGGACTCGTTGAGGGTCGGACTGCGGATATATGCTGAACTTGCAGTTCGAATCTTAGTCATATTGATTGTAACACAGGGAAACAAATGCTTTACAAATTAGGCCACCATAACATTGACTGCACTGGATTTGCCTGACTTCAGTGATCACGTCGTGTACAAAACCCCTGACAAAAACAGGCTTCTGTTGTTTTGTCATGTTTAATTCAAACGCACTTATTGTTGGTGACAATGGGGAACTCACTAAGCATCACTGAAAAACAAAGAAGTGCAGTCGTGTCTTTGGTGTTCATACCAACAAGCTATTAGATTTAGATATACTTAAAAGTTACCTCATGCACATCAGTCACAGATAGGTTTATTTTTTTCTATGCTGGGGGAGGAATAAGATTTCTATTTTCAGCTGTGAACCCCATAAAATCCCATTCAGCTCTATATATATATTAATATGGCAGAACATATAGAAGAGGAGCCACCCGCTCAGTGAGACCAGTCATGGCGTCATCCACTCCAGAATAAACCCCACGCTCGGAGTTAGGAAAACTTTACTCAGTCATTGTTGTTATTTCTGGGAAACAATCCTGATGATCTGCCTCATGAAAAGAGACTGAAACTTTTCTATGCTTGTATAGAAAAGAAAAAAAAACAAAGCTCTCAACTCAAACTGTTGCATGGAAGTAGATTTTTTTTTTCCTTAACACATGCAACGCAGCTCAGAATAAGGCAATCGAAAACCGCCTATGGTCAGGTTGGCAAAATATTATTGGTGCACTTATTTCACTATAATAGAATTAATGGTTCTGTCCTGACTTGACTTAGGTCTACATTTTCTTTTTCCTATGTGCAACGTGGTCTATAACAACATCCATTTTTTTTCCTACCCTGGAGCATGCAGGCAGATTGAGCAATGCCCAGTGTAATCAATTCTTTTATTAGGTTACATAGGCTTTGAGAGAAAAGGAATCCCTGACTGTTATAATAGCCTCTGCTATGCTATATTAGGCCCAAAGGACATTATAATAATTTTACCATAAGTCTATGAAACAGGATTTAACCCAGACAAAGCAACAGAAAACTGCAAGCTCCACCATGTTTCTGCTTTGGGCCAGGCTAACTGTAAGGCTAACATTTTAACATAGGCTAGAGTTTTAATCATACATTTAAGTAAACATTTCTCTCCTGCAGTCTTCGATGAATAAAAAATAACTTGTAGCATTTAAACCTGCCCGTAAGCAGTTATGTTAAATTAATCATATCTCTTTTTCCCTCTGCCCCTCAAAATTTAGCATCTGCCATGCTTAGAAATTCTGCTCAAGGAAAAAACACTTGAATGAATGTGAATTTAAATCTGAGACGTCCACTCGGCTGTTAACCTGACATCAGAGCAGTTGACACTGGCAAAAATGTAAAATGACATGATTTCTTTTTCTTTATTTTCCCCCTAACTGATGGAGTAATGTGAAACAGGAGCACATGCAGTCAAAGCAAGCTGCACAGTCCTTGTACTGTATCATCGTCATGACGTGAATGTGCATTAAGAACCTGATCAATTAGCGCTAGTTTAATCTTTTGGTTTTAGAAGTGAGGTATTAGAAGGAGCCCAGGGGTGCCGAGCAAAAATGAGAACTTGATTAATTTCGCTGTCATTTAATTCACTTGAAAAGATAGCAATTAGAGTATATGAAAAATATTGTTATAATCTATATTGTATTGGCAGGAAGGGGTGTGTGAGCTCAATGTGCCATTACTGCATGTAGGGTCGACAAAACAGCTTTGTGCCTTTCAACAATAGTGTAGGTGATTGGTTCTGTGTTGCGTAATTGGTATGCAAAACAAACGCACATCTCAGAAAAATGCACAGTAGCTTTTGTTTTTCCAAAGACTCGCAACACTGAAGAATGACCCCTTCAAAACATTTTACTTTATTCCATAAAAAAACATTTTCAAGCCTCATTGGTTCTTCAGCAGGTACAGATGTAACATGAATTTATTATTAGTAAGACAGCGGGGTAGCTAATGTTCTACTGCTTGATCAGACAAAACATATGAGGAGTATTTTATAGGCTGGTTTCCGTAATTTTTGATAAAATAAACGACATTTCACGACTTTCATGCCAGAGGAAAACCATATATAGAAATAATCAAACTGAATAGGCAAAATATGAAATATCTAAATAATTAAAACAATTTAGAGATGTTATATTTAATCCTTGTCAGAGTTTTTTGTTTAGAGGAGGGTGGTGCAGTTTGGGCAACAGAATGCTGTTTTTTTTTTTGTTTTCTTTTACTACAGCCCTGAATTCAGGCTGTCGACTGACCGTGCTGAGCTGTAAACAATCCTGCAGGTATACTCAGGAAGAGGTGGGTGAGGAATTGTTTGTTCCTGCAGGTGAGGCTGGAAACATCTATTTAAAAAAAAAAAAGAAAAGATGAGGAGTGTTTGCGGATGGGAACATTTGTTTTAGAAGCTGGAAACCTCAGCTGCCGGCCAAGTAATCATTGAGTTATTGGTATTGATTAAAACCCTATCAACCACTCACAGATAGATTAGAGTCGTTCCGGCTATGGGGCAGAATAATCGTATTCCCTCTTTGACTAGGGAATAAGACGTTATAAGAAAAAGTGTAAAAATAACTGGTATAAATTTACACACAAATTATATTATTAGAAACACTAAAGTCCCTCTGAAGAGAAATATTCCCATTTTTATGAAGGACTATTTTCAGCCTTTAATATGAGGAGGGGTGACTGAGTCTTGGCTGCTGCAATCAGCGACTGTGCTCAGCCTTGGATAAAGATGAGGTGGCGGCTGAAAAGGTTCATGATGCAGTTTAGTATCACATTAACCATATATATTTAACAGTGCCCGCCTTTGTTTTTCATATGCAGTTACTCATCAGGGCATGTGTAATGTGGAGCAATGGGGCAAAACAGATGGGGGCAAATCCAGCGTGAATTGGACTAAGAGTAATAAAGTTCCACATTCTTTGTATCTGCTCGCAGTCATCGCACAGCTTTTGAGTGCCAACCTTAAAGAGGCTTAGAATAATGAATTAGTCATAGAGATCTCTGAGGACATGAGGGAGGAGAGTCTGGCCTAAATGCACAAGTCTATCAGTAGCAGATAACGGTTCACACAATTAAAAGTTTTGCATAAGACTTCATTACTCTAATTCTGAAAATACTTGAAATCCATTTTGCTGGATGTTGGAGGTTTCGCTTTGCATCAGACTGAATTTCAAATTAAAAAAAGTCTTTTACGTTTGTGGGGCAATTTTCAATGGCTAGACATAAATCTTTGTAATGGCTTTATTTATTCATGCCTGTGTTTATTTGCATATTTTTCTATCCGTTCACAAAGGAAAACAGACAATTAGTAACTGCCTCATAATTAGTAAGGAAGTTAAAGTTCATCTGCAGTGCCTGGGCAGGTGCTACAAAGACCGACTGCATTAGCTCAATAGAAAGTTGGATCAGGACGGGCATGATGAGATGAGTCTTTGCTGTTTCACTTATGGCCAACAACCATTATCATGTTAGGCCAACATTGGCCTCTTGCCTATGGACAAAGAGTATGTTGGCCCGATATATAAATGTTTGGCTAGAACTGAATAGTCTTTTAATTAAAAGTTTTATGGCGACTGTTTACCAGTGAAGTCCTGAATTAATGTGACAAAACAGTTCCAAATGTTTATTGCAGTAAATACTCCCACACACTCAAAATTCTCTTTTCCTGTGGATCGTACAATAATAAACTCATATATTGTGTGTGTGTGTGTGTGTGTGTGTGTGTGTGTGTGTGTGTGTTTGCCTGTATCAACCCAAACAGGTGTTATAGGTGAAAGCTTTTGGACAGATAATATGTTTTAAAGGCTCCTAACTAATTTTAAATCATCATTACAGCTAGCTTTTCAAAAACCATCTTCATTAATAGCCCTCAGTCAAGTGCCTCTTCGTGCCCTGAAATCACCATGGAGTTGAATCATTGTCTCTCGCATTGTTTGTTAATTTTTCTCATATTATGGAAGTTTAAATAATTGTTGAATGTTGTTTTTGACTACAGAAAAGATGCCACTGTGAAAACTGTCCAGGCAGTCTGTATCGACATGCAATTAATTCACATAACATCTTTCTGAAAGTATTTACGTCACAGTCCAGCAGTTTCCTTCAGTCATTTTGAGATTACATTTATTTACCATCTATGCCAGAGAGACCATATATATATATGAAGATTAAAATTTTTAGATGGCTTATAAAAGGATGAATCAGTTAATTATCTATCGGATTAGCAGGCCATAGATCACTCAGTTTCAGCCAGGGTTTATCCTATAAACGTCTGGATGTCCTGGTGTCATGGTGATTTAGTCAATTTTTTGTGCTTCCTTTTTAATTTCCTTTGTCATTTTTTTATTATTGATTCTGTCGGCATTGATATACAGTAAAAATTGACCTTCATTAAATAAAAAAAAAAAACAACTAAATTCCCATGATTGATTTGTCCACTTCTCTTCTAATCATTGGATAAAATCTTTAGGCATCTCCCCCCTGGTTCACACCAGCCACTCCCCTCTCTCCCATACAGGAGCCAATCACTAATCAGGGCACTCTATATTAACTCGGTCAGCGGTTTCTGCAGCTGCCTCCAGACGGCAAAATCCAACCAACTCCACAGTCAATGTAATGATTTGCCAAACTGAGGGTTTATATTGCTGACCGATTATAGATCATTTTCTTAATTAGGTTCCCTCCGCATCACTGATAAGAAACGGACTGTAAAGAAATAGCTGAAGAACACACACACACCCTCAACACTTAATACATCCTCATGCCCTCCTCCATCTGTCTACTGAACTGGAGTGAGCAGGAAACCACTGCGCTGCTCTTACCTCTGTTTGCATGAACGCATTAAGACTGCTCTACACAGTTTTGCTCTATTGTGCTGTAATTGTGCTCTTAGATTGGTCTAATGCCAATCTGCCTCTGGGCCTTTCTCTTAACTAACAGCTGTGATTCCATGGTGGTGATCAATGACACCTGCTGACAAAGACAAGAAATCATGGCTCAGTTTCTGATCACTCTCGGCTAACTAACGTTGCTCAGCTGACAGACCTGTGAGACAATTAGGGGAGCTGATTAAAGGCCCTTTTGCTAAGTGCTACTTTGACCTGTGGTGGTGAAATCTGTCAACGATGGTGAGAAAAACAAATGCAAACAATTCAAAAGAGAAAAGAAATAGTGGAGCAGGATACACCCAAGTGCTCCATCAGATAGAGTGTATTCTGTGCAGCTGGGCAAAACTTCTGCAAACTACTCTGGACGAGACTTGGAAATCCTTGACATTGTGATGAACAAGGTTGTGTAGACCAGTGACCTGCAGTTTTCATGTCATGTTTTAAATATATCACTTTCCATTGGTCAAGATCCTGTAGAGGTTGCAGATTGAGTGTGTTGGTTTGGAGCTGTGTCAAAAACAGGGTTTTGTTATTTTGTGGTTTGTGGTTAGACAATAATATCTTGTATACACACACACACACAGAGACACACACACACACACACACGCACAAAATACTGACGTGATCGAGTTCCAAACAGTCAGCAAACGTATTTCCTCACTATTGAATATGGAGCAAATATGTGCGCCTTTTACACTCAGACTGATCACATGGTCGTACTTGTGTTCCCACACTGAAACCTGGGGTGGGTAACGAACTGACCCCGATCTGTCCCACTGTTGCCTGTTCATTCATTCATTCATTCATCTGGCTGCCCGTCTGTTGCACGCTGTTGATTTTCCAAAGTGCGTCGATTGGCCTAAGGGGGGTGCCGCAGCATATGTTTGTATGTCATGCATCTTTGACGCCACAGATTGCCGTTGAACAAAGTGACGTGCCTGAAGACTGCTCGCTGCTTACAAAATGAGACGCCACAAATTTGCCCTTTATTGATAGTTTAAAAAAAAAAAAAAAAAAAAAAAAAAATTACAGGTAGTGCAAGTATCGGTTGTCCATGTCTGGTTTTAACCTTCTGTCAGCGATAAGTTGAAACGGGCTATTTGCTGGGATAACCAGTGATGTGAGGTAATAGGAGTGGAGATCATAAGCAGCTAGATTGAAGCTTTGAATCATCAGTTATCATCTGTAATGCTAATGTACCTTTCTATGTGTCTATGTGTTTCTATCTGACGTGAATCAAGGGGCCTGTAGCTGACTCAGAGACAAGGTTCATAAAAGGTTTTCTGCTTTTGTGACTTGGCAGAGGAGAGGTATAATATCATGAATGACCCCCCACTGATAGGATAATGCTGATTGGTGTAATGTTCCATTCACACCCTTATAAAAGGCTAATACCCCACTGTGCTTTCTGGCGCTTGATAATTAATTACTGGCAAAGTGTCAAAGTCAGCAGCCTGTTCACGACAGGCCTCTCACTGCTGGAGAGGTTTTCAGTCGTCAGTGGTGCGTTTGGTTTCTTTCTTACAGACTGAAACAGTTCAGAAAATCTAAATGCAAATGGGTAGAGAGTAACATAAACAAAAACACAAGCTTTGGCAAAAGTAAAAATTTTACTTTCTCAGTTAAATCAAACAGAAAAACCTGCTCATTTACTGTTTGAAAGGGCTGAATTTATATTAACTTTCAAACTGAAAGGAAAAGTTTGAAGATGCTGTTCAGAAACCCAATTCTAATACAACCTATGACATGAATAAAGATACTATAGATTAATACTTCCGTAAACTCAGTTATATTAAAATGTTATTTTTAAACTTTGAAAATACCTTATAGTGAGGATAGTAATAAAAAGTTCTGCAAAATCCAACCGAGCGGGAGCAGATGACATTATGAACCTTTTCTTATTGTTGTGTTAAGACGTGTAGGGATCTGACAGCCCTCTGCTAGAAGTGGAGACGAGCATGATCCTGAATGAATGATGGGAGGTCCAACTCCCTGAAACAAGAAGCCCCCCCACCCAAGCCCCCCTACCCCCCTCACCCCCGGGGAAATCAAACACAGAGCAAACTGGGAGCGCAGGGTTCATCCGCCTTACAATTGCAGTGTGACATTCTGAGCTGTTGAAGAAGTCATTTTTCATGGTGGTACTCGAGTCCCTTTGCTCAAACGCGCCAGAGGTGAGCCTGTTATCCGAACAGATTATGTGTTCTGGGTGAAGTGAGCGAGTGAACTCATCATGACTGCCATTCTTTTAATGCGGATTAAAGTGGAGTGCTGCTCCATTTATGAATTCCCAAATGCTGCTCACATGTTTGATGACAAAACGACCAACATTTGTTCTTGGCCTGGGTCTCTGACTCAAATGATCTGAAGCCAGCGGTGTCATCACTCTGTCAACACTGGAGCGAGTTAGTTTAATTATTTGATAAACACTGTTAAAGCTAAATAATTTGTAAGTGTCAACACATCTCCAGGAAATCTCATGGGGAGTTCTCACTGTTAGGTTAACCATCTGTCCCGGCGTATTCCCTGTAGAGAAGCTCCACATTTTAAGTCATGATGGTATTTGTTATTATGATTTAGTCGCTTTGATTTCAGACGGCAACATTTACTGCTGTCATGCACAGCCTCAGTGACTTTCATCTTATCTAGTAGGGCCATGCTGTTTGTAGGGTGTTATCGTGTCCTTTCACTCATCATTTTGTTGTGCATTAGACGCTGTAGGAATTTCGATAAAAGGGGCTTCTTTTTACTTTCTATGTCTTTCTTTTGTGGTCCAATTACTAACATTTACTAACGGTTTCCCGCTGTGTATCATCATGGAGGATCCTCTCCTGCCCCACTTCCACCAGAAGAAGTTGTAACACTTTTTTATGAAATATAACATCAAAGGGGAAATCCACCTATTTCACACATGAAAGTGTGTTTACAGGCCTTAGGGAGTACAACTGCAGACTTCGGGGGGGGGGGGGGGGGGGTTTCTGTAAAGCTTTTTATGGCTCCAGAGGGAGCAGCGTGAAGTCCGGTGAACTGACTCAAGTGATGTCACTTGAGTCGGCACTAAAAGTTTTTTACGGTGAAAAAAATCTGAGGGTGTGGAGTTAAAAATAGGGAGAAGCTTACTAGACCTCTGTAGCCCACTCCTCCTGAAGGCTCCAGGCGACATTAGCTGCCATTAGGAAAGTGCACCGAAACCGCTTGGATTGCATTGTGGGTAATATAAAGGCTCCAGGTTTTGAAAAGAAAGAGGGATGCTGAAAGCTAAAAAAAAAAAGAAGATGATTTCGTGTTCTTCTGCATTGATGCATTGACGTCTGTTTAGTAATTAAATTCACTGTGAGAGAAGATGAGTCCTGGTCTGTCTGATTGAGATCAGCAGGTCTCAGTGGTGGATCCTATTCTGACCAATTGCATCATAGTGATTAATCAGAGTTAAAAACACCAGGCTGGACATGTTTTACCAAATAAAGAAACCCTGAATACTCTTTGTATAGCGCAGTTCCTGATGCTGATGGCTCTTCTGTTGGTGTACATGACCTTGTACCTCCTCTGCTATTTCTCCCTGACACCCCCTCCCAGTGCTGGCTGTGAGGCAGATGCCCCCTGACTGGTTTCCCACCCACGGACTTGTCAAACCATCTTGCCAAGCTGGAGCCACTCCCGTGCTGGAGCGGAGTCTCAGTGATGGTGTTTTACCTCTGCACCACCCAGATGCCGTAGCATTACCGTTTCATGGCGATACAGATTATTTGAATGAACATGTTCATCAGTTGCACTTCTGTCGAGTTGTCTCTTGGCCGAATCTGGTCTACGGGGGAGGTTTGTGCAGCTAATCCAGCTCGTATATTTGGATAGCATGTCAGGATAATAACCAATATGTGGTCTGAAAATCAAAATCCCATTTTCGCAGCCGGCCACTAATCTGTCGGCCCATTTGGCCAGCGCAAGAATAATAAAGCCCGCTGACTGGCCTAGACATGAAAGCTTGTCTGCTGAACAAGTACCAGCCTCAACTGCTGTTTGGCAATGTCTTTGCAAAAAAAGTGTGTTTGTTTAGTCGAGTGGATGCGTTCTTGGGGTGATGATATTTCCAGATGGGGCCACGTGCCAGGAGCATGGTGGTGGGACACGACTTTGCTGCAAACCTTTTTTCCTCTGGGCTCGATGGCGGGTGTCATCAGCAGAGACACACGCGGCTCCTGCAGGATGAGTGATGGCAGGTTGTCATGTATCATCACTGTGTATTGTTTACAGTCAGAAAAAATATTGTTTATATCCAGACTGTCAAAATGCTAATGAGTTGTTACATAAAAATGTGTCTTACCCTGATGACATAAACTACTTTTACACGAGCCATGTAAATGTGTTGAAGCAGTTTTAGAGTGCTAGTTTAAAATAAACTGGTATTTATGGATTACACTTAATAAAAAAAGAAAGAAAATGAATCAGCCATGGCTACATACAATTTTAGGAACATCCACCATGCACACACTTGGAAATAAATGATCTTATCATGTTTATTAGCTGCTAATTGGTGCACCTAGATTTGTGGCTGCCAGCTTTAATTACCTCCCACAGCTCCCATGATTCTCTGTGAAATGCATGATGGGATTCATGGGAAGCGCCAGCTTGAAGGACTTTGCACGATAGTCTGAACGAACATTTAAAGTCAGACCTGTCTTAAGGAGTGTAATAAGGTTGAGGCTTTTCCCTCAAACTAAATCTTCGGAGGCGCTCCTGACTTTAAGTATAAAATCTCTGCTGATATATTCAGAAGATCAAACACAGAAAAGATTTTGGGGAAAGTAATGATTTCCATTAACATTTTGTGCTCAAATTATAGCTTCAAGGTAAAACAAGAGCTCGCATTCACCAATGAAAATAAAATAAAGAAAAAAAAATCATCCTGAAATTGCAGATTTATCTTCAAAATAACATTGTGGTGCTGAAAACAACAAAAAACCGAAACTATTGTGGTTCCATGTAGTTTCTCTCCAATTACAAGTGGCTGTTTGTCTTGTTGACTCATTGAATTTTAAGTATGAGAAACACGCTACTGGATGGTTTCTACACAACGACACATTTTTGTTACAAGTGGCTTTTTCAGTTTTTCTTTTGGCCACAGGCAGTTCAGGGACAAAACTCCCTGACTGATGTTTTGCTGTGACAAAAAGCAGCGATCCTGTGTGTGACAGCTCAGACTGATTCTTCAAGCACACCAAGAAGTCCAGACTGTTTTTATTTTACTGCTGATCTGTTTTTTTTTTTTGTCTCTCTCTCATCCTGTCTGCACTTTCGCTGAGTTGAAACGTTTCTGTACGTATCTTTGCCTTTTGGAGAGTTCGACCAAGTTTACACATTTGTTTTTATATCTGTCTGTTTTTTTGGTTTTTTTTTTAATTATTCAGTCTACTTTCAAAGGGGTTCCTCTTTTAAAAAATTAGATGATTTCTTTGTTCATTGAAGAGTCTAGTTTTGCATGTTACTGTGATCATGAAAACAAAGAGCGGTGAAAGTGAAAACAGAGATTTTGCACATTTTCTGCTTAAACACGATTAAGTAAAGCTGTTTTTATCCTTTTGTTCATTCTCTAGCAAACTTCTTGTCAGTGTCTAGTGCTGCGAGCCGTATAGAGAGCCTTGTTGAAATTATCTTTAAAACACTGCATTGTTAGTTTCCTCTATTCACAAGTCTCTGTCAATCTACTCTGCTCAATGAGTGAGAAAATACTGAGCTGACTTTAGAGAAAGAGATGCAACCGAAGATAATCAGTAGTAAGTCTGAGTTATAAGATCAACACAGTGGATATAGAGAGCAGGAGGTTGTTCGTCCCTGGAGATTTTGTGTACTGCATTGATTTTTTTTTTCTTCTTCTCTGCCTGCGGAGATGAGATAGACTGAAGTGCTAAAGTAATCTGTGAGATCCTTGTGTTTTTAATGCAATCAACATCTTTTGTATTATCAGATCATTGCTATAAGTGTTACTCCGCTTAGAAATTCATTTTTATTTAGTTTGAGTTGGTATGAGTCAGTGTTACCGGTACAGAACCCGACACTTTTTCACTTTCTTTTATCATGACTTTCTTTAAGTACACATTTCTTTGCGTGTTGTTGTAATTAACTGTGCATTATTCCATTGTAGAGGTGGGTGGTATACCAGTTTTGGTTTTAGCGCACACAAGAGGGAGATCTTTTTCCCACAACACCTGCACAAGGCTTCACTGACCAACATGACGTGCTCCAAGTTTTTATTCTATTCTCTCCCAAAGGAGATGCAGTTTATTTGATATCTTCCTCGTGGCAACTCTTTTGTTCTTTTTACATGTGGGCACCGACACTGTAACTTTAATTTCCAGAAAGAAAGATGTGAAAACAGTTAAGTTCAGGAGTTGGTTATTGTAAAAGAAGTAATGCCTTTATAGTTCATTTTATTCCTAAATGAAATAATGAAAATGTTTACACTGCTGCACACAGTATATAATAGTATATAATAGTATATAATATTCAACAGCTTGAAATAGTATTTTCCTTGTTCGACAGTTACATTTTGCAGTTGCTGAGTGTGTAGGACAATTACTGCTATTTTTCTACTCTGTTTGAACTCATTTTTCGCATTATGTAATCTAGAGACCAGGATTTTCCCTCTTTCTGTTGTGTTCAGGAGTGATGTTGAGTAACCTTCTTCATGTGGGTTAAGATGTAAAAGGTTATGTCACATCTTTCAGTTCTTTGAAGTGTAATGTAATTCCCAGTTTGGCTGGTATGTTTGTGGTATGTCAGATCACAAGTGATGAGGCACCTTTGTTCCAGAGGTGGAAAAACTTTGAAATAACAAAACAAGAGTAAACGTGAAAAACAGCATGACAAGACACAACATGTGTCTGTTTTAATATGAAACCAAAACCACGATATTTTCCCTAAAGTGCTTCTGTTTTCTAAACCCAACCACGTGTAGGTTTGAGGACGTCAACCTCGGTCTCTGATATCACACTCCTGAACCTTGTACGCCTCTGATCCACCCTGACTAAAACACTGACACATAACATAATTCAGTCAGCAATTACATTTTCCCACAGAACCTAATTGGCAGTCCAAGTTAGTAACCGTGGACTGTGGGAGACTGAGATGCCTCTGAAACACACACATCCTTGTCTTACTATATTTGTGGAGGACCCCTAATTGACATAATGCATTCCCTAGCCCCTTACCCCAACCCTAATCCAACCCTAGTCCCAACCTAAACCTAATTCTTTAAACTTGTGCCGTCCAGCAAGTATAGTGGGCTTTTTTGGACCCCACGAATATAGTTAAACAATATCTCTCTCACACACACACACACACACACACACACACACACCCCTCTGGCTCTCTGGTACAATTTGTCCCCCGCACTCCCTCGTCCATGTGGTTATGGTTTGTCCTGGAAGACAAATGAGCCCCAGTCGGTTTTAGCTGCATTTCCACAAACCCCAAACCCATCTCAGCTCTCCATCACACCCGCAGGCTACCCCCCCCCCCCCCCCCCCCCCCCCCATGTGATTTGTCTCATATTGGCTGTTGCAGGTCTTCTCTTAAAGTAGTGACGATACCCTCCAGAAGGCCTTAAATAACAAGCGTGTTTGACGTTTATCCGGGCAGCAGCCCTGATTGATAACGCTTTTTATCAGTAAACCAACATCAGTGCAGGACCACAGGATGGGGACCAAATTTCTCCCAAGATTGTTGGGAGGAGGGAGCGTTGACATGTGATCCACTTACTGTCAGACTAACTGCTGATCCACTGTAGCACCATCTGGTTGTTAATCCATTACAAGTAGGTATTAGAGACCTTGGTTCATACACAACTGTTGATGGTGTTTAGATGCCTTTCAGTCCAGATTTTACAAACTAGCAGTAAATCTTAAGTTTCATGGAGTCTGCAGCTCCCAAAGTTCCACTGGTGTGTTTTGGCTGTTTGGCTTCTCCTCCCCTCTGAACATGCTTTTCTTTTTCAATCAGCTAATGAAATAGTGTTGGTCGAGAAGCCTGGTGTAAGTGTCTGCACCCCGTCAAGCAGTCAGTCAGTCAGTCAGTCAGTCAGTCAGTCAGTCAGTCAGTCAGTCAGTCAGTCAGTCAGTCAGTCAGTCAGTCAGTCAGTCAGCATAATGGATCCCTGCATGAAACAGTAGTGAAATATTTAATTTATGAATTTATGATGTGTTGAAATCAGAAGAGCTGTGGGGTGGAAAATAAACTTTTCTAATCATTCATCACTTCAGTTTGCAAACATGCACAAGTTCACAAGAACTCATGTGGATCTCAGGACGGCCGACACACGCTCCAGCCTTTACTTATCAGTGGTTGAGTCAATACACTTGGCCAAAAATCCACAAGCCAAACTTCACTGCCTGGCAGATCACTTTTTGTTGGTTCATGTAATCGTTAATATTTTATATCCTGAGAAGCCAAATATTTTTGCTTCGGGTTCCTGCTCTTCAAAATGCACAGCCATCACAAAACTCCACTGAGAGGGCGTGACAGTCACTCTTAAATCTCTGAGGGGCGATTGCTCACTGCTTTAGTGAGCATGCAGTTTCCAAGCCATTGTCCTTTTTAGCTTTTTTATTTATTTATTTATTTTTTATTTTTACAAGCTGCAAGAGTGTAGCTGGTTGTGGCTGCTAATGTTTTCACCTTGTGTATCATTTTTACAAAATGTGTTCCTGGTGATACAAACTGTAGCGGGAACAACCAACCACCTGGCTCTTAATGTGTCTGTTATAGAGAACACGGGGCGTGTCTTAGTGTAAACGTTATTAGACTCTACAGGACTTTCACCGCACTGTTGTCTGATCATCGTTTCAAACAACTTGCTTGGGTTTCACTGTTGATTAAACTAAAGCTAAGATGAACAGCAAGTTGAGATGTGAGACGTTAGCTTTTATTAAAACTATTATGAACACAAAGTCAGTGACTTATTCCAAGTCACTGGGCCGTGTAATTTTAGTAATGAACAATTCTTTTTTTACAAATGTGGCTCATGCGTTGGGATGTGTTGATGCAAACAGTCTAAAGACCTTGGTAAATGAGTTCAGGTCAAACAGAGAGTAAATGTTCTTGCCACACCATATCAACATGCCCGACTGAAAGGGACACAAAACAACTTAACGTGTCTGTTTTGTTCGTTTTGTTGAGGTCGTTTGCGTCTCATTGTGGCCAGTTTTGTGTCTATTTGTGGTTATTCTGATTCTCCCTGTAGTCGTGTTGCGTCTCTTTGTGGCCGATTCGTGGCCCCCTGACCCCTTGGATCCCCCGGCCTCGATAGGCCCATTTTGTAAAAACTTGTATATTATACATGATTTTTAAAGTTAATGTGTAAAAACAGTCTGAAGGCTGGTTTTCTTTGTGCTGCACAGTTAGCTCAATACATCCTTGAGATTTTCAGTTTTGTATTGAGAAAATCTATGTCAAACAAAATGATTACACATACTTGGCCGAAATTAGATTTAATTAGCTTGTAATCAAACTTTTCCCCTGCAGTTAATTCGCTGCTTATCCTGTTAGCTGGCCATTTGGAAAGAGCGATTGGCGCGGTTTCACAACCCCCTCCACCCCCCAAAACTATTGTCCTATAGCACTGGCTTGTAATCGACCTTAAACAATTATTTTGGATGCGCTGTCTCTGGGTTAAAGATTGTCCCTCTCTCGCTCTGTCATGTATGTGTTTTACTTGCAGACTTATCTGTCATGTAACCAGCGGAGCATCTGGTAATTAACAGCGAGTTAACAGTTGGATAATCTGCGCTCTACATGGCTCCAGTTCAAAAATCCAAAGTGCCTTAACAGTCGCCCTGCTGTAGCCTCTTCAGGGTAGCACGTTTTATAACAGTTTTCAACCCAGCTGTGTTTTCCTGTCATAACCAAATTGTGCTTTATGACCTGGAAGCTTTTTTTTAGTGAAGTGTTTATATGTATTTGTTAAGTAGCTTCGATTGGCTGCTTCAAACCTTTCAAATCTCAATGACGGTATAAAAGTCTCTCTAGCCTCAAAATATTTACCACGCTGTGACTTCTAACAAACGGTTTTACCTTGTCAAACAAAGAGAAACAAATGAAAAACTGAAATCAATTGGCACAGCCATTGTTTGCCCTTTTAGGTGTACAGTCTTCATGATTGCTGCAGGAAGAAAATACACTGATTAGTTGCAATAATTAAGACCTATGATAAAAAATGAATAATAGTGTGTAAATTAAATTGTTCTAGCCCTCAAGACACCATTTCAGTTGAAACTGAAATCACATTAAAACCACCTGGGTGGCCTCTATTCGATCAGGTGTTTTAATTAGAAAAGTGTTCAGCGAGGTCCCTGATGTACCTGTCCAGTGGTTCAAACTGTCCATAATGCGTTATCTTACAACAGCAGGCAATAAATTATTTGTTGTGCTATGGCATAGCCCTGCTTCAGTAAAATGCATCGGGGCTTTAAAAGAAAGAGGTGGAAAATGCTGTAATAGCCCTTTAAAATATCTGTTGCATGACTGAAAATCATAGAAGTGATTGAGTGTGGAGTTTATGGCAAGAAAAACATGTGAGAGACTTTTATTTGGAACCAGGGATTTATTAACGCTCAGTTGATGAGGCTGATGTGTGAACTGAGTGGTGAATCCTCCCGTCAATCAACATATTGTATCCTCCTTCTTAAGTTAAATGCATCATAAAAAAACAAACAACAAACACACAAACAAAACAAAAAAAAAAACCCCATCAAAATTTGACATTTTGGAGATGCAGTTTTCTATAGAGCATTACTGTCATTTACACCGTGACCTCACAGATTTCACTGAATGATTGGATTAATGTTATGTAATACGCTGTCATACAGGGTAACATTGATTATCTTCATTATTGATTAATCTGCCAGTTATTTATCTTATGGCCTGAAAAATGACAGAAAATACTGAAAAATAACCGTCACTATTTGTAAAATCCCGAGGCAACGTCATAAAATGTTGTCTTTTTTTTCTGACCATCAGTCAAAAACCAAGTCCTCACGTTGGAGAAGCTGACGCTAGAAACGACTCAAATCATAAAAAACTGCCAATTGATTTCAACTGATTGATTAATCGACTAATCGTTTCAGCTGTGTTATCATATTTGACATCTTCAGAAATTTAACTGGATTTTCTCAAGACAAATCAAAATTCTTCATAAACCCTAAATGCAGCAGTTTTCTTCAAATGTTTCTTGAACTTCAGATATCCCTTGTGATTCTGAAAAACAAGTGCAAAATAAAGAAAAAGTACAAAAACATCCAGATTGTAAACTAATAAGAAGGCAGATAAATGGAAGTAGAAAAAAAACCCCATGTTTGGCCTCAGGCTTAAGAACCAACATTAGCTGGATTACACTATTTTAACCACATACTGCACATTTAAATAGATGTTTGCTTCATTATTTTGACCCCAGAACAACTTATTCTGTGTCCCTTACTTAGATGAGCTGGGCACAAGAAATGGCACAGCATTTGTTTTGTTTATCTCTGGAGACTATGTGCTGATTTCACTTTGTGGATAAAAATTTCAGGATATATCAGTAGTGGAGGTGCCAGTGGGAGAACTGGGACTTTTCCCATTGGGCCGCTACACAAACTGGGCCGGTGGCTCAATGTGGGGGTGGGTGGGGAATCACAAGAGACAGACAAAGAAAGAGAGACAGCGAAAAGGAAAGATAGATGTAGCTGTTGTGGTGGTGATCGGACCATTGGAGCAGGGTATACGGCCCACTGTGGTTCTGTGTGGCCGTCACCTCCATCATGTCTGTCTCCCTACTCGGTAAACGATGTCTGGTTCAGTCCTGTGGCTCCGTCCACACACTGTTACATGAATAACAGCAGCAAAGAAAATATAAAGTTGTGGCTGGAAAGTTAAGAGAAATCAGACAACAGGAATGTAGTCTGAGTTTATTTAGCAGGATAATGTTGTATATATTGTTTTCTGGCCTGGTTTCATCATAAATTCTAATACACTAATTAAAGTCCTAAAGAATCTTTGTGGTTTCTTCAGACCTACAGAATTTTATTACAGAAAAATCCACTGAATCCCTCATTGGGAAAGCCACTAAAATTAAAATATATCTGGCGCTGTATTTACTGCTGCACTGTCCAATTTAAATTCTAATCCCAGACTCTCTGTAGCTACAAATGCAGTATAATACAATGCAAACTGAATAGCAGTGAATAGCAGCTACCTTACCTATTGATGTTCACTTTTTGTTGACTAAAATGAATTGTGTAAGTAACAGTTAGACTGTAACATTACAAAATGATATAAATATAATTCATGTGCCGGTATTTCTGTTCCATTTATCGTTCTGCAAATAATTAGAGTTAATCTCTGTTTACTACATGTTTGTTGTAACGTGTGACATATGTGTTAGTGTGTCTTCAGATGGGTTTTGGTGGCTCAGTCTCACTCTGCCCTGGTACATAAAAAAAAAAGTGTTTTTATTTTTAAGAAGATATTCAAAATGTAATTAAAAACAGAGGCTAAAGACAGGGTCATCACCGACAGCAATTCAAAAGTGCACTGAACAGAAAACGGCTCCCCACTTGTGGCCAAAGAGGCTCAAAGTCAATACCATCAGAGGCGGCCAAGTCGGCGGGATCTGCTGCGGGGAGTGATTTTCTTGCCCAACGTCTGGCTGCTCTCTGCAGACGGTACACAGCGTCTCCAGCTAGAGTTGAACCATCAATTAGGCAGCCTCTCCGCACAGCGTCGGCTGCTACAGTTAAATTAACTGGACAGACATTAAGACAAGGAAATAAACTGTGCTCGAGCCAAGGCTGCCAAGAATTGGACAGATTTTAAAGAAGGAGTGTCTTTTATTTATTTATTTATTTTTTAATTCGTCACAAAATGTGGGAAAGCAACAAAATCAGTCGTTTGGACCTCTTTTAATTGCCTGCCATGGTGTCTGTTCCAACGCTGTATCTGTGGCTCTGTTCCATTGAGCTTGTTTATATATTGAATGGTACAATTTTGCTGTTGCATTTCTACTGACACAGCAGCAGCAGCATCTCAGTTTATAGTTTGATCATCAGAATGAGATCTTTGATTGTCATTATTAGTAAAACTGCCTTGATGGAAATGATCAATCAGGGAGTAAAGGTTTTATGAAAACATGTGGACTGGCTGGACTGTATTGCTCTGGATGGCCTGATTAGTGCGTTGCATAGCCGCTATGCCATTGTTGGTGTTTGTGAATAAAATGCAAATTGTAAGGCACTTAGGGCAGAAAAATGAAACATAAGTGCAGTCCATTTATCATTATTTTGAACGCCTACAAAGCAACTGTCATTTTCCTTCTCTGACTGAATCAGAGTTGTTAGATTGGAAAATTAAAAAAGTTTTCAACTGGATCCAAACAATACTATCACTTACTACTGCAAATAACAGATTTTTTATTTGCCACTTGGGTGAAGTGGAAACAAGCTGTAAACACAATACTGACATAAAGTATTACCACCTCTGATTGATGAAGTTGAAATGCCAAACTTGTTAGCAAAAAGGTTACCTATTTATACATCGAGCAGGCACATCTGGAGCAACATTAGCATTCAACTGGAGTCATGTTTCTGGCCACAGTTGAATCCAACATTCATTGTCCTTTTTTTTTTTTAGCTCTCTTTTGGTCTCCTCCAACTCCTAAATGCTTCACCAGTGAAGTCGCTGACTGTCTTCTTGCGGCTGGTGAACAAAGCTGTAAAGCCAAAACACAAAGAATTGAAAGACACTGTCGAGAGGAGAGGGACAGCAGAGTTGGGTGATCACTTCAGAACGAAACTAGTCCTACCTCACACTCGTGAAGGTGGAAAGACTCCAGCAAAAGCTTATATAATTACCATGGGGCATTGAAACGAGGGGTGGACAGTATAAATGGTACAGAAAGTAGTAGTGGTTTGAATTTACCCTGCAGACTATACCGTGCTGACCGGTAGAGCCCTCAAAGATCTAAAGTGGCGATGACGTAACCGTGCCTAGTCTACCGGAAAGAAGAAGAAGAAGAAGAAAGCTGCTTTTACACACAGCCTGTTCAAGGCGGGAATGTTGCTTCCTTTCTCTTCTGTATAAAAGGTACGAACATGGAATAGGTGGGGGTCTGGGTGGGGGGGGTGGGGGCCGACAAGACACTGATGCTGTTGTTTCACACGGGTTGGCTGTAGGAGGTAGAGTGGTTCGTCCACTAATCAGCAGGTCGGTGGTTCGATCCCCGGCTCCTCCGGTTTGCATGTCAGGAATCATTCCCATGATGGCTGTTCCATCAGTGTGTAAGTGTGTGTATGGGTGTGACGTGTGTAAACGAGCAAAGACGGCACACGACGAAGAAGAGGAGGAGTTGGTAAAAAAAAAAAGAGAAAAGAAAAAAGAGGAGTGTAGCTTCGGTTATACGGTTTGGGTTTGGACAACGAGCAAATTATTTTGGGTTAATGTGAGAAAGACGAATATACTTTGATGTGTAGATACGATTACTGTCCGCGCTTTAAATTATACAAAAAATGATGTGATATCAATTTTAGGTCACACTGCACTGCCCTAATTGAAAGCCGCCTCTATTCATTGTAGTGAAGTAGTTTTGTGTGGTTAGCACTTTGTTAAAGCTTGAAGAGGCAGACTGAGTAAAGACCTCAGAGCTCTGGGATGATTCCTCCGGTCAAACTGCTGAAATTAAAATAAAAACACCGGTCGCGCTCGCAAAGACATTCACTTCTTGATATCGGTGGTGAAAGACTCTGGCCGACAGGATATGAGGCAAAACCGATACGTCTTGTAATCCTACAGCAGTGGTCTAACGTCGGTGAGCCCCTCCTGCCCCTCTGCATGCTCAATATGAATCAAATCCCCCCCACCTCACAATGAGAACCAGGCGTCTGCGGCTCTCTTCTTTCTTCTGCGACTGCTTTTACCTCCCTCCCTCTTCAGCCCTCCTTCTCTCTCTGAAATCCTCTCTACCTCACTTTCCCTCCCACCCTTCACCCTGCAGTCAGTGCCTGTCCTAGATTTATTGCCTCCCCCCCTCCATCTCTCTCTCTCTCTCTCTCTCTCTCTCTCCCTCCCCAATGCACAACACTTGCTCGCTCATTCATTCACCCACTTAAGCTACTTCTCATTTTCTCCCACACTCTTCACGTATGATTTGCCAGAGCTATGTCTGCTGTTAATCCCAGCACAATTAGCAAATAAGAAGACTCTCTCATGACAATATGATACTAAGGTGGTATGATAATGTTTCTCTGTTTTGCACCGGTTAACCTCCTCCCTTAGAAACGTCATTAACTTTGGCATAGTGCCTGTCCAGAATTCATTCTTTTCCTCAAAGAGCTTCCTTTAAATACCATACACTGTAAAATAACCCCAGGAGTGGTACGTTTCCATTGAAGACAAAACTGAGAGGTATCCATTTTCTAACTCAGGCCCCCGCTGCGAATACTTCTGGCAACAAAACAATTGATTTAACGTAGAATATAAAAACATATGCTCCATGGGCGCTGAGTAAACTCAAGGCTGCTGGCGGCAAAATGTCTGAACCAGAAAGTATCCATCTTGGTTTGTCATCTGAATCTACTCAAAAGTCTTGTTCTCCCACTCGCATATAAGAGGAAATATTATGGCTATTATTGATCACCAAACACAACATCTGACATATTATCAACTTTTATAATCATTTTATTTAATCAAAAACACCAATCACAGTTTCTAAAAACTTAAAGTGACATCTGAATATTGTTTGTTTTGTGTGGCTGACAGTCCAAAACCCAAAGATATTCAGTGTATTATCGCATACGACAAAGAGAATCAACTAATCATAAGATTTGAGAAGCTAGAACAAGGAAATGTTTGGAATTTTAGTTTGAAAAATGTATTGATTATCAAAATTGTTGCTGATAATTTTTCTGTCAATTGACCAGTTGACTAATTGACTAACTGTTACAGGTCAAGAGTACACACAATGCATTTTGGTGAGAAACAGTAATGGATGTTACCCTTGTAAACAATGTTTTAAATTCACTGTCACTCATTGATTGATTGTCAGCATGCGGACTGCAACTAACTGTACAAAACTTAATCAACAACAAAGTATTAATCACAATGTAAGGGACAAAATAATAATAAAAAAAAGATCTTAGATGGATTAATTTTTGCCTTTGTGGAGATTTTCATACCATAAATCATGTAAAAGAACAATTTCTCACTGAGCCCCATGACAGATACCCCTCTCTCTGTTTACTTTGAGCCGTGTTCAGTGGTGAAAATCATAATTTAAAATGTTTTTTCCTGGCTGTTTCGACTTGACTCGTTCTTCTCATGGTTGGTTATGTGGCATCACAGGACTTCCACCTCTTACAGCTGCATGTCACTACAGCTCCCCTTGTAAATCAGTCTGGATTATGTTGGCCAGATGCCAAAAAATGTACAAACTCAGAGGCGTCATCACTTGAGGCCCTGCCCCTCTTCAGTCATTTGGGTATTAAGGTCAGCTGTTTGGAGCATTACAATCCTGACTGATACAAATCTCCCAAGTCACTCATAATCTTGAGACAAATCATGTCATTCTTTTTCTTCAATTTGATTGTTTTGGGTATTAAGGTTTTTTTTAATTTTAAGACTCGTACTCACTGCCCTATTCCCCCCTGGTTAAAAGCAAAATAAAAATTCACTCTCTGTTTTGCAATCCCGTTTTAATTTTGGATGTGGGAGGAAAAGGAGTGATGAGAATAAACCATGAAAATGTCATCTGGCCCCAGCTTACATTGTAGTCTGTTTTGTTAAAGCTGGAGATTGTTGTAAAATCAGATGCAACACTGGGGAGCTGTGTGTGATTCGTAAGTATTTAATAGGCCTACAGTGACTGCACTGATGTTCATTGATGATTTATATTACCAATATCATATCAAAAATCATTATTGACAGCAGAATTAAATGAGCAAATGACTCACTATTAATATAACAGTTTAGTTTCAGAAAGAGAAGCTGGAATATTTGTTTGGCGTATTTGAAGATGTGTCCCTAATGTTTTATAATCTGGGCGTAATCCACTGCAAATATTGATAAATGTCACATTTTGAATAAATTTGCATCTCATGTATGAAGCACAGTTAAATTGAATTTGCTGTGCTTCACAATAAAAGCTAATTTTAAATGAGGAATGAAAACATGATCAAGCAACATCATATAAAAGGTGACAGTGGGAAAAATAGATGCTTTTGAAAATAGATTCTTACATAAAACTAAAGTTATTTTCAGCCTTATTTAAAATATCAGTGATTCCTTTATAACTTTTTTTTTTTTTTTTCATATAGTGGTCTTCATTTGATGAGCCACATCGCTGCAAAGCCTCTTTTGTTTTAATGCCCCCCCCCCCCCCCCCCAGTGGATCCTTCAAACCACTCACCTAAAACGACCAATTACTTATTGACTGGCAGATAGCAGAAATTGTTTCCAGCTTCTGCCACTTTCAATTATGAAACCCCCCCCCCCCCCCCCCAAAAAAAAATAAAAAATACTCCTGTGACACTTTGAAAGATTATTCAATCGTTAACTTATTTTTGCTGAAGCGACAAGGAAGTATCAGTTGGCCCGGTCATCGTGCACATCTCTCTTATGATCCACTCCAGAAGTGCTCATTTAAATGCTTTCAGAAGGTTGTTTTTTTTCCCGCATTTAATCCTATGTATTATCTGTTATTCAGCAGTTTCTACCTAATGTATAAGAAACTTAGATATAGCATTGTTACTTTACTGTTTATGCATTTTTGTTCAATTACCTCTGTGGGGTCAACAAAGCTGCGGAGAGGCTTTAACTCGTATAAGACATCTGGGAAAAATGAATATACATCAACATGGTTTCAGGATAATTTTTTTCCTGGTAATCCATATTTATAATCCTGAAATGTCAGATACTGTGTGTTGATGCTCATCTTACATGTTACAATGTTTTAAATGCAGTGTATTGGTCGTTCAGCACATTTACTACTGTATCACTCTGCAGTTTCTCTCCACAAAAGCTTTCCTGGTCACATGACTCCACTCCACAGGTATCACGTAATTCCCAATCTGGGTCTGTGGGTTTAAAAAGAAAAAAAAAAAAAACCTCCCATGGGTCTCTCAGTAGATGTCAAGTGGAGTGCACCATAACTGAAAGCAATATAACATGGTAGTGATGGTACGGTGGGCTGCGAATAGAAAGGGGAAATGGGTTAATTACCGAAATGTCAAAACACCCAAGAGTGGAACATGATTTAGCATGGTTAAACAGGCACAACGCAAGCATGCTCCCAGGCATGCCAGGCGGGGAGTGTGACATAGTAACCAATGCAATGTGAAACAGTAACCTATCTCAAGAGGCCAGGCTGCTCAGCACTTTGAAGCTAGGTTGGGATTCAGAGACTGCAGCTCCCGTCTGAACTGTGAGAGGGAGGAGGGAAGAAAAAGAACAGAAAATCAAGAAACTGAGATTATACATTAAAGTCACCCCTCGATTGATGAGCGGGACTGCTTTGCTTTAGTGGAATACATTATCTGAGCCATAAGTGGAGCCGTTTGAAAGCATGTGACTGTTGCGCCCCGCTGTGCTGCATGTGCCCCTTCAAAGCATCTGTGTGATGTTTAACTTCTATCTATGGTTGGTTTAGTTTTATAGATGCGCGTCACTCACTTCCAAAGCATCGTCTGTGCAGTCTGTCATCTGCCATTTGGGGTGAAAGATGAGTAAACATGTGGAGGGTTGGAGGTGCTACCTTAGTGAAATACTGACATAATCTGCCAGCACTGACCCTTCTGCCCTCAGCATTAAGCCTGTAGTGGAATATTCAGCTGTGGTTTTACAGGACTAAATCATTCGGCTACGACCGCTGGTGCTTCTTACTCAAAGTGCGAGTCCAAATTTATGGGGCACAACTTCAATTGAAGTGGCACAATGGTTTAGGAGGTTTAGGTTCAGGTTAATTGGCGACTCTAAATTTTCCCCAGGTGTGAATGTGAGCATGAATGGTTGTTTGTCTTTATATGTCAGCCGTGTAATAGACTGGCGGCCTGTCCAAGGTGTACCTCTCTCCTCTTGCCCAATGTCCCAATTGCCCAACATGCAGCAAAATGCATCTTAATTAACTGATCATTGCCTTGGTAATAAATACACATTTTGCACTAATTAACAGATGAAGCAATAAAGAGGGTCAGTTCAAAAGCATGTCATCAAATCCGAATCCAGTATTGAATCTTCCTATGGAATCTGACGTCTTTTTATTGTTGTTTTAACCTTTAGTGAAGCACTTGAAAAGTGCTGTCAAATAAGGCGTACTATTATATTATTATTTTAAGCCTTTAGCAAAGTGTGTTAGATTTAGCTTTCAATATTTTAAGTAACTAAAGTTATAAATAACTAACTTAACTGAACAACTACACTTGTCTACACCAGCCTTGTAGTGAGAACAGCACGAGCAGCAGTTGCAGCCCTTTGCCAGTGCGTCCATACTGGATGCATTCAGTTCCCACAGCCCAGTACACAGTCAGTGCAGTTACTGTGATTAAGTCTGAAGAAGATGGATCGTTATTTGGGTTGCATCTGCTGTTGCATCTCTGAAAAATGCGGGTCACATGTCTTGTGTAGACGTGTAAAACTCAGATTTATTTCGGTTCTGTAATAATGATTAAAGACGTAATTAATCTTAACCTGATTCTTTTGTTTTTTGCAGTGACACGTAGAAATTATGTTTTTATTCTCATTACAATTATGTACCCAGCTAAAAATGATATTTACAGGTTTACATGCTGTTTAATGTGCTGCAGCTGAGCACATAATTAGCTATTTAACCTTCAGACTGACGTTAGTGGTGCACTTTTCCCTGGTGAATATTTGTTTGGTCGCTTCAGCGTTCAGCGAGTTCAGGTGCACGAGAAGATGTGAGCTCATGTTCGTAAGTCGGTATACGAAGGAGGCTTTAGCAGGAAACGCCAGTGTGGGTTGTTGCGAGTGTGTGGCTCTTGTGTTGTGTGGCAGCTGCTGTCTGGCTCAGTGTGTCCATCTGCTCTGCCTATGACTGAACGCTGACGTTACTGCTTTGTGCAAAGATGTGATTGGCTGTATTGAAATAAGGTCTCCGTCGATGTAGGTGGCTTACCGTAATGGAAGTCAGTCGAATTAATACAAAACCATGGAGCACTTTTATGAAATTAAAAAATCCCTTTTGGTTTCTGTTTTTTTTTTTGTTTTTTTTTCCTCAAAAGAGAGAACCCAGGACAGGTGATCTGCATTTGCAGGTGTTTTGTCTCATGCAAAAATGTACCAGTACACACACACACACATCACATCCGCACCATTTCCCTCTCCTGCCTGATGATCAGCAAATAAGAAAGCCCAGACCAAAGCCACATTAACCAGGGTTAAATTTTAAAATGCGACTAAATGCAGCTGCAGTCTGGAACAATGTCCTAGGATCGCTTCAACAGCACGAAGCACCAGCTCTGAGCTCGCTCGGTTGCATGTTGGAGCGCCGAGATGTCTGCATGAGGAGTTTTTCTGGAGGTGTCTGGAGCTGCAGTGGCCTACTTTGAGGACATGATCTATGTTTAATGTCCCCCCGCTATGTTAGGTGGCAGGCGGGACGACATGTTTTGTCATGGTGTCATATGCGTGCGTGTCGACACATTCTTGTGAACACAATAACCAGAAAATAATACATGAGAGAAACATCATACTGACAGTAGAAGTTGCACCACAGTTTCCCCTTAAGAGTGGATGAACTGAGGAGAGTTTGTGACATTTTCCTGCATCTTATTTACATGAGAAATCAGCCGTCTCCTCATCATGCCTAAATATCACCAGTTCTGAATTCTGCTCATGTGTTGTGTGTAGACAAGCAATGTATGACATTGAAACATTTTATAATGAATGCATTAATTTGCTTAATGAATGACCTCATTAGGATAAGTGGTAATGTTGACTGTACCATGCTGATTATGGTGGGACACCAGGCAGCTCAAATGCCTCTTGTTAATCAGGGTACTCTAGTTTGAAGAAGGTTACAGCAAGGAATGGCTGGAGAAAGATAATCAACAAATACTAACAGATGTGACTTGCATGTTCGCTAAAAGTAATTTAGCGAGTACCAAGATGTAGATATAAATTATTGAAACTGTATTGTGGCTGTTTTTCCGAATTTGTGAAGAAAACAGGAAATATATCTTTTATAAAGAAGGAGAATCTACCCATGCAGTGATTTCAGAACTGCTGAGAAGTGCATCTTGCAAAGTAATAACACAGCTATAAAAGATTGATATGCTACAAATAATCCAAATTTAAGTAAAGCTGTATCTGTAATCAGCATATAAGCAATATAAGCTAAAAGCCAGCCACAGCCAAAGAGGAGAAAAACACTTTGCTTCTCTAAAGCACAGAACGGACTCACTGAGGCTTTTGTCTTGATTTTCATTTTAAAAGAAGAAAGTGTTTCTTAAAATTTATATTAGTGAGGTGATACAGTGTGTCGCTCGAACACTAATGAAACAGACCAGACTCAAATGTTATATGTAAGTTGTCCGAGACAAAGCTGGAGATATGGATGACACAACGTCAACACTGGTCCTCAGGCCACGTCCACACTAATACGTTTTAAAAACGCATCGTCACTTTTTGCTACATCTACACCTGGCGCCCACATGCATGGCAGAAGAGCACGTAGCACAAGTAATCGTTAAGTAATCGTTAAGTAATCGTTAAGTAATCGTTAAGTAATCGTTAAGTAATCGTTCAGTTATCGTTAAGTAATTGTTCAGGAATCATCATTGAGGTAAAAGTTTGAAATTGTCGTGATATTGATTTGAAGTCATATTGCCCAACCCTAGTCTGTTGTATCAGCGTTGATTGTCCTCTAAATGTAAATGTAATGTGTGATGCAGGCACATGAGGTTACAGCTGAACTATTTTGCAGAAACTCAACCCCCCCCCCCAACACACACACACACACACACACACACACACCAGTGTTGGCTGGTGATGGAAAGCTCACTTTGGCAGCATGGTTATTATTATTATCTGATGCTGTTGGCCATTATTGACACTCGCCCTTTGTTAATGTCCCTTTTTATCCCCGAGTGTAATAATAATGATTTCATTGGTGATTGATTTAGATGAAAACCTTTCTTTTCAAGCGTCCCAGAAAAGTCATGACAGTGTGACAGGGAGTGAGCATTTACAAAACCAGGACCCTGAAACTGAAGCAGCTAAATGGAAGTTTATTTATTACTGGTTTTATCATCTACCCGTCTGTTTATTTCTAAATGCGTCATGTCAACATTTCTGTTGTGAAGAAACTCCACACCTCCAGTTTGTAATGTCGGCTCTCTGACATTATTCAGCTGTTTTCAGCAGCACTCCTTGTGATGACTAAACTGAAGTTAATGTGGAGCTTTCCTTTGTCGTACATGACAGTTAACTGAATATCTTTGTGGTTTGAATTGAACGTTCAGACAAAACCAGACATCTGAAGACGTCAACCTTTGGGCTGTGGGGAAAATAAAAAAAGGGCGTTTCTTGCTATTTTATGACGTTTTATCAACAGCAAATAATCGATCTGTCACAGCCGGAGCTTTAGCTTGACGACCGGGCAGCATGACGCTGGTTTCACAATTCGGTTTTCTGAATTTAATGCGTGTGAAGTGATTATTTGACTGAAGCTAGAGAGGAAAAGAAGATGTGTTGAGGTTTTCATCCAACAGCAACAATGTGCCAAAGATGTCTGATATCAAAGGTCAGTGTTTCTCACTAAATCTTGTTCATATTGATTGCCCTTCATACCCCAAAGATATCCGATGTCCCATGTCATCTCCATTTAATATTCTTCAGCTTTTAATAACTTTTCATACTTGATTTTAAAGTGAAATTCGAAGCGTTTTGTGCAGCAGACCTCTGAAACTGAATTACTTAAACTGTCGTGAAATTCTTTTTAGACGTTTTATTCAGCGTTTTGAATGATCATTGAACGCCAGAGCGCTGAAAGATACTTGATGTGCTGTGCTGCTGGTTTCTCTCATTAACTCTGCCATCGCAGCAAACCTCTCACACTGACCGATTCTTCACCACCCAAACAATCTTAAGACAGAAGATAAACACCCATGTTCCTGCCCATTAGTGATAATTAAATGAGTTACCTCAGTGTGTTGCCCACGACTGTCACTGTCTGATAATCTTCACTACCAGACTGCTGTAATTAAGATGTCCCTGCCTCTGGGTCATTGATTGAACATTGTGTTCTGTGAAATTTATTTCTGCTGTCTATAACCATGTTGCCATTGATCAGTTTTTGTTTTATGCCGTGTCCTGAGTTTTATAAGACCATAAAACAGGAACATTGCACAAAAACCGTTGGTCCTAATGACTGAGATGAATCTTAGAGTTGGCTGCAGGTACAGTTACTGCTCCACCGTTCACCTTTTTATTGTCTCAAGCAAAACTAATTATCTATATCCAGTAAGTTTGTTTCTGTAAGAACCCTTCTTGTTATAAATAGTGAAGTGATTAAGAAAAAAAAAAGGAAAAACAGTATGACCTAATGAAACTACAGTATACTCTATCATAGTACAAAGCCTGTGATTTTAGTTTTATTATGCAGTTGCATTTAATATGAATTTTCAAGATTGAAGGAATTTCCTGACAACATGACGGCCTCATGTAACACTTTTTAAATATGCATTTATTCACCAAGGTTGTCCAGGATCTGCAGGATTGTTAATGGTATTAGTATTTGCTAATTTCTTCTGTAAAATGTCAGACAGTCAGTCAAGCTCTCTGATTTGTGCAGTTAGGCAAGTGTGAGTTCAAGCTTATTTTAAATGATAAGTCTGGTGATATTTCTTTCCTGTCAACAAATTGCATGAGCAGAACAAAACCAACGATGAATTCATCCTGCTAACGCGTATCGCCAGTGAGCCTGATAGGTATAATTCGTCTGCGCCTCAGAGCTCCATCAAACACATCAACAAGATACACTGTTGCTCCTGGTGACATGTTCCTTCATTACTATGAATGTGGGCACTGTATTATATTTACAAGTTAGAAAATAAGACATTTCTTTTTAAAAGATTTATATCTTCAGTTGAGGGGAATCGGCTTGAGACTGAGTGCCAGCTCTTGAGATCAGGCACAGGATGGTACGAAAAAGCTCCCACAATCTCTTGACACTGTCACGACAATGTAACACAAATGTTACTCCAATACCTCCTCCTTGCCTTGTCACTGTTTCACAGAGAGTCAATTATACGACTTCTTCGCTCTCTTCGGGGCAACGATAATGATGTGAGCGTCCACGCTGATGAAGGAAAAAGTTCTATAAACAGCGGCGCCAACCACTTGTCCTTAAAGCCTGACAGCCGATCCTTCCCATCTGCACTGACTGATACTTTTGATGAAACTGACAGTAATTTCTTACACACTGCTTCGGTTTGTCCACGGTTCACTTACGCAAACAACCCCCGTGAGAAATTAGAGGCTGAGAGTTATTTGCCGTTTCCTGCCCAGGTGCCAATCCCGCTATGCGACACCATCCATATTTCACTCTCACAGGGGTTTTCTGTATGAGGAGCAGAGTCAATATCACCACACTCAGATTTGTCAAGTTAAATAAGTTGTCTAGGAATATAGACCCCAACGGCTCAGTATTGACGTCTAGATTTGTATAATTTTATGTATTTCACCGCCAGTTAAAGCTTCATCTCTTCATTATAAAATCTGCTAGTTTGGCTGTGTTGTTTATGCTCCGTATCCTGCTTTGACAATTTACTGTCTTGCCGTAGACAAGTAAAGGAAGTGGGGGTGAAAAAATAAAATAAAATAGGAGGATGGTAGAGACAGTGATTTGCTACTGTTAAAATTTCAATTTTCCACCCCAGAGGAGTGTTGTTCCACATGAGAGAGAATGAAAATGCTGTTCTAGGAGAAAACCGTCTTGAAAGCTATTTCAAGTTCTTGACTTTTAAGTAAATTTCGCACATGTAAATGTCCCTTCTTTAATTTAAGCGGAAAAATTGATGAATTGCAATCGGAGCAGGCATTGTATGTTATTCTCACAGGCTGGTTAATTACGTTTCACAATCATACATAATGAATTGAATTGATTTAGTTCAGAGGAATAGTCTGAGCAGGACACAGTAACACGTGTCAAGTGGAATCAAAGGGTCTGATGGGTGTAAGATAAAGAGGTCAGCATGTTCACTGCGTACAAAGCCAACTGCAATTTTTTTTCTTTTGAGAACATTTGTATAATCACACATCATGCTCTTGCTAATATTCTTTCCCAAAAAATATAACCTCTTCAACCCTACGACTCCGCTCTCCTGGTCTTCAGCTTTCCAAAATTCTCCAAGCTCCTCCACTCCTTCCCTCCTGTGGTTCTCAAGTGGTATCAAAAAAAAAAAAAACCTTAGTGCTGGCTGCACATGACTTCAAAGCGATCAACAACCTGCATAGCTCCAGGCCATGGTCCGCTTCCCACATGCCGGGCAGTGTTCTTCATTCTGCCAATGCTGCCCTGGTCATCAATCCACCTACTGTCGACTCCTCTCCTTCCTGGCTCATCAATCATGAAATGAACTCCTCACTCCAGTAGAAACACTAGAATCCACTTCTCATCTTCAGTGGGGGCTGAAAATCCTCTTCTGGTGAAGTATGGTAGCTGGAGTCATTTTCTCCCCACTCGCTCATACTATCTTCACCACCTTCACTCGCTGCCCCCTCCTTCACTCTCCTCACCTCATGTGAGATTGTGCTTAAGCCGCAGGAAAATTGTTAAACTACTTTGGATCTGACCCCTGACCTCTGATCCTTTCCACTGTTTGATTAAAGTTAGAGTTCTGTTTGACTCCAGTACAGTTTGTTATTCATTGAAATGTAAATACAGTATATACATGCAGCCCACGACTGCATGTCTCCATATATTTACTACTTATTGGAACTATTATTTTCTAATAACATAGACATGACTTCTAGCAGAGCCTTTTACTTCATTACACTCCACAATTGTTCATATTGGGGTTATTATATTGTGTGAGTTTCAGTGAAAATGATTTTATATAACTGAGCAAGTGTATGTGTTTGTGTGTTTGTGTGTGTGCGTGCAGGTATTTATAATCGTGTGTATATATGATGTGCATGCATGTGCATATGTCTGCTATCTTGTATTTATGCCAGCCTGGGCCTGAGGCATCATGTTTTTTGGGTTGTCCATCTGTCTGTCCTGTTCTCGTGAACACGATATCTCGGAAACGCCTTCAAGGAACATTTATTTGGACTCAAGGATGAACTGATGAGATTTTTTAGTGGGCAAAGGTCAAAGTTCAAGGTCACATTGACCTCACGTTCCTGTGAATACGACATATCAGGAGTCCCAAGAGGGAATTTCATTACGTCCTGAAAATGTTTTTAATATGGTCTGTTCAGAGATCCAGATGAATAATTAAGCAGCTTTTAATGAGATCATCTACTCTATCATCTCTTGTAACAATTACCTTACGACTGGATAAAATCATTATGAAACTGCTTGTGCATTTCTTAAAACATTTGTCTTGATTAAAGGGTTCAGATTTTCCCCTGTTGATACTCACAGAAACTTGCATCAGCATCGTAAGGCAGAGCCATCAAGGATCCACATGCTGGAGAAACATGCCAGAACAAAGATCTCTGGAAATACCAAATCAGATGTTCTTTGTACTTGAGTTGAAATAATTAGTCTCTATCTAGTAAAGTGAATTTAGACCCTTTGAAACTATATAAAGTCTCCTGTAGTAAATCTGGACAGGTGTGAATGAATCATTGTTTTTTGTGCTTTGGACAAATTGTCATCTCCTCTCTCGCACTACTGTTTTCTACTCATGTTGTGATTTGCTCTGTAACTGGTGTCTGTAACTCTGAAGGGTCACCGAGAGGTTTCCATCGAGATCTATCGGCTGACCTTGAACAGAAGTGTAAAGTTGGATCAAACGTTTGGTCACTGAAGCTTCTCTGTTCTTTTGTTCTGTGACATATTTCATGCTGGTGGACTTTGATGTGTGCAAAAGTTGGCAGGTTAGGAAAACGATTGAAACAAGTGATGAAATGATCCCATCAGTTGTTAGTAGCCTGCTAGCGCGGGATGCTTAGAAATGTGATTACTGTGATTAAAGCTCAAGCAGGATGTCTGCTTTGATTAAGTGAGAAATCAATTAATCATCTCCAGCCTTCTTCAAAAGGACAATTGGTTCTTTTTCCTGATTAGTGTCAGATATTGTGTACTGTGAATATTTGCTTCTTGAGGACTTGATTTTTTATTTATATATATATATATATATAAATATGTAAAACTTAAAAAGGTGTCATTGTTTCCAGGCTTTATATAGCCACATCAAATATAAAATTACATCACATCTGTATGGGGAAAAACAGAGGCAATGTCAGTGCTAAGAACACCCATTGCATATTTATGAACGCGCTCTGTTTCATATTCCCATTTCCCATGTCAGAGAAAAGTTTTACAAGAGCCGTTCATGCCTTGACAAATTACAGTGCGCCCATACTATTGGGTATTAGAAGACGGTGGCATGGCTGCGTGTAGAGGAACATGAGTGGATGTGTGGCAGACATCTCCTCTCAGTTTTGTTCCACGTTTGAAATTGTTCTCCCACAAAAGGAGGAACAGCGGAGAAGATTGTGACATGTGTGGCTGTCAGAGGAAAATAAGACGACGTCAACACGACCCCGTGTTGCCTTCTCTGAGCTTTTGTTGGAAAGTATTGACAGCAAAAAAAAAAAAAAAAATGTCAGTCAATACCTGTTTGGAAAAAAATGAATAATTTTCTTTTATCTTGCCCTCTACTGTAATTGATGGTGCCGACTTCCAAAGTGAGTAGTTTTGGCAGTGAATGTTGGATAACATGGCTGCAGAGTTCTGTTTCCTTGAAGTGGGGAGGACTGTTGTTTTATCTCCAGGTAAATGATGCCAGTTCGCCAGCAGACCCTGAATAATGAAACAGGTCCGTCTCTGCACTTGTCATCATTTTATTTAGGAAGCTTTTTAATCCTCCAGGTTTTCAGTCTGTTAAGTTTTTGATATGAAAACAGATACTTTTTCTCTTGTTTGCCTTTTTTTTTTTTTTTTGTTTGTTTTTTTTGTTTTTTTGGGAGTAAGATGTCGGGCTGGAGCTCCACTGATGGCTGTGGCTTGGTTCTGCCTCCAATCAGATGAAAAGCCTCCTCCTGGCTCTCAGCTGCTCGTCACACAGCAGGTGTCCCATATTTGCTGTATTGTGCTCTTTGGCAGCTTGAAGACAGGCGGCCATGTTTTCGGCTTCAGTGAGATTTCCTGTTGTCGTGCTTCAACAGAGGAAGTGTTGCGTAGCATACGAATCAAGACGGAGAAACCTCCACCATCTTGCCTCAGGATTAAGACCGAACCACGCGGGGCTAATGTGTCTCTAGGCTGCGTTCCTGTGATCACCTAAAGATTTCACTTGTTATTTCAGGCAAAATCAGGAAGTACATTCAGTAGGCAAATGCCTCCACGCATTTTCTTCATTGAGTACAAATTGTCTGCCAAGAACAAACTGGCGTCTTTGATCAGCCGCGGCTCGTAGCGTTCCAGGAAGCTTCAGCTGCAGGTCAGCCCACCGGGACTCGGCAGGAACTCTGCCCCCAAGATATAAGGAATTAGTCTACACTTATCTCTCATTCACAGTCATGTTGGCTAATCTTATCTGAGTGGCTATGTTTTTTAAGAACAGTCTTGTGAATTATTTGCTCACCCTTACTAATAGGCTTGCAGGTAGGAAGTATTTGGGAGTGTGCTGCATTTGGGTGAGAGAGGGATTAAGGATTGAAAAGTTTCTCTTTGGTATTGTTCTTCCACATGAATATCTTTCTTAAAGCATTTGATTTTTTTTCTTCTTTTGGCTTGGATTTGACTGGGTTACAGAATAGAAAAAGGTGCTGAAGTGCTCATTTCAAACAGACTGTCTTTAAGCTGAACTTCCCAGCAGTGAGCTAGACACTGAAGTACAATATCTTTTGAAGATATTGTGTAGAGACCCACTGTAGGAGACTTGTTTTTCAAAGTGTGAGATGTCTTGGGTTCTGGCATTATGTGGGGATGGTAGAGACCTCCAAGGGCTTCTGTTCTACGATATATAACATCACGCTTTAGATGGGAAAGTCCACATACTGTTGTTGTGTTTTTATGGTTTCGGCGAGGCCTTCTTTGTTCCAGTGTTGGAAAACCTTCGTGCCACAGCATAGGAGGAAGTTTTAAAGTTAATATTTAATGGACCACATGGATCAAATCTCTTAACATGCAAAAGCCACTGCTGAGTTCTGTTTGCCAGGTTTCAGTGCAGATACCATTTTTTACCTTGTATATAGAAATATAACGAATATGAGGATTTTCTTTACATATCTATTTATTTCACATAATTAGCAAATGCATCAGTGTTTAATTTTGTCCATTGGTTTTTGGATGACTGCAGAAAATAACCTCTATGACAACTAAAAGTTAATGATACTGACACGATTTGTTCAGCGGCATAATCTTCACAATTGAATAACACTAAGAGACGTAAAAGCTTAAAGAAATCACGACTGATGTATTTTATATCGTAGAATAAAACATGAAAATGTCTTGAGCTCATGTTCAAAACAGACCTAATTCAAACATCTGACCACGAACCCATTCAAAAAAAAACCCCATAGACTTCAGGATGAGGAAACTGGAGGTGCAAAAATGCTAATTTATTTCTGGGTTTTAGAACTCATTCCTGCAGCAGTCTTTATCAAAGACCAACGAACAAGACTAAGAGTCTGAGCGAGCATTCAATATTTGATAATTGTCCATTTTCATTACTCTTTGAAATGATGCTGAGACCTGGGTACATATGAATGACCTTTGAGTCCATCAACATTGCTGGACTTTTCAACTCTTGATGCACATAAGGATTGATTTCTGACCATAAAGTATTCAGCTTCCGGGTGTTGAATACCAAACACAAAACACAATACTGATGTCTGTTTTCTCCTGAATGGATTTACAGTGGAGCTTCCCCCGCCCGTACCCTATTGCTATCACTTCTGATGTTGTTTTCATCTACTCTGGCACCTCATAGATAAACTTGTACAGGGATGCAGCAAACTGTAAAGATGAGGTTCTTTCTGCCTTATTAAATACAGAGAACATCAGATGGCAGGGTGCAGGGAGGATGACAAAGGCTTCCCTTATGCTGGTGTGTTATTTGGTGGAGAAGCGCGCCATGTTCCACCTCACTATTCATCATTCACCCTCTCTGTCAGTTGTGTTAGTGACATATAGGCTCAGTGTGTGTAGACTTGATCTTTTTGTTTATCCCCCCACAACGCGGTGTGCAACTGGCAGTGTCGGGCTCAGTAAATGTTTGTCTCACTTGACAGAGACAGAGCAGCAAATGGACTTCTGTAGTGACTGCACTAACTGCAGCTGTCTGGGTTTTGATGAGGACGCAATTAACTTCGGTTTTTATTTGAGTTCGGCAGAGACGGTGCAACTTCAAAATGGAATAGACGGCAACAACGGAGTCCTCATCCCCCACATTTAAAATCCATTGCATGTTGGGCAGGAGAGCTGTTCAGAGAGCCACTAAGAGCCTGTCAGTTGAGGGAAATTAAATTATGACCACATCTCATTGTGGTATTCCTATTCCAGAGAGAGGCTGTAAGCATAATGAATCTTGCCATCTCACAACACATAACGTCAGTCACCTTTTCTATAAATATGAGAGACAGAACAAGACTTTATTTTGTGTTTTCCTCTTATGTAATTGCATTTAGTTTGATGAGGCATCCTTGTTGTGTAACGGCTGTGTTTGCATGTGTTGTTGATGTGTTGAACTTTTTGGAGGAGCCGCCCTATTACTACGCACAAGTGCTCATATGGCGCACACTGTATTACGCTTCAGATCAGCTGTTTGAGTCAGACAGAGCTAAGAGTGGATGTGCTTGTGCGTAGGAATACGGCAGTTCAGGGGTTGAGAAAATGTAGCTCCAAACGAAAGGGCTGTTTGACAGCAAGAGTCAACAGTGCTTAAGATATTTAAAATATAGCATGCACTTAAACTGATATTGTTTTGTATTTGGTGGACTTTTTTTGTGTGTGGGGAAAACACATTTTTGCGGATGGACACGTCCACAGCAGCACATGGCTCAGCTTCTGTGCTGGTGTTCCCGGCTGCTTCTCCAAACTGGGAGCACACTGATCCGAGTCTCCTGCAGGTATCACACCGACTATAGATAAGTACCTCACACAACCCCACGTCAAATAACCCCAGCACTCACTTCAATTTTTTCTTTTAGTGATTGTTTTTGTCATGTTCTATTGACACGAAGGGGATCAATGCACCTGCAAAGAAGCAGTGCAGAACTTGAACATTTCAGCTGCACGTTGTAATTCCACATTTGATTTACAGTGCCAGTGTTTCAGAGAGAAATGCTAAACGTGCTCTTAAAGTGGCATTAATTCATTTTGTGGCAGACTAACATTAGCCAACATAAAGTGCACAATTTACCACCAAATACAAATCAACATTATCATTTGGAGCAGTACGTCCAGTGCTCTGTCTCCTAATCAGAGCCTTTGTGCTGGAGTTGCCTGCTTAGAGACGCTGATGTGAGGGACTGTGATTGAACCACACAGTAAAAAACAATCAACGAAATGTGGCTGAAAAGCTCTTCTGAGTGTTAAATCTGTGAATGCGACACAATGAGCAACCTTTTGACATTAGAGCAGCATTTTATTGACTGTTAATATAAAAAATGTTGATCAATGCAAGTTTAAGTATGAGGTTGCATCTGCAGTAGGCTGTTGTCAGTCGATACGATTGATTAGTTTACAGGTGACATAATGTAGTGAGTCTTTCTGATAGTTAGAAAACGAATTTCCATAATACAATAGCAGATCATATAGTTTATTTCTTTAAACGTTTTCCAAGGGAACTGATGAAGTCAATCTCTAATCTGTTTTTGCCTCAGCCGGCACTATTTTCGGTGTGTTCTCTTTTCGTGTGGAACATTTAGACCTGACTACAGGGAAAGACTAATGATGGAGAGACAAACTGTGGGTTTACATTTCCTCACTTAGAAAAAACACGGGGTGCTGATTCCACTCCATGCACATAAAGAAAAAGCTGAATATAGGTGTCTGTGCTGTCGGACTGACACACAGTTTCATTAGACCTCACACTTTTTTAGGGTTTGCTATAGTTGGTTAAAAAAAAACAAAAAAAACAGGGCTGTTCACACAGAATAGAGACATTGATTTCAGGTGTCTTGCTTTAGGTTTTTTTTTTTTTTTGTTCTCACTGCACCAAACAAACCAGCCTAAAGGGATAAATGATGTACAATTAAACTGCTCTAACAATCTTAGTGCCATTGTACTGTTTTCAAAATGCAGTTTTTCACTGCTACTTTTTTAAAGCTCCCATATTTTACACCCTTTTCTGTGTTTTATTTGAAGTGTTGAGCCATGAGAAGACATATTTGGGGTTTTAAGAACCAAAAAAGCATCTGTATGTAGTTTTTCATCTCCTCTCTCAGGCTTCTCTCTGCGGCTCTAGTAACAACAGGTCGGTGAGCCGACGAATAAAAATGTTGCAGCTTTCAGGTTAAACACTCAGAGAAACCAAATCCTGCAAGGTTGGACGGTGGGGGCCAGGTGGGCGGGGTTTGGGGCACGGCTGAGGGCGGTGACTGCTTTGTTGTGACATCACAAAGTTAACAGAATTCCTAAAGGCTGGTTCTAAGGCTCAGTTTCTGAATACAGGTTGTGTGAGTTTCTCTGTGGACTGAGCGTTTTGATACTTTCACAGTATTAATATAAAACCTAGACCTTCTTTAGAATCAAACAACACATGGACATCTGCCTTTATACTATATGCGACCTTGAAAAATTATATGGGATTATAATACAGACGCTGGCTCCAGTCAGACGTGTGTGTGAATTTGGTCTTTGATAGCAGCATTAAACAGCATTTTCGTGTCTTACTTAGTCAACACATTTTAATGCTGTTTACAGACGATCCTTTCATTCATGACTATAATTAATTTTTTCTGTTTCGTCTCATTTTCAACAAAGTGCACCTTTAAATGTCAGTTGACAGAATAAAAAATCAAGTAACTCCACATATGAAACCGTTCATTTTCTGTTTCCTCTTTACCTTGAAGCTTCTGCGTCGTGAGTCTGTGAATGTGATGAGAGGCTCCAGCACAAAGAAAGCACATGAAGAAAAGCGTTAATTATTAATGCATTTCACTTAGACTTTGGAAACTGGAATGGCACCAGATGTCACCCAATTGGATTTAAAGGAATGTTTAATTCCATTACCCCCCTCCCGCCACCCCGCTCCTCCTATTTGGCTCCCTTTACCATCCAGTTGACATGTGCTTGTAGGGCAAATCTACATGCTTGCGTGCTTACTAAGTGCACCAGAAGAAAACAGATCAGATGCCTTTTTCCACAAATTTTCTAGTTGCCCTCTTTTGTAAAAGAAAAAAACAAAAAAACTCCTGCTTTTTGAGCTCTGCAGGCCACGGTGAAAGTCTTTTCATTCAGTGCTTATTTTCTAAGGGAGGACTTAAGATGTGAAGACTTATCCAGCCCTATTGCTTTCCCCTGCGCCCCTCCGTAATGGACTGGCCAGATTGGACATTGTCACTGTCTTTTTGACTGTGTCTTCTTTCATCTTCCTTGTTGCGAGCAAGTGGAGCGAATCGTTATATCCTGAAGCCTGTATCCTGTGGTCATTTAAGGTCTGTGTCCCATCAGGAATCACACTGAGACATTTACGTCTAGCTCTCCTGTCACTCGCTGACAATTTAATGATATCTGTGTCTGTTTTAGGGCTGCAGCATACAATTAATTATTATTATCAGTTGATCATTTGGTCCACAAATATTAGAAAAAAGTGAAAAATGCCCATAAAAATTTCCTGTAGCCCAAGAGGACGCCTTTAAATGACTTGCTTTGCCGACCAACAGTCCAAACCTAAATATATGATATGTAATATGTTTAAATATTGAATGTACTGTTCTCAGACCCTTAATCACTAAATAAAAAAATTGAGTTTAGTATCCTAAATCTGCTTGAGCAAATTAATGTTTTGAAATTTTTGTTACTAAAAATGACTTTAACAATAAAACACATTATCAAAAAAGTCACAGATCAATATCTGTAGATGTAAACCTACTAATTGTTGATTGATTATCTTGTCAAACAGTTTGACTGTAGTATTTTAAGAGCGCTAGTGACAGTTTAAAATTCAGTTTTCATTGATTTTTTCTTCAAAAACACATCACTCCATTACATTGATGCAGAAATCATATAAACATCCAATCTTGTTATACAGCAGTCCTGATCATTGATATGCAGCATCGCCAACAATATCCTAATACACCTAGAAATGAATAAAAACATATTTTCCACAGTAGAACTTGTGAAGCAAAATTTATGAAGGCAGACGAGTTTAAATTGGCCTGATGGTACATATACACCATCATACTGTATCTGTAATCTGAATAGATTTAACTGAGTTGTACAGCGCTTCTGCAGATTTGACCATCACCCTCTTGGTTATGATGAACATTTGACTCATCAGTTTCTCAGCAGAACCACAGGGGTGCAGAAACACAGTTAGATACGAGTGTATGCAAGAACTATCAAACAGATTTTAAATAAGTCCTGCATGAGTTAAAATTTATTGCATTTCAAACCCACAGAGGGTCGAAGGAGAACCACAAGCAGCTCTGATGATGATGATGATGATGATGATGATGATGACGACTCTAAACCATCAAAAAACACAACACTGAAGGAAAATAAAAACACAAACAACATATGATTTCAACATTAAATTCCGGCCTCCACACTTCCTACCTCTCTGCCATGTTTGAATGTCAGATTGCATGTCCAGTACAGAGCCTCCCCTGCACCTTTTCGGCACGCAGCACGTGTTTTACATTCTGAAGACATGGACTTTCATTAGAAATTGAGATGAAGCAGAGCTGCTGCACACTGGAACACAGGAGAAAATGTTATTCGACATCGCGCAGTTGCTGTTTTAATCAGTCCCTCCTTAAAAATCTCTGTCCTCTCTTATTAGTCGTTCATTGATTCAGGTGGGCAGAGCTGCAGCATTTGTAAACACTGCTGAAGTTTATAAAAAAAAAAAATCTACATTTACTAAAATACAATGCACTCACTGAGACATTAATTCTGAAACTACTAGTTTGCTCTACCAGAGCAAACAATTTAAATCGATACTTTTTTGATGTTGATTGTCTAATCTCTAATGGTTGAAAAGTCCCTGGCACTTTTATAAAATACTCCTGTGCAATTTGAAAAGTGTGTCATCACCCAGACGCCATTAACTACAGAAGTTACATGTGGCTGTGTTTAACCTGGGCTCTATTTGCCTTGTTTGTTGCTATCATGGTGATTATCTTGGAGATGTAAAAGCTGGAAACTGCAGCCTCAATAGTCTGACATGGTCTGATACACAAAACACACACACACAGCCAGTTTAAAGATATGGATAATTCACTGTGATGGTGCGAGTTTCACTGAATTACATTCACACAGAAGTAACACATATAAATAGCTGCAATTTAACAGTGCTCACTTCAGTTATTGGCTATTTTACACATTTACAGTTTCTCACTTTTCCTTATTATTTTTTTTTGTTGTTGCCTGTTTCTCTTTCATTCATGTTAAATGTGTCGAAGCCAAGAAACTCCTTTGCTTCTACTCCTTTAGAGTAGAAGCACTGTTGACATTGCTTTATTTACTGGAGCGCCCCAAATACAGGAAATATATTCTGGTTTTTATTCAGCACAGTTTATCAATTTAAATATAATGGATAACCTGTACATCTGAAACCGGGGTCCTAAATCCACACCTGCACAGATCCCAGGTGTAAATATATGGATGTAAAAATAACGAAGCAGTGTTTTTATGGAAATAAGCTAGTACGCATAGTCAGTCTCCTGGAGATTTGTGAAGGTTAAAATGAAAAACAACCATTTTTTTTTTTTTTTTGCCATTTTTGTCTTTATGACTCGTGTCAGTGTGTATCTCTGCGTCTTTGTTCGACTGCACTGTGTGATAAAGCATCTCCCAAAACAGAGCTGAAAATGCCAAAACCTTGTTGCATGGCTGGATAATAGTGACAAATGTGTCTTAGTGTCTTACACACACACACACACACACACACGCGCACACACGCTCGCTCATTCACATATTCAGAGTAAGGACCACTACTCTATAATGCATTCCCTAGCCCAAGACCCCAACCTTGGTTTTTGGACCTTTACCCTTACTGCAAAATCTAATTCAAACATCATCCCTAAAATCAAACCCCAGACCTCAGACCCAACAGCCCTGTTAAGCGATGACGAACGACAAAAATCAACCTGGTATGTCACTCCCAAAAAGGTCAGGGTGTGACATCAAGTGTCACCAAGTTACAGACTGAAAAAGGTGTGACTTGCATCACACCTGAATCTGGTGTAAAACGCTGGTCATCTGTGTGTTGGTGAAACCTCGCTCGAGGTGAAAAGTGTAGGAAAAGCATTTTGTATCCTATAGAAACCTGGACTGAGCCCAAAGTGTAACCCTGGTTCTCCTAAGGTAGATTTATAGTTGTGTGTTAAGGGGTTATGGCTCAGCTTCACTGGGCTGCTTGTGTTTTGTCCTACAAGTTTCAGACGCAGGTAGAGATTATTGAGAGTGAAGACAACATTAAGCAGGTTGAAGAAAAGGCTCAGTTGCCTTCTCTTCTTCAGTTGCACACATCTAGCAAAGCCACTGCAAACCTCCAGCTCTCCATAAATGCTGCCGTCAAACAGTGAACGAAAGAACAGTTTCATATTCACTAATGAGACGAAGCGGATCTTCCCACCATTACTCACTACACATTAACACAGTTACTGTAGGGAAAGCACTCTATGGCCATATCTGTCTTTAAGTGCAATCAACGGGTAAAATCGTGAGTTATAAATAAAATCCTATATTGTAGGTCACACATTAACAGCTTATGTCAAGTATAAATGCAGCTTTATGCTTTTGCTCTAATCTGTCTAAAATAAAAACTAGAATTAGTCAGTCCTGATACCCACAACTGTACACAAACACACACCTTTTAAATGCTGCTCAACCCAACACAAAGCCAACGGTGTTTGTCCGCTACAAGTCCACTGTGTGAGTGTGTGTCAGATCATGGATGACAGACTCCTCCACCTCAGGGACAGTGCAGAGCCCATCCTGAGTTTGAGTTACAGCTTTATTTTGTGGTTCCTCTCTAGTAAACCCCTTGCATTGATCTCTCGGGGGTTTGCTCAAACAAGCTCTCCTTTTGCATCCCCCCCCCCCCCGAAGGCTGGACCTAAATTACCTTCCACCCTCACAAGTTATCATTTCGGTGTTGCCCTTAAGCCCCACATTGCCCAGTGGACTTGATGAAATTACAAGGCTTTCAGCGGCTTTCTAGCCCTCCATTGTGTGCATTTTGACAGGAGCTTTCTGTAGCCTATAAATGGTTTTCCATCCTGGTGTGGTAAGTATCTAAGCATAAGATAATAGGAACTCTGTCTGGGTATAGTTGAAACCAGCTATGTTATGGAAATCCCTGCTCCTAAATCTAAACTAGGCTGATTTCACGTCAAGCTTCAGTGTGTCTGTCGTTCCTCATCTTCCTCATTCACATGCTTTTCTTTCAGACAAGTTATCTCTCGCTAGTACTCTCCCTACTAAGAGTGTTTTTCATCCTCTCTTTTTTTACAATCCATCTCTTCTGATAATTTCTCCCCTCATTATTCTAACCGTGACACCTACATCAAAAGTAATAACTTGCATTGTCGGCATAAATACGAACCACAATAGTATACATCAACAGTAACTCTTTCACCAAAACAATGTTTACCGAATGCAGTCTTGGTGAGCAGTTATTTGTAGTGTGTGTTGGTTGGTTGAGATGTTTTTTTTTAAATCGGTTAAACACCACTTTCTGCCAGGTACTTCAAAGGTAACCGGCAGTTGATAACATTGCACGCCTCAAATCACAGCGTCCTGCTGGAATATTCTGGTTTTGTTCTCTTCTTTTTTTTTTTTTTTTCTTTGCAATCAGGCGGACGCTCATATCAAGGCGCCACATCCAAAAATCTTGCGACCAGCATGCGGTCCGCTTCATGCTGCTCTCTCGGCTGTCGGAGTGATAGGGATGGCACTTCTAGGGTCAAGTGGCGAGTGCATCCCCCTCCGCTTGAACAAAAATGCTGAACAGATGCTGTGCTGCCGGGTCCGTCTGTCTGCCACAGTGTTTGATGGGCCAGTGTTTAGTCAATCGGTCTGCCTTAGCCTTTAATGAGCTAGTGTTTAGTCAGTAGGTCTGAATATTTAATGTGCCAGTGTTTAGTTGGTCTCTCTCAGACAGACTGACTGAGTAAGCACTCAGCCATTAAACACTGGTTTAGGTCTTAGGCCCTAGGTTGTAGGTCTGACATTGATCAGTGTCAAGAAAAAAATAACACCTACGTTTCTTTTGTAATATCAAGAGTTAGAGACTGATAGCCGCTCTCATGTCTGTGCAGTAAATCTTAAGCTACAAAGGTAATCTCCTCATACACATCTTTGAAGCCCGCTAATTAAAATGGCATATCTCGTTTGTTTCATTCATTCATTCAAAAAAAAAATCAAAGTGTAAAAGATTTAAATTTGCTGTTTTTTTACGCAGGGTTATGTGCTTTACTTGTTCTTGGCTGGCACCAGCGAAGTCTCTACACCAGTGACTCACAACCTTTTCCAAATCATAGCCAACTTGAGAATCTCAAAAAAAAGTTTGGTGTCCCTCATCTGACCCCAAAACAATATGGAGGCCAAATAATGTTTTCTCAGAGCGCCTTTTGTTTTAATGGTAACGATTGAACATTTTTCTTTTTTGTTTGACGGGGGGGGATCACTTGTCGATTCATCTGCCTCTTGACTCTTCCTGTTGCTAACCAGCTATCCACTTTGATACTCCAGTTGTGGCCGTGGATGTAATCTGTTAGCAAGATAGCAAACAAGTATACAATGTGGTTTGGTAGTGACAACATAAAGGTTCCTACCATTGACTTATCATAGTGGAATTTTAAAACATTTTGAATGTTTTTAAAGATCATTTCGTTTGAAAACATTTATATATATATATATATATATATATATACTTGCAGTACCTTTGTGGCCCTCAGGTTGGGAACAATTGCTCTAAAAAGTTACTCATCCCACTTTAAACTCTCAAAACTACCAAATTCAAGTGTCAGTTTGTGGTATTTGACATTTTTCTACAGTCAGTGTTACAGACAGACTTCAATTGGTACCAAAAAACGTTGAGTCCTAGTCTAGACTCCAGTGAAAACTCCACCGTTTGTTAGTTTTTTTCCTCTCTTGGTATGTACTGGACTAAATTTTAGTCAGTCACACTTAATATTTAATGATCTTCAGTCAAGTCAGTCTCAATTATGTATCGGGTAAGTCGTAATTTGTCACTCTATCTTGGCACTTAATGGGCCAGTCTGTTTGTAGTTAATGGGCCAGTATTTACCCGATGAGTGTTTATTTTTTAATGGGCCACACTTTTGTCTGTCACTTTATCACTGCATTTAATGGGCCAGTGTTTACTTGGTTGATCTTCCACGTATTAATTTGGCTGTTCTTGACAATGTAAACCTTTCAAGCTGATAAAAATGTTGCTGCTATTTCGTAAATGTCTCACCAGGCCATGAATTCACAGTGCTGATGAATTTAGTAAAGACAATAAATACACAAATTGGAAATTCTGCGAGTCATTCAATGCAACAAAATATTTAGTGGCCTGTTTGGTGTGGCTGTATTGGATACTAATTGGAGTGGCAAAGCAATGACCTGCAGGTGTTATCGCTACTTCCTGTTATGTAGTGCTGATGAAAATGTGTATTGCTATCCATGGTGTTCATGTGTGTAATTTGTCCAGTGGTGCGTGCAGGTGTGAGGTTTCATTAGATTTTATTGACTCTCTGTATTGACTTCTGTCTGTCTGCCTGACTGCCTGTCTAAGGGCTTTTTGGTTTGGTTGACTGTAAATAGATACGAGGCTGGAATGTGATTTGTTCATGGTCAATACAGTCATCAGAGACTAACACAGTAGTGGTCTGAAACATTTAAAAAGTCTGTGCTCCTAACATATCTGCCTATGTGCATGTTGTGCTCTGTCCCTTTCTCTGCTGTTCTACTCATGGTGAGTTTCCTTTATAAACCACTGAAAGGACAAAATCCTGACTTGACTAAATGTTAAGAATGAAGAGTTCTCATACCTAAGTTGAATCATATCAAGACTAATGCTGTGTCACAGATGGTATTCAACATGACACTAAAGATGGCCTCTAACTCTCTGAATAGCATATGTGAGTTGGCTTGGTAATTGTCATAAAATGGTAGCAGTGTTAAAGCGGTATAATCTGTAGATGAAACAACAAAAAAGTTACTCATCTACCATTTAGTCTGTAACTATCCTTGCATGTTAGACAAAAAAAATTATATAGGAAACACATTAAGTTTTCTCTCCATTCCTTCCATGTGGGAATGAGTCCTACAGATTGAGTAAAGCCTGTGTCATATTTATAATTACTTAAACTTTACTGACTTAAAAATCTGTAGATCCTGATGAGACTGAAGTCTAGTCCCGATGCTTTGATCATGTTCTTAATAACATAGCCATTAACATACAGGCCACTCGAGCACCATGACCTCCCCTGCACAGAGTGTTTCCGAGCACCTGGCACATGGATTGCAATAGTTACTTTAGTGTTATCAAGTAATGAAAAATAATGGGCTTTAGATGGCTCAGAAGTGCGCAGTTTTTTGTCTCAGCCAAGCACCACACAAGTGTTTTCACTGATTGCCTCCCTCCTCTGTATCAGTGATCAGTGAAATCTTCTAGTGCGGTGCTTGACTGGAATGAAAACCGGGATTGTCTGGGCCCTGCGTGGATCTCTCGAGTTTAAGAGACCAACCATATAGAGGGCGAAATCCTCACTCAAACTTTGGCAGAAATGAGTGAGAGAGAGAGAGAGAGAGAGGGTGTATGTGTCCGGGTTGGGGGGGGTGCAACTGCTGGTGATATGGAGGTTGGCTGCCAGCCAAGTTCTACAGACCTTTTCTTTTTTTTTTCTCTTGCTTAGGACAAAACATGAAATAATGAACTTCAATACAACACGAGACATGCTGCCAACAATATTGTTGTGCGAGTGTTTTTTGAGTGATACAGTGTCGAACCTGCATCTTATCAGTCCGTTTTCTGCTTTACTCATTTGCCTCCGTTGTCCCTTTTTACCGGAAGGTGTGTGCGCACATACACACACACACACACACACACACACACACACACACACACACACACACACGCTCCTTTTGTTTCTTTTGTTGCACACCACTACACTTCGTACAATGAATGCTGTACTAATTAAAAACAGAAAAGTAAGAGCTTGAACCTGCACAGATGGATGACAATTTTTCGGGCATGTCAACCCCCCCCCCCATACGCAGGGGCCATGTAATAACCAGATCCACTTTCTTGGTCTGACATGTGGCAACAGCATCTAACATTGCACTGCATGGTGGACTGAATACCTACCTGAGCAGAACACCGAACAGGTGCCAGGAATGAAATGTGGAAGTAATTTGTTCACACAGCTGATAAAAGCAGACATAAAATTCCCAGTAAAAAGTTGCCATAAAACTTTGTGTTGCTTAATTTACCTCGTTGTTTGCCGTGTTATCAAAGTAACACTGGCATTTGATTAACCATCGCTGATCACTGTGAGAGTTAAGATTGTATTCTAATTTTATAATCTGGATTAATGCCACGGTGTAAAGTAGATTAGATTGTAGTCAAAAGTAGACACAGTGTGTACAGAACAGAGCTTTTCTCTCCTGTGATAAGGTATGGGTGTTTGCCTCTGAGAAAAAAATCAATAAGAGAAAAAGTGATTTTAGCATGTAGTTAATGGAAACTCACAGTAAAAGCCTTCCAGGTGATAGCTTTGAGATAGCTGTAAAAACTGAAGCCTTGAGTAATTGCTACTGTCGTGTAGTTTTTTTTGTAAGCAATAACTTCTTATCCACTGCAACCCAGAAAACCTTTTTCGGGAACTCAGGAACTTTGAGAAACAAGGGGTCTGAATTTAGTTCCTGGGTCCAGAAAAGTCATTGTCATGGTAGTCGTGCTCTACAGTGGCCCACGAACTGTCAGTGTGGAGTGTGATTTACTGAGTGGTGCTGACTGGGCAAACACAAACCTCCAGGCTGCAACGGCGTCTTCACAGTGAGCAAGCCAGCGGTGCCACTAAAATCAATATTAGGGGTGGACGTTTCCTTGCGATGTTTATTGAAGTTAAAAACAAAAGTTGTGCGGTCAACTTCCTGTCGGCTCTAAAGAGGGTGAGACGAAGAGAGTGTGTGGGGGGATGAGAAAGAACAAGAGACACAAAACATAGCTTTATTTGTTTAAGTGTGTTCATGTACTAAGGCAGAAATAAAACACACACGGCAGATCGTCTGTAATTTGGAGAGAGCTGCATGTGTCTCCTTTTCCACCTCTGCATGTCTCTTTTCATTCAGACATTACAGACCTGCAAAAGTTGACTACAAAGAGCAGCGTGACCAACGGGATTTTGTTGTTGTTTTTTGTGTGCGCAAATTGCACATCGAGATAAGACGTCCTGTTTTCACATCCATACACATACTGTTCGACTAATCTTCACCGTTCGTCAGATGTGGTGGAAACGCTTTTGTGTAAATCTTAAGAGCAGCAGGCACTAATCGTAGTTTGGGTGTGCACGCATACGTACCCCCACATCCTCCTGCGGAGCCGGGGAAAGTGTCTGATGGAGGCTCCCACATTGTGTGTCACGTTTCTCGTTAATCAGTATTCCTCATTAGATTGAGTTCAATTCCCAGGTGAAGCAGAGAACGGAGATAGCAGTCAAACAAGCAGTCAAGGTTAAGTATGCTGCCTGTGTTTTTTCTTTTTCTTTTTCTTTTTTTTTTTTGGCTTATTTTGGCAAAATCCATTACATGCAGCATATTTAATTCAGCGGAACTAAGGCCTCCTCCTGATGCAGTTCAAGTCACAATTAGGCGTACTGAGACTTTCTTTGTAATGAAAAATCTTATCTACAACATTTTTTTATTTTTTTTATTGAGCAAAGCCAAAATAAATTTGGCGGTTGTTTTTCCTATTCATGTGTATCATCACATTTTGGACTCTCTTTTTGATGATTGCTTTGCTGAATTCAATTTATCACTACGTGAGCTTTAGCGAAACACTGTAAACAGAGGTCAAACAAGACAGCTGTCGAGATCTGTTTCATGTATGAAGACTTGAAGGTAGGTTCTGTCATTTCATGGATAAAAAAATGGTCCCTCCCTAAGACCTAATTCCAATTTTTCCTGCTCTCCTCCTGTCATTGTGTGTTTCATGATATGTCTCCTGCAGAGGACACTACATTTCATTTTCTTTTCAGAGACAGTCTTTTGGTACTGCAGATTCTGTCTACTGTTAGGTGGCATTGTGCAGATATGGGAGGGAACACTGTGGTGCTGGCAGTTTGGGAAGCTGTTTTGCTAAATTGAGTGGAAGTGGGACAGAGTGCACTCTAGTTTCTTTGCTGATGAACAGATGACAATAACAGAAGTATAAATTAATAACAATTCACTGCTGTAATTATCTGTTATTTCAGCTCGCCTGGCGGAGCACAAACCCGAAAAACCCCCCCCAAAAAACCCAACATTGTGGATGTCAATGGGTCAGATGCAGAAAGATGCTCTTAATTTGAAGGGATTTAGCTGCTCTACTCTTGATATATCCCAAACATCTGCAGGTTCTTAAGAGAGAAAAGGATGTAGTTTAATGCCTTTTAAATGATTAAATGTTTGAATTCATCACCATGTTGCAGGTGTATATTTCATGAAAATATTACCAGAGATAATCCTACTTCTGGGGGTGGCATTTTATTCACATAACCTCGGCTCTACTGCAATACTGAATGAAAACTACTTGTTTCATCTGTTTCAAGGCCACAGCTTCTCTTACTTGTTGGCATAGTTAACTATTTTCACAAAGGTTGCACCAGCATAAAGTTTAAACGCACTGCCTTAAAATATGAGTAAACGAAACAATAACAGCAGCACAGTATGATGATCTTCAGTGGTTGTCTTGTCCAGTGTTACCCTACAGCAAGAATACCTTGGCTGTCTTTTCCTTGCAATACAACAAACGTTTTTCAAATCACCTTAAAAAACAAACACCTTGTCTGAGAAAAGCACTGCATGTTTTCCTCTGACATTTTTTGTTTCAGGCGTTTTATTAAGTCTGATTCTCCTGGATTTTATAAAAACAAGTTGGAGCGGGCCACGTCCAAGTCTTATGATAATCAATGACTTTCAGATGGCATAATAAATGCTCAAAGCTAGTTATTGTTTTAATACTTGTGTGGATTAAATTGACTGCTTGGTCAAGCTAACAAATAGTCTGTCAATCATAAGTTTGGACTGAGATGTTAAGCTGCTGTGGTTTCAGAACATACTGTAGCCTTAATGGTCTGTTACTCATTCAGTAACAGACAGATGATGAATAAAATACACCTTCATCAGTCAAAGCAGCTGAGGTCAAATCGGGCAGGTGTCTTCTAAAAGTTCAGCCTCTTTTTAGTAGGAAATTCCTTCCTTGAACCTTTGAGTGTTGTTTTGCAGACTTGAGTAAATCTGAATGGATCCTCTAAGTTTGATGTACAGCACATGCATTAAGCAGGTTTCATGCAGAACATGGGGCACTGACATAGAGCTGAAAATCAATCATCAGTGCATTAATAAAGACAGCTGGACAAAGGTGATTTCCCTGCTTTGCCATGTGTTTTTTTTCTTATCCTCATATTTATAATCTCAGAACACTCATGAGCGACTCTGTTGACTCTGAATCTCTTTTTCAAGGGTGAATAACAGTGAACACAAGGCTGTGAGTGTTCATCAAACGTGGCTTGTAGCCTGATCTTACCTTGGGTCAATGCTTCGTTATGTGCCAGCTAAACTGGTAAATTGATTTGCCAGCCACTATTGCCCGATCGTGTCTGCAGACTAAAGCAATAGGGTCAGCTCTGCAGAGAGATGAGTTTATTCACCATTCATCGATCAAGCAGTCCAACCAAGATAAGGAGTGGATGCTGAGTGGAGTAGAGTTTCCCACAGAGAGCAGACACTGACCTGATTATAAACACAGCAGCCCTCCTGACCCACAGGAGAGCCTGTTTGAAACTACAGGGAAAAACTTAAGAAGAAAGTAAGTAATAGTTAGTCTTACTCGCCCAATTTGATGAAAACAACACATTGTTCTTGCTTTTTTGCTGGCAAACCACTGCAAAAGCTTTTATTCTGAAGGAGCTACAGCAAGTGTTTCCACAATCAGAGAGGGCAGCGACAGTGTTAGCATAGTATTTGATTAAAAACATCAAGATATGGACTCTTTTAATGACACTTTTTGTACTGGCAGTTTAATCAGGTGTAAATTATTGCAAGGGAGCAATGGTAAAAGAAAGAAGCAGCCACAGCGAGTGGCAACGGTCCAATTTGCGAGGGTCCTTCTTGTGTGAATAATTTCATCTTCAAAAAGCAAGTGCAAATTAGTCCAGGTGTAATGAAAGAAAGTTAGTAGTTGGTAGGTCCATGAAAAATCACACGTATTGGCTGAAATATCTAAGCATGAAAAAAAAAACAGTCAGGGAAGCAGCACTTAATTAGTTCAGACACAAAATGTGATAGTTTGTTGGAAAGACAGAGAGCAGTAATAATGAATGTTTCGGGGGTCGACTGTGGAAAGTTGAGGCTTTGCGGCCATTAAACTTGATATGCTCTTGAAATTGACATTTGCTAACACACGATGTTGATTGTGCTCTTCTGATAAGACATTCAGTGCTTCATTTATTTCGGATACAACACATCATCCAACTTGTCTGCTTGGTCCTTCTGCCTGATCACTTCTTCTGTCGAGGTCGGCTGTCCTCTTTCTACATCAACTTCGCTCTTTTTTCATATCCTTTGAGGTTTGTTAGATGACTCATGTTGAAATAACATAGAGTCATTGACTCCAGATGTCATAGACTCTTAAGTCTGTTGAACACATTGCTCCAAAATCTCCCACAGCCATGCGGTAGGGTTGAGAAATGTTGACTGTGACGTCCACAGCGTTTGACTCACTTCCTTTTCAAACCTTTCTGTGACCCCTGATGCCCTCTACGGAAAGTACAATATTTCGTCTACTCATTTATTCATGTTTATCCCCTATGTTCTTCCTGCTAGCTCTGCCCTGCTATGAATTTCTTTCATTTCTAGTAGCTTTCTGATCTTAAAACAGATCCGCCCTCTGAACCTGCTCATTGTGAGCCCTCCTTCACTTGCAGACATTAGCAGTGATTTGTATTTAGCCACAAACAGCAAATTCCAACCATGATTAATATGCTCCAACAAAGGTCATAGACTCACTTTGGCATGTATAATGCATGAAGTCAGTATTGCTGCTTTTGCAACAAAAAAAAAAAAATGTTTGGTTCAAAAGTTTGAAACTTAAAAGGCGTTTAGTTGTCGGGAGTCGGTTCACTGTTCATTTGTGCTGCAGCTGAGTTTAGAAAATGCAAAATCAAGCACATGCTTCTACTTCCACTCCACTTAACTGGGTGCATGTTGATTCTGCAAGCCCCATTTCCCCCTCCTGGTACAAGGAAATGTTCCATTGCAAGTGACAGGAAGTGACAGTTGCACTGACTGCTCTGACAGCAGTAACTGACACTGAGAAGCAACAGCAGTGTTAGTTTATGGTCTATCAATAATGTCACGCTCAGCGCTTATTTGCTTTGGCCCTAGAAACTTGGAGATGCCCGGGTTGCCTTTTTTTATTGAGTTTCCTTTCAGGAGCCTTGAGAAGCTCTAGTCTGACAGATCTATTTGGCGGAGGTGAACACGGCGTCAGTAGCAGATAAGTGATGTGTCCGTGCACCCTCTCCCTTCCTGTACTCTTTATCGCTCTCATTCACACCCACCCCTTCATTCTTTGCTCGCCTCGTTTTTCTAATCTGTGTGGGACTTTGGGAGGCTTTTGAACACTTTCGGCATTTGGACTACATGACTGTGCAGCTCCCTCGCTCTTGCTGAGTGTCTGAATGTCGATGTGGGTACAGCTGTCTGATTAGCGTGGGTGGTCCGAGATTGGTGAAAAGGTCAGAGTTCATTGACTTCATTGACTCAAGAGTTCATGGATTTTGTTTCACCTCTCCCTGTTGGATAATTGATTGGATTGCCAATGCTTATGATTAATGACTGCATTCAGGCATGTGTGCGGCCCTCTAAACAAGCACTCCATCAATGTGAAGCTTACACAGTTCTTAGTCCCTGTTTCTTACTGTTTACTTACCTCAGGTAGCTGCAATATTTACCGGGGCATTCGAATGAGCAGCTCTCAAACCTTGAATATATAGACTTTACTGATAAAGACCAGCGTTTCAGTTGTGGTCAAAGGGATACAGATGTCTATTATACTGTGTTAATGGATGGTACTCGTTTCTAATTAGGCAGAAGGTGCAACTTCATGGCTCATTACCATTGTGAATAAATCCAAATAGGCATAGAAATATTGTGCTGATGTCATTTTATTTAAACTAACACAGTAACACAGTACAGGATTTGCTGAAGGTGTTTGGGTGAACAAATTAAATGAAGGAGTCATTGTCTTCCAAATCAACCCAAGTGAGTATTTTCTGGTCCTTTATCAGCAGGACCATAGGGTTGGGCAACATGACAGTACGTACCATGAAACAGAAAGGAGTGACAAAAAAATGGATGAAGTGATGAAATTGTAAACAGAGAGCAGGAGACATCGAACCATCCCAAGCTAAGGGAGAAGAACTTCTTATTAAAAGGGGTGCGACTTCTGCCGTGTGGACAGTATGGTGTGGGCATTTTAAATCATTTCTTGAATTTACACAAAAATGACTCTATCGTGGTAAATCCTGTTACTGTGATATAAAATTACATATACTGTGATAAAAGGTTTCGGCCGTATCACCCACCCCTACAGGACAGCATTATTTGTCATTGCTTCCATAAACACGATACTATTCATTTGAAAGTTTTCAACTAATAGTTTTTGGTTAGTGATGGTATGAGAACCAGTCTCAACATCAGACACCTCGACAAAAAGCTACTCGGTTAACGGAACAATTGTGTCACGTCTCGTTGACCCATCCATCCACCAAAACCTCCTCCTTAAGAGGTTTTGCTGCACCAATAACACACCACTGCCGTTGTTATTGATGTATAAGAGCGATAATTTGCACAGGCTGATCTCCAGTAGTTACAAGTTATTGGTTGGTTATTGAAAAATAAACATCAAATTTGCACCTTAGGTTTTACTCAATACAGTCATTACATGCGCTACCTATCATTACATCAAAACCATGACTGATTTGAGTATGATTTCATTTTCTGCGACCGATTTAAAGCTCTACAAAGTTACCACATCATGGTAACACTACACTGGATATTAATGTGATTGGCAGTGGCAATGCTTTAAACTGATTTATTAAATAAAGCACATCTGAAAGCCTGAAATCAAAAGGCACAGATCCCCAGTGACAGAATGTAAATATTTAGTAGGAAATGTATTCTTAAATTTGATTAACAGTACATACGATAATACTGCTGCCCTGAGCCGCAGGCTGCTAATCATCTCTAATATGATCTAACTTTGTTTATGGGGAAAATGTCAATAATATTTAAATGATGTACATTTTAATGTAAATAGTACATGTACAAGAAAGAAACAACTCAAATATTCTCACTATCAGACTGTTAATAGCTTCTCAGAAGAATATTCCATGCTAGTGCTTTTTTTTTTTACAGGAACTTGTTTATAGCTAACATAAAAAGATTCTGAGTGTATGAGTCTTGTGTAGTGTGTATACACAGGGCTCTGAACCCTATGTTGTTCTTTCATTCCTCCACTGTCTGTTGATGTGTTTCTGTGGGATTAGTCTGCGTAAAGCATCATCTCTTTTGCATTACCATCCCAAGATGTGAATGGGAAGCAGTGGCCATATATCTGAACTGCACAGCTATTACTGCAGCCTTTCATTTGATTTTTTTTTTCTTTTTTTTTTTTTTTGCAATAACTCTCCAGTAGCAAAAGGAGCTGGCAACATAAATTTTGAATCAACCGGTATGAAGTATAAAGCAGTAGCCAGGAGTGCATGCATAAGCTCATGCATACACATGCACACCCCTTCACACACACAGACAAACTTCCTCCAGGGACTGAAGAAAATTAATAATTCACATACATTTCCGGCACATCTCATGTGTTCTCTTTTATGACATCTCCGAAAGCCTGAGAAACTCAGCCTATGGGACGGAGATCTGTGGAATCATTACAGCCCAGCAGTAACGCTGCAGCCTCCTTAATGAAGTAGAAGATGGATTGATGCGGGGTTGGGTTATTGCTATTCAGAGAGCCCTGCCCGTCACTCTGTGGAGGGTGAGCGGGACACCGAGAGCAGCATTAAGAGAAAACAGAGGACACAGAAGCTAATGAAGGGACCTCACCGGACACTGATGGCGGCAGCAGCAGCAGCAGCAGCAGCAGCAGCAGCAGCGAGGACTCGATGCTATAGTGCAGATTCTACCTATAGTTGCAGCAAACACACCCCCTCCTCCTTCCCAGTGCCAGCAGCTCATATTATCTTCCATGCAACAGTGCCTGATTTAGGCCTGCTCACTGCTGCAAGGCCTCCTCCAGATAGGCCTTGTTTATCACCGAGATTTTTTTTTTTTGAGGACTCGACAGTTGCACACACTGCCATGAAAAAAAGATTAGAGCTGTGTCCTTTTACCCTCATTAAAAACTGGACCGATTCCTGAACCTACAGTAAGCTCTCCATGCATCCCAGCTCCTCGCTGAGATAACAATTGCAGGGTTTATCTTAAGAGCACACAGTATCAGTTGCAGAGCAGTAAATCTGGCTGATGGCTTATTAAAGTTTCAGATTCACACTTGATGCAAGTTTTCTTCAGTTATGGTCAGAAACACCACATCTATTAACAGATAAACTCACTCTCTAAAACCCACTGTCCTCTCTCCTTGGCTCGCTTTGCTTGTTTTATAGGCTGCTTGCATGTCCATGTGTTCCCTTTGTTCACTTCCAAACTGCACTTACATTGACTGATTACCCTCTTCAGACAAGGCAACAAATTTGACTTTGTCTGAGAATAGCGCTTTCTTCCCTCAGTAATGGCACGTCTATTACTCGAGAAACAAAGTGCCATGTGTTGTTTGTTTCTGCCCCATGACAGAGCGAGAAAACAAGAGAATAGATTGTTTACGGAGCTGAGACAACTGAGGAATGTTTTTGTCTGCTTATAACTTTTGCCTTTATTGAACATCTGCTTTAGTTGTTGCCATATTGCATAAATCACTAGTGCTCTGTCCTAGATCTTTGCATGCATATGTACATTATGGATTATTTTGGGCTTATGCAGCAGAAATCGAACTAGAGTTGCAACAATCAGTCAATTCATCGATCAATACAAAATTAATCCTCAACTTTTTTAAATAGAATGCCGAAATTCTCTGGTTCAAGCCTCTCAAATGTGAACCCTTTTTCTCGTTTCTGTATTTTTCTATAACAATAAATTGAATATTTTCAGGTTTTGAATGGTACTTTTACCTTTCAGAATAATTGATGATAAAGTAATAGTTAGTTGCAGCCTTAAATATAGCAATTAAGGGTCAAAATGACTGTCTATTGACCTGATTATAGTAAGCTGCTATGTGCAGTTGAACTTGACCTGTTACAGTTTGAACTGAACTGTAACTGAAGCATTGTAAACAGGTGTAAATCAGGCTGAATTGTGTTAAATGTAGATGAAAACTCCAGTAAAAGAGCTCTGGCTTATGTCTCAGATTTGACGAGGTGTTTGGAGATGGAGGTGCACAAGTGTGACAGCTGCATCTTCTGTGTTACGAGCTCGTTTGTAGGAAAATCGAAAAGAATGTTCGACAGAAACTTTATTTTTAAATGTGATCTTCGTGGTGTTGATATTATTTTTTGTATCTTAAGTCACATAAAATTTTAATATTGTGGTAGAAATAACCAGCTGCACACAGAAGTTCGTATAGTCACTAGTTACTGTGTTGGTTTCATCTAGGGAACCATTATGAAAAGTTTCACTTGAAGCCAGCACTCAGTAAAACAAGACACTTTACAAGTTCAAAACAGTAGCTTGCATAAGCTCAGATCTCATTTACCGTGTTGTTCAATTGTTCAAAGAACGTACCGTCGGCTTCTGAGGATAATAGATGGGAGCGGGGGGTCTGGTGTACCTTCGTTGCAGGCGATAACAGATCCCACCTCTGCTCCGCTGTTTCTTTCACCCATCTGGCCTTTTCACCTCGGGGAGGATGTCAAACAAGATATTAGATGCTTTATGTCCTCTGGGATCCACGTAGGACGTAACTCCAGCAGAGTCTCGGCAGTAGGAGAAAATGGACCAGGGCTCCCTGTTGCACCTCTCCATGCTGGTACTCAAGTGTGTTTTTGTTTGTAAGTGGAACAGAGGACATAGTCCCAAAAGGGCAATGGTCGCTACGGCAACAGCAATAATAATCAAGACAGTTATTACGTCTAATAGGATGGTTGAAGTAACCCAGGATGTGGTTTGCAGCCAAGCAGCGCCTCCAGAAGTGAAAAAAACTCCAAAAACTTTGCATCCAACTCTGCATTATTTCCCATAATGCAACCAATTGCATAATTTTGTTGGACCCTCCCATCTTGGTAAATGCCTACGTTTTACAGTCTTAATGCCCCCAGTTTCAACACAGGCTTTCTAGTATAAATGTGTAGTCTCCAGGCCCAGGCTGAGGTTAACCCTCAGGCACAGTTATGTTTTGTGCATTTGGAGCTGCCAGTGAGCTGCTGAACAGTGTAGCTTTGATATTTGAATCTCTCTAATCCTAACCTGACGTACAGTTTAGAAATACTTGCGTTCACTATTTACTCTCAGACACCATGATAGTAGAGCATTTTCATAAAGGCCTTTACATAATGTATTGACTACTTTAGAGCTATATGCAGATGAGTTACACTTGAATTAAAGACCATACTAGACAACCTGCCTGCACTCTACATTTTGCCAATCGTTTTCCAAGCTTTAACATAGGTTGATCAGATTATTTGAAAATGGATGGCAAATGGTAAAGTATAATGAAGCATGCAAATAAGGGTGATGAGCCCGTTAACATGGCAAATCCCCATTTGAACAGTGTTTCATTGGGTACTTAAAGCTGTTTAACGTAACTCGCCGCAATGTATTTTTAGATGATAAAGAAGAGTCAATTTCCACCTGGTACTTGCAGATCATAGTGAATGGAGAATGTGCACCGTATTCGCTGTAGTCAGTACATTAGAGAACACAGTAACATTGGTAAAAAGCGAGGATCTAACAGTTCTTTTCTTCAATGCAACCCACTGGTAGTGTGACACCGTGTGTGACGCCGTGGCCGGCAGCAACACACACTTTAACTTCCTTTTATAGCCGGCTGTAGCAGCTCTGCTTTGCCTGTGTACCTGCACATCATTTAAACGGCTTGATTGTATTAGTATTGGAATAATATAGCAAACGACTCAGGATATACTATGTAATAACATTTACTTCCATCTGATCAACTATAGAAAATGCTAAATATTTAGTCACGTTGCTCTCACCCTTTCACAAAGAGATTGTACATCTCTCATGAATGTTCAGTTTTTTGAATGCATAATTTGATTTATGCCCACAAAGCAATCATGTTTTATATTCATAGAAAATAAAACTATTATCTTCCATGAGCCAAACAAATAAAATGTCTCCTCTTCATTTAGCCAGGGGAAAAATGTGGGGAAACATTCAGCGACAAATCCGGAGGGAGAAAGTTTCCAGCTGAATACCTCTAGGTCTATTTATGTGGAAGATGAAAAGCTTGTATAGCGCTGGCATGGTCCTCACTTTCCGACGAAGAGACAACCTCTGAATAGCGGCATTCAGTCGTGAACTTCACTGGATATTCTCGAGTCATGCCGTTTGAGAATATACAGAGCAGGCACCTGAAATCATCAAAAAGTCCTGTGGGTCATGCTCCTAAAGGGATGGAGCCTGTGGTTTATACCATCAACATAGCGTGGCCTCAGCTTCTAACGTCTGATCTATTTTATCCAGTGGGTATCCAGTGTCTCACCCGCCCCCACCCCCCTGCTTTATCGCAGACACTTATTTCAAAGCTTTGCTAAGGCATTAATTTTTAAAGTTAAATCTGACCACAGGCAACAAATATTAATGCATTCTGCACCAGAAACATCAGATATCTTGCATAGTTAATATTAAACAGAGAACATGTTGCAGCTGCTGTTTACTAAATAATGTGCAAAGAGTGTTTTGTGTCATGGCTGCTGGTAGGAGTACAGGCAGGGAGGAACCAAGCGCAGACACACAGGCAGGCTGGTGCAGTGAAGCAACTTAAACAGAGTACATGATGAGCAGCAGGCTTCCAGACAACAGGTAACTACATACAGGTAGCGGGAACAGGAGTCCACAGCATGAGCAGCACAAAGGGAAACACACAGAGACATTAGAAAACGATCTGGCAGCTGACTGGGGAAAGACGGCTGGTTTAAATACCGCAGAGCAGATGAGGATAATGAGGAACAGGTGCGTAAGAAGGCGGAGAAGTTCCAGTGACTGGGAATGGAAAACGGGTGTAGCAGGTGGATCTGGAAACAGGAAGAAAGTCCGGGGGCTGACTGGAGGCTGGAAGAGGCCAACGATTCCAGAGCTGGCAGCAGGTGAATAAATCCTAGTGTAACCATCTGTGGTGGAGGACGAGGTTCTGCTCACTGATGGTCAGCAGGAGGTGGACACGTCAGATGCTAGTCGACCTTCAGACAGGCTGGATGCTAATAAGACAGGGGCTAGCGGACTGAGGCGGCGGCTGGAGGCTAGCAAAGCAGGGTGCAGGCTGAAGGCAGGCTGAGCGGGGTGCAGGGCCGGAGGATAGTTGACTGGGAGGCAGGCTGGAGGTTTACTGACTGTGGTGCGGACTGGAGGCTAGCAGGCCGGAGGATAGCTGACCAAGAGGACGGGCTTAAGATGAACTTCCACCTGTTGATGCCTACCTCTTGAGGGAATTCAGGGTTTGGCTTCCAATAGGTAGCCAGTGACTCCAGGAAGTCTGAGTCTTATTAAGAAGTCCAAAGTCCTTCCAGATAAATGACAAGCTGATGAGGAGCTTGTGTGCTGGGTCCGTGTCAGGGCCAGATGGTACTGTCACAGCTGATGGTATGAGAACAGGCAGGTAGGAGTCCAAGTGCAGATACACAGGCAGGCTGGTGCAAAGAACTTAAATAGTACATAATGAGGAACAGGCTTACAGATGGACGGACAGACAAGCATGTACAGACAACAAGTAACTACATACAGGTAGACAGCAGGAACAGGAGTCCACAGCATGCGCAGCACAAAGGGAAGCACACAGACACTTCAGCAAACAACCTGGCAGCTGACTGGGGAAAGAGGGTTGGTTTAAATACCGCAGAGCAGATGAGGATAATGAGGAACAGGTGTGTAAGTAGGCGGGGAGGTTCCAGTGACTGGGAATGGAAAACAGGTGTAGCAGGTGGATCTGGAAACAGGAACAAAGTCTGGGGACATCTGGTGGGCGGCTGGAGTATAACAGGGGGCCAATGAACAAGGCTGAGACAGAAACCATGGCAGTTTTGTATAATTTGGCTCAGTAAGTGAGAATTGTATATGCAATCCTTTACTCTATTCCTGTCTTCAAGCAAACATTTAGCACACACACACACACACACACACACACTCTGTGCATCCTGTTCTGTAACAGCCAGTTGTTATGCATGATGGCAGGCTATGTAAATGGCATGAGGTATATTCTTTAGACAGGTGTGACCTTTTCCCACAGATTGTTAGATACCTTGACCTTTTGTCAATAAGGGCATAAAGATTCCCAGTCTAGGTGAACCTGAACTTTGCGCTGGCCCACTCCATCACCACCACCGCGCTGACACCTCCAGTTCCCACCGCTGACCTTTTTAGGCACATAGCAACTAGTTGTCTACACGGGGATTGAGTTAATGTATGCCAACAGATGTCTGACATTCTTACAACCTCAGCTTGCTCACTTGATTAGAAAGTGATTTTTTTTTTTCTTTTCTTTTTTTTTTTTGTGCCCGCCATGTTGCAATGCGAATGTTTTATTTCAAGAGTCCCTGGTGCATGACAACATGGTAATATTCTGTAAATCAGCAGAATATTATGCACCATTTAAATGGAATGAACTGCAAACTGCCCTCAAACTACAGTCTTACATTTCCCTGGGAGACTTTAAAGTTTTATTATCTGATGTTTTTTTTTTTATCACTCTAATTCATTGTTTCCTGGTTTCTAGTTTGTGTAATTGTGCTGTCTTTGTTTTGTTGATTGTGCTTTTTTTTTGTGATTGTTTCTTGCTCTCAGGTCTCTCTTGGAAAAGATTTCTTAATCTCAACGAGACTGTCTGAATGAATAAAGATGAAATAGAACACATTTTAAAAAATATGTTCAGGAAAGGAATACAGTGCGTTAAATCTCACTGACTTTTCAGATCGATACATTGTAGACAGAATTTTAATTTAATATAGAATCATCATCCATTTGTCATTCGGTTTTGGGCTTTATTTGGTCGGCTGTAGTTGTGCCGAGCAGTGATGCTGCATTTTCTTCACCGTATCCTGGAGGGCTACAATGTTCTTTTATCTGGATTTTAAAAAATACTCCTGCTTCGAGTTTACTTGATCTGTTTGACCCTGAAGCCCTGCCTGATTACAGTAGCTGCAGGATTTCATTTTATCCATGATTTAGATTTTGGATGTGAGAGGCGAGAACCAGTCAGGTTTGGTCTTGCTTAAAGTCACATGAAACTTTTACTTTGGCAGGAGCTGTGATTCTTGTGTAACACATATCGACAAGTTATGTATCATGCACATCAGTGTTTTGGTCATTGACTGCTGTAAACACAAAACACTTTTTATTAATACCATCAATCTATGTTTACTATTTTAACAACTAATTGATGTATTAAAACAGTTTAATTACATTAAATAAGCATCACCAGCTAGTTTGAGACTTCACTCAAATAATACAAGTAATGTTTTCCTTTTTCTTTTCTTTCCCCTCTCTCATGCTGATGTCCTCCTTGCTGTACCTGTGGAATAGGTGAGTACAAGTCATCACTCTTTGTATTTGTTTATGACATGGGAATAACAGAACTTCGTGATGTCTCAGTAGATACCTGAGACAGTAAAGAGCATCACGTCACAGCAGCACAGATGTGAGCTCTGTCTCCAGTTCTTTTCTTTTCCTTTCATTTTTCCTTTTTCATGTCCTTTTTCCTTTCCCTCATCATCTTGTTCTGTCTTCCACAAAGTTTTAAAGACAGACTGACTTCTTGAAGTAGTTCTGGTGCCAAACTTGTAAGTTTCCCTAGATGTTCTCACATTGAATTTTGTGTAGGTCATGTTTTGTTGCATTGCCACCTTAAGTCACTGAGTCCCAGCAGGCTTCAACAGATCTACCTCTGCAACAAAAAAAACAAGTACAACCTGAAACATTGACCCTTAGTGAGAACAAGGAAAAACTTCCTTCAAGGAAAACAATATGGAAGATACCTTGGGGAGGTTCTCAAAAAAACGTAGGCGGTAAGAGTGGCTAGAAAATGCTCAGCGGTTGATCAGGAAGTGGAACTCTGAGAAACGTTATGTGACTCATATTTTGAGGATTAACAAGAATGCATGAGTGAAACATCTGGATCTAGCAGGGGGGGGCATCAACAACAGCTTGGTTCCCATCAGTACTGTCATTGTGATGAGCACAGGTACCATATTGAGTACAGTATTGTCAGTACCGTCTTAGTAACCGGTGAGAACAGGCACACGTTAAGGTCACATCTGGCGGGAATTCTGAGGGAACACAGGCCAGCTGTTACATAGTGATGTTTTCCTACTGGCAGCAGCACTTCAAACTGTAATGTTATAGCTGAAGTGACGATGGATTCTGAGTTCTTAGCAAAACAAACAACCGTGTCTGCTGCTCTTATGTTGAAGGTTGGCGGTGGTTTAATATTATTTTGATGTACAATACAGCAGAGAAAGAAGAACTGATTCTAGCATCGCTGTGTGACCTTGTATAGACACTTATCTAGGTTGAGGAATTGAAGAGGTAGATTGATTTTAAAGGTTAAAACTATTTTCAGCATGAGTCTAAAAATAATCTCATTTTACAAAAAAATAAATTCTGCTGAGAGGTTTTTATATAGATAAAGAAGAGCAACGAGGCCTGGCAACACCGAAATCTGCAGCGGATGGAATATATCAAGGTCGATCATTTTCTTTGATAGTCAGCTCCAGTAATTCTGAATTACAGAAGAAATAAAGTCTTAATTTTAGGAGACTCCTGCATCTATAGCCTTACACCAGAGCATTCAAAGGTTCTGCTCCACAGTGGGGATGTTCCACGGGGCGTCGTTGACACTGACAGTAACTTGTGCCTTCTGAAGTCAGGGTGCAGCGCGTGGGGTCGTCTGACAATCTGATTCCCACATCCCTGAGAAATGTATACCAGCTGTCTCTCTATCCGTGTCTGACATCCCCCTGGAAGTGTCGAGCCTCAGGTCCCCTCAGCAGGAGGAGGGCTGAAAGAAAGAGGTCAGAGAGATTGACTGAAGCAAGATTAAGCTGCCATAGCGGCATTCAGGCTTAAATGTGCAGATGAGAGCACAAAGCCCAGAAGTAATTTTACAGATTGCTAGATGTGGCTAGATGTAGCTGCACTGTTCTCCGTCCCGCTCCCAAGTTCATTGAGTGGGGGACAGTAATCAAAACTCCCCTGGCGCCTGCACAGGACCAGCTGGATGTTTATGGTAACAGCTTTCCCAGTTAACTTTCACCAGTTTTCTCTCTGCAGAATCCAGTCCATGTGTCGTGTGTCAGATAATACGTAGCTTTGCATGAACAAATAGACGGATCAAAACCTCTCCTGACTCACTACCTATGTTGATATTTTGAGTGCTGAATAGTAGAAATGTAGTCTTGAATTACATTTAGATTTCAGATGAAAGTTTTTTATACAGGGTTAATGATGCAGATATGACATTACATATTTTAATTAAATAGATACAATCTCTGACTTTATTGAGGTTAATAATCTTTTTTGCCCAAAGAATCTTTAAACTAATGGGGGTATTTTTCTCTGTAATTAACCTGATAGGTTGTCTGGGGAGCAGATCAGCATAACTTTGGTAAATCAACTTCCCCAGTGGCTTTTTTTTTTTTTTTTCAGCCAATGATCTGTTGGCCCACGATTATTTTGGAGCAAAGCAGGAATGAGGGAAAATTCGCACAACATATCATGCTGTTTTGCAGTTGTCACTGTTCCCTGTCTATAGCTTTTACAATAGTCATTATTCATCAAAGACTAACCAGTTTTCCAGACCTGAGCAGGGGAGCTCCAGCAGCGCTGGAGTTTGTCGCTTCCCTTGATTGGCTCCCTTTTCCAAGAATGCAGTCCTAACTTTGTGCTCATTACTGTCAGGAGACAGTCAGGTGTAGAGAAATGTAATTGTAGTTGCTCCAAAAAAAAAGAAAGAAAGCTAAACATCTTTCCTCTAATAGGTTTTATTCCCAACCCAGCTTTAGTACTTATCAGCCATTGGAAATTGAGCTTAGGCGTGAACAGTGAGGAAATAACTGCTTCATTAGTAATTTCAATTCCTGTATCGAGGTCCTGCATACGCCGTCTTCATTCTCCTCCGTCTTTGACTTGTTGTTGTTTCTGGGGGCAGCATCACTTATTGCTTTTTCTGTGCGGCCACGCCAGCTCCTGCCAGGAACATAAAATGCATCATTTCCTCTTCTTCCACCAAAGATATTTTATTAGGAAACCTGCCCAGCAACATGTATATAGACCATAGTTTGACATAATGAGGAAGTGACGGATAAAGGTCTGAAGCAAAGTGTATTTTCATCCATAATACGTATTCCACAAAAATATCCTTAATGCAGCAAAGCGTTTACAATATCTGGTGGTAGGATCAACACTGATTTTTACAGTTAATGTGAAAGGAATGCCATTATATGCGATGATGGATATAAAAGCTGCCTTGTGCTGCTGTTGAAATGCTTCCTCACAGTCAGGAAACTGATAAAGCTGTAAAACATTATTAATGTTTATTCAGGCAGGATTTTGCTGAATGTGGATGTTTTTTGTTTTTTTTTCATTTGGTTCACTGGTTTATCCATGTTATTGCAGCAATGTACAAATGCAGTTTTGTGTTTGTTGTTAATGGCTCAGTTCTTAAGGGAGTTCCCAATTAAAATATCCCACTGGTTGATGCAGTACACAACAGAACAGATGCAGGAGTTGGCCTTTCTGTTGATTTACATACCGTATGTGAAACACTGTGTAGGTTCAGATAATATGGGGAGAAACAACATATGTTTCTGTGTTATTCCTGCCTCATAAACCAATTAAAACAACAGCCAGATACCACAGGTAGGAGTGCAGGTGAGAACGCTGCAGATGGAAGCTGAGGAGGTGGAGGCAGCGAGCAGAGCAGCAGTGTAGCAGCCACTGTTTGTTGTTTTTCTTAACCAATGATTGGTTGAGTCATTTGCATTGGGTAGGGGCTCCTTATTGTGGCTACCCACTGCAAAAGGCAGCAACACTAGCAGTAAATAGAGCTTTATTATTGGACCGAAGCGTTTCGCCTTGTGGCCTTCATGGTCATCCATGACGTTCTTTAAGTTCTTCTGTTTGCTGCGAGTGCTGCTGGAGTTTTGACCTCCTTAAGAAGTTTTTCTTTCTCCAATGCAACTTTTGAAGTTGTGCCAGAAACCCCCACTATGGCTTAAAACTGCTCATAATAAGCAGGCAATATGGAAAGCTGGTGTGACGTTGTTTTTGCATCCTGTGGTTTTCACCTGTGGTTGACTTCTGATGAATGTCCTCGCAGATATCCGCACTGTTATCAAAGGTTGTGATCCATGAGTGGTTTTCCGCTCGACAGTAACGGCTCGAGACATAGTGCCGTTTACCTTCATGATGTGTTTGAGTTGAAGAAAGACTGCAGTATGAGAGCTTGTCTAACTTCCTTCTCTTTACCCGCTGTAATAACCCCATATAGAGGAGATTTGATGAGTCTGTATCCATTTTTCACAGTGAAACTTTGCACAGTACTGACAACAGAATACATACAAAAGCTTCAGTTTGTTGTTGGCATAGCTGAAATAATTGGTCTGTTAAAATAAAATTGGCAGCTATTTTGTTTATCATTTGATTAATTTGATTTAATTAATCATTAAGGTGATTTTCCAAGCAGAAGTAAAAAAAAAAAAACATGTTAGTTTCATTCATCAAAAATGAAGATTTGTTGTTCTTTGCCTTATTTTTAAGAATTTGTATTTTTGAAATGTCATTGGGTTTTGGATTGTTGTTTTTTGTTTGTGTTTGTCTTTACTGTTTTCTGACATTGGCTGATTAGATGATGAGGATATAATTATTAGTAGCAGCCTGAGTTGTCAGGTGTTTGTGCCATCCTTGCTTATTTTTCCACACTGTTTTACATGGATTATGGGCGATCGTTCAGGCTTTGTTTTTAGTGCCCTGCATGTTTTTCTCAACTAATTAATATCCCTTAAAACGCCTGTAATTTTCTCCAAATTACTATAATTAACTGTTGAAATTTGATTGGCCAATTGTATAATGGCAACAGGTGGAGTGAGTGGCAAATTCTGACTTAAGAGCATTGCTTTTTCCCACATTTAAAATATGTAATTTAGTTTGGCAGCACTGTGAGAAATGCCTTTTGTCAGTGTTGTCAGTAGCAAATACAGGTTTTGAGGAAAACCATGCACGTTGAATTTTATGTTTTAAAAGATTTATCAGCTAATTATCATTATCTGGCAGGCAAATAACTATGGAAGGGATAGTGGAAGAGGAGCCTTTATTTTTTTTTTATGAAAACATGTGTTGTGAAGAATTTCTCCACTCTACAGAGACAGTAGGGATGTCTGCTCTAATCTCAATCTTTAATCCAGCTCTGTGTTTTGCCATCAGGCTGCATTTCCCAGGTTATGTTTTGTTTAATAACTCAAGGGAGGATGAAACGCTGTGATTAAGATTTGTGGATGAAGCTACAGCCTTGACATATTCCTCTCATCATCATCACATGTGAAATTGTTTTTCATTCTACCTTGAACCCTAGTGAAAACTGTTACGTCCCTCCAGTTGACATTGAACAACAGGCTCTGTGCTCCCTATACTCTCTCTGCTTTTATCCCTCTAAAGTTATCTTTCTCTTTTACCTGTGTAACTCTGGAAAAGACAAATCTTTGATAACAAACAGTCGTCTTGATTCATGAACTACTAAGTTCCAAAAACTCTAAGTTCTTGGGAAGCGTGTGTTGAAAGAATAATGTAATAAGTAATGCTACCCATAATGTATTTTTAACAGTCCAAGCAGACATTTAAATAATTTACAATGAATCATGAGTGTTTCATCTGAACGCCACACCTTTGGCCTAATCCATATTCATAACCTGTAATGATTTGTTGCTGGTAGCTTCGATGAATTGAAGATATGGCTTCATGTCATTTTTTAAACATTCATTTCTGTGACCATATAGCAGAGCATTTTTTTTGTTTGTTTTTTTTTGGTAATGAGGTATTTGATGGTCATTTTGTGGTTTGCTTTCCTTTTTGCATTTATGAATTACCTTAGAAATCCACAAAAGAATTCAGAAAGGAGGTCATAATGTGAAAGCAGAAAATAGGGCTATAATTGGCTCTGCATAGGCTCCGTTGTTTATTTGAGTGATGGTAATAGCTCTGAAATGTTCTCTTCTCCCCAGATAACCAATAAAGAAAGCTCTGAGACGGCTAAAAAGAGTTGTATTATAGCTTTCAATGAGGATGATTGAAATTTGTTTGGCTAAATAACCAAAGCAATCAATCAAAAATATGTAACGGCTTCACCTTCCCTGATGACACGGGATGTTTTGCCTTAGCAAATCAACTATAATCAAGAAAGCGGACTAAGACTCTGCATGCAGGGCGCAGTGGAGTCTCAGTCTGAGGCGCATTGTGTTTTACTAGAAATTTTAAAAATGTATATATTGTCATTTGACAGTATGGAGTATACAGCTGTGTGGGTTACACGAAAATGAAAACAAACTCAAAGCTGCATTAGATATTTTTTTTTACCCACTCGGGGTCAACAGAGCAAACTGAAAACACAACAGTGAGAAACTGTATCATCACTTTATGAAGTTGTTCCAGTGAATGTGTTAGCCTATAACTATTTATTTTGCAGACTGTGTTTACCAACTAGTTTCTACCTTTTTCTTTTTTTACTGCAAAAATAGCTGCTCGTTAAGTCGTCAATAGACCATATATCTCCATAGTCAGATGATCATTTTCAATTGCTCCCGTTTGCTGTGTTCAAGTTACTGCATTATGTGTTAATACAAACTCAACACTTCCTGTAATTCTGGGCTTTTATTGCTGTGCTGCAGTAAGCGTATCGTCTCATCTCCGGTTGCTGGTGTTCCTGTTGTTTACATGCTTCACTCAGATCCGCTAGTTTCTTCAGCAGTTACTGATGACTTCTCTCTCTCCCTCCCTCTCTTCTGCTCTATCTGCTCAGCGTGTCTTATGTTTAGTTATTCCTCTGCCTCCTTTTAATAATAATGATACATACGCATACTACACCGTAGTGGAGGCGAGGCTCAGTGTAATGGAAGTGCTCCTCCGCTTCCCTGCAGTTTCCATGCAGCCGGGAAACCAGAGCGGCTCGGTAGACTGCCCGTAACAAGAGGTGGAGCCCTAAGCCCCCAGTTGGCATCAATACATGGTCCAGCCATGTACCAAGTTTATACCAGAGACATTCCAGATTATAGGGCTGGCCCCACTGTTGCGGTGCAGCCAAAAATATTGATTAGTGCAGCTTTAAAGACAATTATATATCCATGACAGTAAGTCATTTCCACTACAGTGGCAACACGAGCAGGAAATTCTCTACATTTTTATCATATAGTATTTAAATGTGATCTCAAGAATCAAATATTAACAGCTTGTTTTAGTACGTTAATAATGTAATTTAATAAATTTTTAACTGAAGCAGAATAAGGGCTGCCTGAGGTAGCTTACATTTCTATTTTCAGTTTATTATTATCACAGTCTTGTAATATTTTGAACTTCCCAATGGAGCTTTGACTGACCCGAGTATTTTTCCAGCAAAATATGACACAAAAGCACCGATACTGTTCTACAATAGAACAAAATATAATGATGGAGATGGAAACAGGAGATCTCTGTGAATTTAGAAGGTGGCTGCTGCAAAAATTGATTCAATTAAAAGTTTTCAGTGTAACCTCTTATCAGTTTTGGGCTTTGTGTGCGTACTCTGTCATTTTTACACACCACAGTGCACGCAAGCAGCAGTTCACCTGCCCTGCAGAGATGCAGAACCTTTTTTTTTGGCGTCATGCCGGTTGAACCCTTGGAGCTCTGTGGCATTGTGTGCTGTATTCTCTATAAACACATCCTCAACAAGTGAGCCTCAAATGACCCGATGTAGTGTTCAGTTGTTTTTTTTCTCCTTTATGTGAGGAGGATGAAAGGGGAGTTCAGAGACACTGGGAGGTCTTTGTGAGAAAAAATTATAATTTGAAGCATTAGACTTTGTAAAACAGACCCTTGTTCCAAATGGATTCAAATGTTTACAGCTACAAGGATGAGTTTTTCATATTATTAATGGATCAAATGACAGCTCCCTAGTTTTTTTTTTTTAGCTTCTTTTAGCTCAGTGTTTTGATTTTATAGCCCGAAAAATTTGTTGTTAGTACGCTTGCTTTAAGCAGCAGCCAGTCTTTTTCAATGAAAAAACTGCGATAGATCCACTGTCCACTACCTGCTAGCGACAGACACAAAGGTCTAGGCGACTAGCTGGTGAACGTAGTGGAGCATGTAGCAGACTGAAAAGCCAGATTTTCCTCAGGAGTTGATGACAATGAAAACTGCGCCAAAAGCAGAGCCAATACTGGACATAAATTTATTAGGGGAAAATAATAATAATAAAAAATGATAAATTCGATTTTGTGCAACTTTCATGTAACTGAATGACACTTTAAAAAAAAAAACAACAACAACAAAAAAAAAAACATCCATCCATCCATCCATCCATCCATCCATCCTTTTTCAACCTCTTAATCCGGGGTCAGGTCAGCTCGCGATGGCAGCAGGTCAGGCAAAGTACTCCAGACGTCCCTTTTCGCAGCTGTCTGCTCCCAGACCAGATAAAATATATAATCTCTACAGCGTGTTCTGGGTTTACCTCCGCTGGGAGGCACCCAGGAGGCAACCTAATCAGATGCCCGAACCACCTCGAGACCCCAAGAGATTTCAACGTAAATGAGCAGTGGCTGAACTCGAAGCTCCCTCTGGATGTCCGAGCTCCTCACCTTATCTCTAAGGCTGAGCCCAGTTGCCCGATCAGTCTGGCGTCGCAGATTAGACTTGACTAAAGAAAATAAGCCAAAACTTTTTTGAAAATGCCTGGTTTAAAAGATGGGTTTTAAGTCTAGATCTATAAACAGAACTGGAAGTCAGCATGGTGGATTGAGGCAGGGAGAGTGTAAAGAGACACAACTCCAAATACGTTGCTCCCTGTGCTGAATGTGAAAGTAGGAAATTGTTTTCTAACACTGTCATCATAAACACCTTATAAAGAGACAACTGTTTCCAACTTGTTCTTCTGCCCCCAGGTGGCCAGAACAATCAGTTACCACCTTATCCTTTGCAGGGTTGCCAGGGCCTGGAAACAAGTTAAAAAATAAACATTATGCTAAAGTTATTGTAGCAACTAAAAGCTGTACATGGATCGATAGGTGATTGCTTATTTTGATTATTAATCTACTTTCTGTCCAACATTCGAAACTGACAAAAGCAGATCCTCCCTAACCAAAGTGACCTTTTCTCTCTCTGAGAAAACTTAATTTCCCACAGGCTGGAGCCAATGATCCTCTTTTCTTCTAGCCCCATCTCACTGAAACCGTCTCTGGTTTTGAGTCCAGAGTTGCCTCTTTTGCCATATCAGCCTTGTATTAATTAACCAAACAGCTTCACCAAGAAGCATGAAATATTCATGTATTCAGTGCAGTGTAGTGTTTGTATTAACCTGGTTATTTACATTTATTTAGATGATTAGGTAATAAACAATAGCACTGCATATTTTATTGCTGTCCTCAATGTAATGTTCTGCAAAAGATTTTGAGATAAAATATGGTACACAGGTTGTTTTGTATGTTATTTTAAGAAGTGAATCAGCTCTTCACTCTACTTTGTCAAGAATGACCTAAGGTGAAAAATTCATACCCAGATGAATTTTCCCTCTGCAGCAGTGATTTGGAGTGACATTTGTGACAAACATAACCTAAAGTCTTACCTCCTCTGATCTCAAAAGTCTCACTTCTCTCAAACTCGAGGGTATTCCTGTTACAGCCCAAACCCCCAAATCCCAACACAGATTCGTTTTTTTTTTCTGTCTGCATTTTGCAAAAATAACAGGAGGCGTTGTGTTTTCTGAATCACTGTCCAACAACTTGTGGGCAGACGGTAACTTAAAAAAAAAAAAAAAAAAGCAGGGAGACTCGTCTGTCACATTGTGCTGCTAATCTAAAATTACATACTTGCTCATTTTGTTTTTACACTGAACTCAAATGCTTTTCATCTTCACCATGTTGGAAAGCTAATGGGATTTCACCCATTAGGCGTCATTTATATAATCAAAGACTGTGTGGAAAAAGTCTCTGTTAATATTAAAAACCACAGACCAACCTTTCTTTCACAGCAGGTGTCATTACCTTGCTTATAACAGTGAATTTAACGCTTCTGAATTTGGAAATATAGCTATGTCCCCTCTGATATCCACTCATTCACTGTTACAGCTAAATAAATTGATCTGGAATTGCATTTTGATCAAATCTATATAAAAATCACGGTGGGTTATGATGAGATATCCAGTTGCTCGGATGATAGAGGGGGCAGCAGACGAATTTATGTGCAAATGAAATAAAGAACGCCCTCCACATTATGCATCATTGCAACCATTGCAGTTACAATGATGAAAATTCCTGCAACCTGAACATAGCAAGTAAGTGGGTGGTCAGTTTGTTTAGAGTGAACGCTGACTGAGTATAAATGAGAGTATGACTGTGAAATGCAGATATGTTTATCGGGAGGTTGTGGAAACAAAACAAAGCTAAAAGGAGAGAGACAGTTGGCCTTGAATATTCATCCATTGGATGCAAACATGACTCCAGGTGAATGCTAATGATGCTCCGTGTCTACTGGATATGTAAATCGGCAATCGTTCACTAACATTATAGCTATAACAGCGTCAAAAACCATTGAAGCAGTAGTAGCTGTGAGTCTGTCAGCTTGTTCTGATGCGTCCTGCCTCCCTAGAGGCCAAAAATGATAAGGCAGGGATACACCAAATAGTTGATAATGAAATTTCTAGGAGCTATATACTGTATACATGTACAGTACCTTTAATACACAATGATTACATTAACGTGAAGAAAACACAAGAGTGAATAAGACAGGGAAAATCAAACTAAAACAGCAATAAAATACTAAATACTAAAATAATTGTGAAATCCTACAATCAAGCAGACTTGTATGGGATAAAAATAAAATCTATTTGCACTATATTTAACTCCTTGCTTTAAGGGAATTCCAGAGGGTTGGCTTGCTTGTTTACACCTCTGGGGATGATTTCCTCCCTTTACTAATTGCTGGAGTCTTTTTGCTATAATACTAAATGGCCAGTGCTGTGGTGTTCCTGCAGTATAGTTCCTCAGAGATTACTAATCAGTTCAACCAGGACTGTGATCTTTGTCCTTGGATTTTCACTGGATTAAACCCGAGTCTCTGCTCGTGCTCTTGGCCTGTTCAGCCACAGTGGAGTTGTTGTTTTTTTTTTTTTTTTGGAGGGTTTTTTTTCTGATAAGAAAATAGGAATAGAAAGTGTGTCACGTTTTGTGTTCCACAGGGTTTTTTCTCCTACTTATTTTTTTTTTTAGATTCAAATGCCTTCCCATAATTTGAGCAGCAGAGAGAGATGGGCTATAGTGATGATGTCATACATGCTGGAGCTGCTACAGAGACAGTGAATAATGAAGCAACTCTAGTGACTCTATGTCAACAGCCATTGTAATTTTGCTAGAATATGGGCAAATGTTCTGATTCGCTGCTGGAAGCGCAAACTTATTTGGATGTAATATCTCAAACAGGAAATCTGCAAACTCAAATTTTTATTCTCTGATTTTCCACTGATTGTTTATTTTGCATTTAAGTGTCTGAAATTGCTTGATTTTCCCTTTGGTTGATTGCTCAATGAAGGTGTCAAAATGCAATGCATGTTACATACTGATGAAGAACATCCCAGCTTTTTCCCAAATAAGTGTTTAAAGGGGCTATATGTAAGTTTTCTATGCTGGCGAATGTGGTTCCTTTCTGGTAGCAGGTGGTGGTGATTGTCACTTGACAAGAGCTGTGGCCATCGTCATGTTTGCAAAACAAGAGGTTTTAATACACCCTCTGAGCAGCGCTACAACTAAAGGGCAGATTGGAGGCTACAGTGACTCGCTATCGGAAAGTGTCAAGACGGTGCTATCTTAAGAAAAGATGTGATAGAGACAAGAGTTAACATAAGCGTTGCTTTCCATCGCTGGAGACAGCTCTTGGCGAGTAAGGGAATGAAGTTTGATGCTGAGAGTTTCTTCTAGACTGTTAAGTAAACTGCTTAATGCTAACACTGGCTATGTATCAATAGCAAAACTTACATATAGCTCCTTTAAAGTTCAGATATTTATACTTTACAGTTTTTCCACAGGACACCAGGTGTTTAGTGAAAGAAATATTCAAGCTTTCCTAAACACTTTTCAGATTGAATCACTGTTGTGTTATGACAGTCTGATGGGGGAATAGCATAACAGATTTATTTAGATGAAAATGTCACAGAGGCAAATCAAAAAAAAATGAAATGGAGGAAGAATAGAAGTGCACCCAAGCAGAAATAAACCATTAAAAATGTGAAAATAAATGACAACAAATCAAAACTAAAATTGACACAAACAGTGATCCCATATGGAGTCCCTTTATTTCCTTGCATGTTACCACACACATTAGTTTGCATTGCTTCAAGCATGCAAGCCTCTGAGAGCGTGAATTTACTTTCATATTTGCTTTGTATGTGTTTCTATCCTTCGAGCGTGATGGCAGAATACAGAATGAGAGACCATTGTATTACTTGCTCCCTGGAACTCTTTAAAGAGCACACAGCTCCCCTGCTGCATGTTAATGCAGTCATTATTTTAGTCTTTCCTTTGCTGATACTACTTTGACCTTCAGTGCATTCTTCATCTCATTTTTCTCCAGGGAGTGGAAATTGGCCACATAACAGCAGAGCGTCTGGTTTGGCAGCTCTTCTTCTCTGAGCTTAAGTTGTGTAGTTGAGTGGCCGTCCGGTCCAAACAAATTTAAGTGAAAAACAGAGAGAATTCCTCTGTTTTGGCAGCGAGGTGCGCAGCCAGCTGAATTATACATGCTAACAAGAGGCAACCACAGTGAGTTCCAGCTGTGCACTTAAATCTTCAAAATGATCAACAAAGTGTACAGTACTACCACATTAAATATGTTTGTCTGGTGTTTCAGGTTATTCTTTGCTATCAAAATCTACAGTGACATTCATTACACTGCAGTGATAAAGAAAGTGCTGCTGTCATTACCCAGTCCAATGGGATGCAGCTCATATGTCTGACAAGGCAAAACGATAAAAAAGAAAAAAAAAAAAAGACATAAACCTGCAGAATACCAAAAAGTTATGACCTTTAAGGAGGAAGCAGCTTGTCTTCCATTTTCAGCCACTGTCAATAATGACTACTGTAAATTCGACTTCTTTATCCAGAACCATGAACAGTCCCATCGCTTCTGACCTTGTTTACTTTAATCTGTTTTCCAATGGCACGGCCCGAGAGAGAAAATCCTTCAAGGACAGCCCATGAGTATTTTCTGCCTCAATCCCTCTGAAATTTGCTCTGAAATGAAATGTTTTCCTCTATTGAGTCACTGATGTACATGTGACCTGATAATGGAAAGAAAGAACGGAACATAATGAAGGTTTTTAACCTCCACCCTCTTTTGTTCAGTAATATAATGGCTCTTTTTATTCGTCTTTTAAGGCCTGTCAAGATAATTTAGTATTTAGATCTCAAAAACCAGCCCCCCTCCCTCCCCCTCCTGCCTTTCCATCACGTAGAACCCTCTGGTCTGTTGAAAGCAACATCGTACTTGGAGAAAGTTTTCGCCTTAGGTCACTGAGAAGAAAAGAATTGTGATGTTCTCTTTTCACATGATAAGCCGCTGAAGTTGGACTGTACTATCTGTGCAGCATAGTGAATCATCCCCACTGTTGGGAGCCTTCGGCGGGTGACCTGGGAGGCCCCTTTTCCTGCATCACTTTTCCTACTGCCATGAAGCCAGCTCCAAAATCCAAGTCTTTGCACCATGTTTGAAAAGTATAGTGTGTGGCCCCTTGAATCTTCACCAGTCACCCTGCAGCTGCACACTCCATGGGAGAGGGAAAATGTCTAAAAAGCTTGAAATGAGGCATAATATCCTGGAGGTGTCAACATTCTCAGACAGACAGAGGGAAACATGAAGTGCACTTATCAAATATAGAGGGAAGTGATCTTGATTCTTTTGAACCACAAAAAGGTTCGCAGAATATGTTCAAAAGCCTCAGGGACAATTACTACACTGTGTCACACCTGTTTGTCACAGATCTCATATCTCTGCCAATGTGCAGTTTGGTTTGGAGACATTAGCATTAGCGCTCTTGAGTGAGAATCTGTGATATTTTGTTCCTGAAATTAAACCTCACTTCTATTGTGGAGACCTAATCCTCATTGTTTGATTGGATTGCTGAGGTCATTGTTTGATGAAACCACAGCTACTAGAATTCAGGTGATGTGCTTATACGTGATTTGGTTGTAATACAGTGACTCCATTGAAAGTGACTCCATCCAAAGAGCTTTATTACTTTAATGCAATGTTAAGAGGTGATTATGCACACCAATACCCCCAATACATCTACTGTATACAGAAACAGCAGGTTTGGAAAGGATGACGACAACCAAAGTCAATTCACTGACTTATGCAGACACTAAAAATTGAGATTTTATTTGGAATCAGTGGCAACTTGTGACCCAGAAGTCCTTTCAACTTTGACGACCATATCGATTGTTCCTACTATAGACTGTAAAAAAAGATGGATGTAGCCTCCATAATGTCACCCATAGGTTTGTTCACAGCGGTTTTGAAGCTCAGAGTGAGCTGCTCCACTGTCACCATCTTGGCGGTGTCTCACTCCGCCTACCTCCCAGCTAATCCCAAAATGGGCAAAGAGGTGGTGCTTGTGTGGAGCTGAGAATTTGGTGGATGGTGGTAAGCAGTTGCTCACCCACCTGTGACTCAGAGTGGCACACCTTCAATTAGGAGTAACTTTAAGCCTTAATAAAATGTAAATGGGTGAGTTATGTTGGGTATTTTTAACATGGGAGTCTACGACTCACTTTTGGAGCCAGTTTCAAATGGTCAATCGAGGAAATGCAGTTTTTGGCATTTCTGTGTTGGCTTAATTTTTCAGCCCCAGAGGTTGCTGCTTGGTTCTTACCCTTGGAGACGACCCATAGGAGAGCACCAGTGAACAGGCCTACTGGACCTTTGTTGTCATGGTAACAACAATAATGAAAACTGCTGGGCTTGTTTTTTACAGGGGGGAAAGTCTCCTTTAATTTAATCTAAAAAAAAACTTGTCTTCCCAAACATTTCAGAAGAGTTTTCATTACTGCCACTGAAGCAAAGTTTGGATCCCATCCATGGCCACATCACTGTGTCTCTGTAAGAACAATTCTGTTTGAAAGAAACCAACGGAGGTCTCTAGAGTCACAGACACAGCAGGATATCCTTCACCATCTGCTTTTGCTGTCTTTTTGCACAATTCCCAATACATAGAGTATAAACATTACAATGGAAATGATGCACACGGCTGGAAATTGGAAAGTGATAATACAGCTGCAACTAAAGATTATTTTCAGAATTGATAATAATAGTTTACAGCTGGTATTGATCTGTGTCTGGATACATGATCTGGATAATTATCCGATTACAGGCCTTTGCATTTACACCTAGTGTGAACAAGCATTCTTGATATCTCGTCTCTGCCCGCGTTATGATCAGATTCCAGTGTGAAATTAGAAAGGTGGAGGTGGTGGAGTTGTCAACAGAAAAACATGTCTTGGGGTCATTGGCTGTGAAGCTTCTGTATGGATTACATGGTAGGAGGGTAGCAGATAGCAGGGGGAGGTAGAGTTAGGTGACCTTTGAATATATAGGGCAGATTTCTTTTCCTCAAGAATGTGGCCAGAGTGTACAGATTTACACCCAGCTAAGATGCGATCATATGCGAGCTAGAAACCTGACCAACTCATGGTATTCTGATTGCATGTTATTATTGTTTTTCCTTATTCAGATAAGGTATGAAAATACAGATCAAAAGTTGATACCAGGTGTAAATTCATATCTCCACAATATCAGAAAATACTGAAAAAATAACCATCACAATTTCCCAGAGCCCAAGTTGATATATATCCACATCCAAAAAGATAACTAAATGTTCATTTATATAAAACAAAGAAAAGCAAACTGAGTTATTTCCGAAGATGGAATAAGCAGATATTGTTGTCTATTGATGTTATGTCAATCAGCTAGTTGGTTAGCTGCTAATCATGTAAGCATTTCCTTTTTGAATGGTCTGCTTGGTTTTGTCAGTAAAGTAGCCAGTCGACCTACATATTTCTTGCTTTCAAAGCTGATACTAGAGTTATTATACAAAACATTCAGCTGGTTTATTTAAAAATGAATATTTTCTTAATTTAACCACATAAAAAATATATATAAATATATATCCATAACTACCAAAGTCAGAAGATTTGCGTCTGCTGAATATTCAAGTTTGGTCATGAATATTACAATAAACAAGCCCTGTGAGAGTATAAATAAAACTACATAAATAAATGAACTTTTAACTCTGATAAATTGACTTCACTCATTTATGCACATTTATGCAACATACTCTGTGAGCCCCCCGCAGACTGTTTTCCGTTGCATACTGCATGTAGTCTCTCACGCAATTCAAGTAGTACGACCTTCCGCTGCTCCTAAGAACTACTTGAAACTTCCATCAAATATCCTGCCTACTGTAATCCGTGTCAATCTAAAGCCGTAATCCATCTGTGAGAGTTGCCCTTTTTCCGCAAAGAAAAAAAAAAGCTTATACGTCCTTTTTTCTTAAATATCTATTTGTGTTGTCAGTTTGTCCACCAAGATCTAGTTGTCTGACAATCTATTTGCACAAAGTACATCTGGTTTTACATAAAGTGATTCTCGTAGGGCTGCTCTCATTGAAGCGGCTTCCTTGCATGTTATCATAAAAAGGTTTGACCCAGCTTGAATAGAACAGTCAAGCCTCTCTTACACTGAGCATCAACTATCTCTAACTACATAAAAGCACTTTTTTGTTGTAATACTGTATAATCCATGGTATGCAGGATGAAAGCATTCATCAGTTAAAGCAGCGTTAAGCAGTCAATGACCTTTGTTGATCTTTATCAGCTATCAGTAGAGATTGCAACGTAAAAATCGGAGGAATACCTGATCTTTCCCTTAGGCTTTCGTGCTTTCAAGCCCACTTGTATGTAAATGCCTCTGAGAAAACATGAGAGAGGGATTTTACAGCAATGATGCTTGAATTGTTCTCAAGGGAGTGCAGCTCAATAATATCAGTAAATGCTTGTTTATTGTACACTGAGTGTATTGCAGCAGGTACCTCATTATGAATGAAACTCTATGAGCTTTCATGGAGATTAAAATGTGGAGGCCTGTAATCTTATTAAGTAATTTGGATGCTCATCAGTCTTTATTTTCACGGTCAGTTTACCTATAGATTCATTAATATTAGCATTCGTTAACGGGACTAAACGGGCAGCACCTCTACTCCGTCTGTAAAGGACCTTGTATGAAGCTTACCTTGCAAACAAAGCTTGACTTGAATGTATAAGTGGAGCCTGAGATTCTGAAAAGTGAGTTGCTTGGAATGAATTCACTATAATGCAGCGTCAGTATTGCATGTTATGGTACACACACATATACCTTGTTCTGTATCACTTAAACTGTAGACTGTAGGAAATCCTGGATTACAGCTGAAGGGAGAAAAAGTCAATGTCATGGCTCCTGGAGGAGTTCTGATTAACAGTGACTAAAGGTGATAACAGCTTTCTTTAAGCTGATTTCAGCATGCGTGTTTGAGGCAGCCGTTCTTCGATCAGCCTCCTCGCCTTGATTTGTTCGGCTCCGGTGCCGTGGGAATGTGAAGTAGCTAACCTGAATTTAAGACAAAAATCTCCACTTGATTGAGAAAGCAATCTCACCACAGGCAATCACACAATCTTGCACGTTTGCCCAGTTATCATGGAAGTGGAAATGTTCAAATGTCCTTTTTTTTTTTTTCCTGAGCACATTAAGGACTTTTCTGTAGAGTCCCTTAGCTGACAAAATGTAGTAAAAAGTGTATCAGACAAGTCAAAACTCAAGCAATATAATTTACATATTGATAGTTCAACAATTAAAATGGGTGTTGTCTGATAACCATTTACTACATTTTATCAATTTAAAAACTCCATACTCCTCAGTCATGTTTGCTTCCACATGCATATGCAACCTGTTAAGTGACTTATTAATTGAACAGGAAATAACAGACCTCTTAAACACACGGAGGATTAAACAACGCTGAAAATAATTTTTCATAAAGGGACATATAGCCATGAAAAAAAACACAGTTATTCTCTGGATAGCAGTTGAATATCACATTGTCTGTCAAATACTCGACTTTTAATGGTGCTGTTTTGTACAAAACTGCCCTTGGAACTAAAGCATTTCTTTTTAAACACAGCAGAGACTCATTAAGCAAGAGCGTACTCTACAGCACATACAGTATGTACAACACCTTGCATTGGAGCCGTTGTAGATTTTTCTCCATTATTTTCCATTAGTCAACCTTTGAAGCAGTTCATCTTCAAAAAAAAAAATCAGAAACATTGTAGCACAGATTTTATTATGGTTTTTGAGGATGCACTCATCCTGTTAGGATTCTCACAGGAGGTAGCAGGGGGAAAAAAAATGAAAAAGAAAAGTAAACTGTGTTGCTTTGGAGTTCCTCTTAGCAACCTGCAGCCTATCAAAGCGCACACGCTGAGCTGTATGTCTTTGGTATTTCGTACAGTGAGATCCACCTGGAATACAATGAGAGGAGGTACCTCCTGCTGTCCTACTCTACATTAGCTCAGAGCTTCCTTTTGATTCTACAGTGTCACAGAATGAATCATGGTTACATAATCCACAGGCATTTAATTATTTTGAAGTAATCCACAAGAAATTATTATCATTTGGATTTTTATCTGCAGTTTATCATCAAAATATCTGATCATTTGCCGGCCATACACGCAGTAGATTAGAGCAATGCGAGCAATGTGTTTTTAATAGCTGGGTGATCAAGCTAACACTTGTGCTTCCATTACTTTGGAAAATTGTAATGGTAAATCTTATTATCTTATTATTATCTCTTATTTCATTTTAGCAGCACCAACACCATAGCAGATTTTACTGACACGTTATAATTTTAGATAATGTTCAAGTTACAAGTAGTTCCAATATTTTTTTTTTCTTGTTTTTTTTTAATTTTTGGTCATTCTCTGTAATGTGTGTGCTGTTTAATTAAGAATTTAGATTTTACTAAAAACAGATTAGGCAAGTAGAACCAAACTGATATGAAATTTTTCCACTTGACATTACATACAAGTTTTGAATCATCTTGTATTTGCCGATAAACATAAATCAGTAATGGTCAAATAAATCATTTAACCTGTGATGATACATGTGATGTGATCTCTGCAAAACACTTGCACAAACGTTTCAATAATTTGGAAAAAAAATAGCAATAACAGCCCGGGAAACAACCACACCTTGTTTTGTAGGTTGCTATGGCAACACGCAAACGTGATGCAGACCAAGTGTAAAGGTAAACAGAGGAATCTCACGACCATAAACTTTCTATTAGACCAGGATGAGCTGATGGAGTATCAATAATCTGAATATGAATAGCCAGATCCATAGAACCAGACAGCAAACAGCTGTGACAGTACATATGAAGGTAACAGATAGGCCTACTGTATATGTCATATAGCGACGCAAAACTCCAACAAAAGTTGTGGTAGCCCCTCCTGAACTAAACAACAAATACAACAAATATTTATCTCTATCTTTGAATAATTCACCTGTAAAAGTTCTGCACCGCCGAGAAGTCGAGAAGCGGAGAAGCGGAGAAACCGAGAAGCCACCTCCCGTCAGCACTAATTGACACAATGACTGTCAGTTATACATCAGAGGACACACCCGGGTGGAGCAGTGTTTCCTGTTTGTTTTTCTCTGTCACAAAACAAAAGCAAACAGGCTTAAAACCGCACGTCTCAACCAGGAAAAAAAAGACAATAAAACATCAACATTTCAGGAAGGAGTTTACGGCACCTTGTGACGTTTAGAAGAGTGAATGGAAAGACAACATACAGTACAGAGATTAGTCAGCTGACAGAAAACTATACTATACTGATAATCGATTCTATGTTACATTATTTTAAATCATATGCCTTTAGCTCCGGATTGTTGCTAGTTGCTTAAACTATCAGACAGTTTATCTGATAATCAGCAGATTAATCAATAATGGAAGTAATTGTTAGCTGCAGCCCTGAGGACATTTTGGTTTCTATCCTGCAAGATTGTAGAACACACCCAAAGCCCTTTGAGCTCGAGCACAAATAATCACCCTGTGTGATCAGTGATGGAGCGTAGCTTTTTAAAGCACGAGTCCCACTGGGTTTTTTGGCCTGTCAGCATTATCACCTCCTCCTTCACCCCAACCAGGAAATTACACTTGTCAGCACCCTGACTGCAGTCTGCTGGATTTGGAGAGAAGGGATCAAAGCCACTCAGGGCGCCGGCACATGGCCACTGGGCCCCATTAACGCTTCCTCTAACTTAAATTTCTCTCACCTCCCTCTCATCTTCAAAAGACCTGTCTTATCCAATTCCTCTGCCCTGTCCATGCCAACAGATGTGATGGGACACAATAGCGTAAAGAGGGGAAATACCGCAAATACGGAGGATATGGATGGTGTCCATGGATGGAGTCTAAAATGTGAATAGTAGATGGTAAATGTTGTTGTATGTGTTGGGAAGCAATGATTCTCCACATTTATGTGATTTCTTTTGATCAAGGCGATTTGATGCATCAAGGTTGCACCTATTTTTTCCGACAGCACTTTTAAAAAGGCTTTGTCATGATCACAAATGTGGATGTATGTTGTTGTGTTGATGCAAGTAAGACCAAGACTTGTTCCCTATTAATCCCTGTCTATTTTAGTAGTGCTAGGTGTATAAAGACAAGTAGGATTGGATGGAAAGAAATGACAAGATGCTGCTCTCTTCCGGAGAGGACCTTAGGGTTTGAAACACATAACCTGACACCGCCATCTATCACGGTTTCTTATCCTTCAGTGCTGTCAACAGGCTGCTTTAAAACATGATGAAACAGCCCTCAGACCCAGGTGCTATCAACGGCTGGAAAGGCCTGTTGGAGAAGAAAACAGTGCTATTAATAAGACGCCCCGGTCTTATAGTGAAAATGAGAAATGCCAAGATGGTCAAACACAGCTCCCCCGCCGGGGTGTGACATGGTCATCGCTTTATTGGATTGTTGTGATGGAGAGTTGTTAAGTCAAGAATGCAGCTGTTTGTGGTTTGATCTGACTCTTATGTGCCTGACAAAGTCTCGAGCCAACAATTCAGAAGTTGCCATCATTCCCGAAACCTTATGTTAAACTCGAACAGCAGGCAGCTTGACAACAAAAGTGAAAGTGACGTTTAAAGGTGCACGAGGCACGATTTACATGTAAAGCTACACCTGTCTTCAGGCTCACGCACGGTGTGTCATAAGAGCGAAGGGGAATGAAATCTATTCAGACATTGGCACGGACACTGAATGGATATCTCTATTAACAAGATTCGATGAGTCAAAGCTTGACAGCAAAGTGCTGAGCAAACTGTCAAACAGCGAAGGAGCACACTGTCCAGTGAGAGCAATGTTAAATTTAAAACCCACCCATTTAAACCTTAGATTTCTTAATTCTCCCTCAAAATACGGTGTCAAATAATCCATGAAGAAGTTGCTTAAAGTCAGTTACACCCTGTTTAAATTGTCCTTGGTGTAATTATGAGGATGTATGCAATTAAAGTACAGTAATTATAGTACATATGCAAACTTTATGTGAAGTAGGAAGGAAGGATGGAAGTCCAAGGTTATAAAGTACACACACGGGAAATTAATGCACCAGATACTGATAACTTATCAATCTTCTGTATGTCTAAAAGTTTCAAAACAGTTTGACTTTGTCGAAATTAGATCCCTGAATACAGGAAATGAGAGTTCCATGTTTGTAATGATGTTTTAAGTGATGGTGACATGTTAGTTAAGTCTCACATATTGATAATGTTGCTCTCCACAGGGTCAATAAATAAAACTAATTGTTCTCATTTAACACACAAATAAAATTAAAGAAAAAGAAGGTCAAAATAGCAAAGGTTCACTCTCTGGGGACCAAGAATGTACTCGCTTCAGTTAATATCTGTATGTTTTTTGTGCAGTTGAAATTTTTTTTTTTTTTTTTTGCCACCTCCATACAACTCATGTTTCTCAAAATGTCCAAATAGTCTTTTAATGGTAATCTTTAGACAGGGACTGACATGTGAATGGAAACACTCTCCAACTTTACTATATTATACATGTATAGAATAATAAGAATATATCTTATATTCAATGTTTCTTTGGAGACCTACCAGACAACAATTACAGCGTTACAGCCAGTATTTTTTTTTTTTTTTACTTTTATATGTTGAAAAGGCCCTGGCTCCTGCTTGACTGTGGGAGATGATGTTTCCTACCAGTAACCAGTTTTGTTATGGAGACATAGGAGGGCTGTCGAATGTGAATGGAACATTGGTCTGTTTGTAGTGAAAGCAGACCAGACAGGCTAATTATTATGGAGGAGCACAGCTACAGCACAGCACTTATTAAATTACTCTGGACCATGCGTTTTACCTCAGATTTAGGGATGATAAAAGACGTGGGTCCTGTGGGCTGAAGACTAATCATTTCGAGTGAAGTGAAGTGAAGGTCACATTTTCTTTAGTTTGAGCTCCAGCCGCAGTGTTTTCAGAGGAAGAAATGCACCTTTGGCCTTTTCTGATGTAACCACTGCAATACAGACTGGCCTCAGCTTTATATGTCTGTCCTCTGTCTTCCTTGTTGTGGTTTGAGTCAGGTTCATATGTATAACTCTCCATAGGACATTGAGACTCTTGCATATCTTTAGTCCTTAGACATCCAAACAGAACAGCAACAAAAGGACGTACTTAAGACAAATACTTAATGTGAAATGTTAGAACAGACCATTGCCGATCAAAAGAACATCTTTCATTTTTTAATGTTGAGACAATGACAGAGACAGTCTGACAAATTATAATAATAATAATAAAAAATAAAAAAACTGAGCCAATATTCTCTACTCACCATGGTTTGACCACACGGGAGTATTCAGGAAACCAAGCATCCTCATTTACTTTGTTAATTTTATATGCCTATGATTAACCGGATCTTTTTCTTCCACAACATCAACACTACCCTGAGCTATTAAAGCAAAAAACAACAAAAAAAAAAAACAGCATAAACTTTTTCATTTTTCTTTTTAATAACCTCTTTATCTCTTGTGGTATTTTGAGGAAAAACATATCCTTTATAAAGCTTTAATGCTAGCATGAGTAATCTGTTTTTGAGCCAACCCTCTGCATTCTAACAGTAAATGTACATGATATAAATAGATATAAACATTAATGTACAATAGGCTTGGGCAATATCAAAAATGTTATATCTTCATACAGTTCAGCCTAAATATTGTGATATATGATGTTATTGTATATCGACATAATTGTTGTATTTTATGTTTCACTTGGTTTATTTTGTTTTTTTCTCATGCCATGGTAAAATACAAAACTACAAAAACACAAAAAAGTTTTCGATATATATATATATATTTGAGATTATCTGCCCAATCCCAATGTTTATACCCTATATAGCACAATACATTACCATAACATGGCTATGGGGACTGATGGAGTTATTATTCAGTGATATCCTGGATAGTAGCTTTTAAAAACTCCCTTTCTGGCCCATCTACACCACCACATGCCAATAAACCCCACTCACTCACTCACTCACTCACTCACCCACCCACCCACCCACCCACTTACTCACATTTTCTACTATAGCACTCTGAGGCACTGACCTTCCAGCAAAATGCTTTTGGTGCAAGCTGAGGACAAAAAAAAGTATGCTAATGACTCTGTTAAAATAGATATTTTATTATTTCATTGTGTATTTTTAGTCTCTAATTGCTGGTAATACTCTCCATTGTCAGATATAATGTGGTGTCAATTGCAAGCCACAGCAGGTTAAGTGGATGTGAGAGGTGTAGGAGCTAGACTTGTGCATAAGGAGACAATATCTGTTGATGTAGTTCCTTCTCATCACCAACAGATGTTGAGAGATGCCACAGAATATATTATCCATTACTCAGTATGCAGTACATTAAATAGGGTTGCTTACAAAGGGAGGGATCTATTTTTCATGTAGACCTCTTTGGTCTTGGTTCCTCTTCGATCTCTCTTTGTCCTTCATCGCTCCCTCTCTCATCTTCTTTTCTCTGTCTTTTCATGTTTCTCTCTCTCACATAGGGATAATATCCAGGCATTCATCAGCTGAATAAAACAGAGGCAGAAAAAAAGAAACGTTTAGTAAGGCGGGTATAGACTCGGGAAGTGGGCCACATGCTGGTCTCAGTTTCTAATCCTATAGTATGCGAGTCAGTTTATCAGAATATTCATATGCTGTAAATTAAACATTTGACATTCAGAAGATGATTGACAGGCCCTAAAAGCCTCCACACTTCATTTAGAGATGAGGCAGCAGGTCAACTTTGTTGTGAAATGTTCTTCTCTGTTAACTTAAGCTGCTCATGACATCACCAGTATGATGCACAATACAGGGGCACAGTAGTTTGATGTGCACATGATATTTTAAACAAAGCAACTGGCAAAATGAATTGTTAATTCTTCCTTTATTCAAAACCAGCATTTAAATTTAAAATGTTTGTTGTGCAGAGACGGGAAGAGAAAGGAAAATAAGAAAAAGTAGTAGGTACTTTTCAAAGTCAATCTGTTTGAAGTTTGAGTCACTGCCTCTTGTCACAGCAAGTGTCAGTGGGGTGGGGGGGTGGGGGGTGGGGGGGTGGAAACTTGTCCATCGGTTGTTTGTGGCCAAAAGACGCAGATTGGAAATCCACTCTAGCAGTCACAAAGAATTGAAGTTTCAACTCCACATTGTATACGTTTTATCTGAAACCAGCGTGCTCAGTGGGCTGGGATGAAACTTTATATTGGAGTAAGCAGGAACACAGATGGTCTGACTTTAAAAAAAAAAAAAGGCACTCAATGCCACCCTGCACTCACGCCGCACTGCTCTGATACCCTGCTCGGGAGCCAGTTGATAAGATTTCCTTGATACAGTTCCATTCTAAGTAAAGTGATCCATCCACATTGTGATCCATTTCTTAGCTCTTAGATACATATCATGTTCTTGGATCTCCAAATATTGAAACTCTATGTATTGGTACACCCCTAGTACCAGTATTTTTTCTTTTTCTGTTGCCAGAAGAGTATAATACGTGATTTCCAGTGCAGTTATATATATATATATCTATATAATTTTTATTTTTTCCTGGGATAGTTACACCAAACTTCACATAAACTCAACAGCTTGTGTGTAATATCATAACAATATTAAGTCACTCTAAAAATAGACCATGACCTCTGAAATCCCTCTTTAACCTGTCATCTGAGTTTTTGTCTGATGCAAATGTCTGTCCTGGCCGTCATGAAAAAACAACATAAACATGCTTCTTATGTAACAGGAGGGGAGAAAGCAGCTTTTAGAAATCAAGACTGCCGTTGTAGAGTACTGGTTTCCTGCCACACCCCGTCCAAACTGTGCTGCAGCATCATTCTCAAAGCCAAAGAGGACAGGCATCGGCCAAAACCAACAGAGGCATCACACTTTAAAAATAATGCTTGCATCCTCTGCAGAGCCAAGTTGTTAAAGTGTTCCATCAATCTACATAAGGCAGACTGCCGTGTCTGGAACACTGTAATCTCTTTACCTTTAAATAGGGTTTGACTGTAACAATGAAAGGGGTCAGACACAGTCCTGTGGTCAGATACACACGTGTGTTAGCTCGAGGGAAATATGATGATAATGTACCGTTATACACATTTTAAGGTCAAGACCTTAACACAAACATGAAGAAGTAGACAAAACAAACTGCCCTGAAAATAGGTTTTGAGTCCATCTATCCATGACAGGGGTATAACAGCACGTTACAGTATTTTTGATATGATTCTAAATAAAACGTGACAGTCTTGTTGGCTTTTTTTTCTGCTTGAGAGGTTCAAGGCGTCAAGGTTGAGCAAATTAATTTAAGACTCACGATGTGTTTAGCTGTAGTTTTTCTCTGCCCCATTTATTATATTGAATGAGGCATCAGCGTGGATTTGGCAGCTGACACAAGGCGGTGTGTTTGTGTGTGTATGAGTGTGTGTGAGTGTGAGTGTGTGTGTGTGTGTGTGTGTGTGTTTGAGTTTGTTATAAGAGCCCAGGCACAAACTACATCACAGTTTGCTGCAGAGTGATACCTGGCACTGTGATAGGATGGGTAACTCCTTTTGGAGACATACTGAAGTTTCTAACGTGCGTCGAAAAGCCAAAGACTTTTGCTAATTTGTCATATCACTCGACGTAGTAAGCTTACCACCCGCACTCGCTGACGTGAATTAAAGTCACTGTAACTTCATGTTCCCCGCTGAGCGCTCACAAATTGATCATAATCCCGGAGAAAATCCAAGAAGGTGGAGAAGAGAATGAATTCATGCAGAAAATTTCTCCCCGAACTAGTGGAAGATTAATCAGAAACAGATGTATTCAGCTAAAGTTTGTTGAACAGTGACATTCAAGAGGAAGGAATTCATTATTTTCCACAATGAGTGGGGCTCATCATCATGATTATTACAAAACATTTGTCCTGAAGAAACCTTTAGAGGCCAACATTTCATCAATCTGTAACCCCCAGTCAACTAATGACGGCTAGAATAGAACAGATGCCTTCACATATGTCGTAGCTGATGTCATTATAGACCCCCTCCCTCCATCAAACTGTATCTCTCACATCTACAGCGCAGTACAACTCAGCTGTCGTGCACTTACTTAGATATTTAGAGGTCTGATATTTTACACTTTTCCTGTGTTTTATTTGAAGTGTTGATCCATAAGAAGATATATTTGTATTTGTATTTCCAAGGTTAGATGGTTGGTCCAGGTGGGCTGGGGTTGGCGCGTGGCTGACAGCGGTGACTGCTTTGTCGTGACATCACAAAGTTACAGAAGTCGTGAGGGCTATTTTTAAGGGTCAGTGTCTGAAAACGAGCTGTGTGCCTTTCTCTGTGGACACAGAGAAATCTAGCTTTGTGCAATATATATGTAAGTTTGATGCGATGGATTTAATTTACATGACTCAGATTATTTTCATTTTCTTTTTTTTCAGTGATTTTTATTTTATTTTATTTTCTCTTTTACCTTTTAAAATGTGGAAAGACACCAGATTCAACCAGTGTTCACAGTATAGCACATTATAACTTTGCCCCATGCAGGCACAGCTCATTGCTTATCTCTTGTTAATTACACTGATTTAGCCAGAAGCACATAGTGTACATCATAGTAGTCATAGAAATTACAGAGCCTTTTTATTTTGATAAAGGTACGTCTTTTTTTAGCAGTATGAGTCATACATAGTCACGCTAAGTAGGTTAATTGTAGGCCTAATTACTAATGATGAGTGCTGTCTTGGGAAAAAAAAAATTAATTTCCACCTCACCAAGAACATCAAGGGCTTTATAGGTTTTAGATGGCAAGTCTCAGACTGCCCCAAGGTCACAACATAGGCCATAATGTACCTTTACTCATTAGCTGCTGAGATTTCTGATTTTAAAACTCACTGGCTTTGATTACCTCTTCCAGCACAGCAAGCATTTGATGGGTGTTAAAGATATCCTGTGGAACATTTGAACACTAGTAATGTTTTGATGAGCATGAGCCCTGTGTTTGTTTGTATATCTCATGCTCTGCTAATTGGCATGTGGTGAGCATTCAGTGAGCGTTCCTGCTGACCGCAGGGAAGGGCGATGCAAATGTGGAGCGCACGTGAGCCAGAAAACACAAAGTGGATTTAGATAAACAGGTGAAACGAGGCGCGGGGGGGGGGGGGCCTTGTCAGCTGGAGAAGGTAAAGCAGCAGACAGGTAAATGCTGGCATTTCCCTCCAAGATCGGCCATGTCTATCAAATGAAAAGGTGGCTGTTTTCAAGCGCTGTTCTGAGGTAAAATGATGAAGACATCTTGATTTCAATGAGAGACGGCGGCGCCAGCAGCAGCAGCAGCTTTTGATCTAAGGCTGCAGACACCTGAACTTTAATTTCGATACCACGCTGTCTAAACATCAAATTTTTCAGGTTTTCAAAATTGGCGCAGGCTACCATCTGTTTGATCCTCTGAAAACGTACAGCTCGTTGTTTTCCAACCTGACAGCAAATCAGACAGCAGTCCAGACTATTCCAGTGTGTGCGGTCTGTTTATTTACTCGCTACAATTAAAGTTGCCTCCAGGGCAATCAATATGGCCGGCGCCTCATGTCGGATTCATAAAAGCTTTTCACAACATAAACTTGTCCCTGGATTCCCTTTCTCACCTCTGTATCCCTAATTCTCAACGCTCTAGACCCTCACCCTACCCACCCTGCCCGCCGTCCAATGCTGTGTGCGTTGGTCTGTGTGTGCTGGTGGTGAAGGGAAAGCCTATCCTATCGCTTCGGGCTCTAGACAGTGCATGGGGAATTATTGCTTTGCCCTTAATGCTGTAGGTCACACATAGAGCTCCAGCAGAGGCAAACCGGGGAGGGAATTACAGAGATGAAGAGATCATGTAATCCAATGGGCCTTACTGTTGGGACACTCAAACACTCCTAGATTGACAGGGGTTACTCTCTGTCCTTGTCAAAATCAGATTCAGGGGAAAAGACTGCTCTTCCTTTTGGCTGTGTTTGCTTTTTAAAATCAAACAAATGCTGGCATATTTGGAAGCGCGAGGCATCATAGCTGCTCCAGGATCTGCCTGTAAGCCACTGTTTGTTCGATAAAGCACACGTATATAGGTGGAAGCTGTTCGCTCACCGTTTCCTGTATCTCCTAAGACGTGAGCACATGTTCCAAAGTTGGCTTTGTGCTTTGTCTCGTCAAGGACAAGAAGCATGTTGATTAAAGCGCACAAAGGCTGTAGCCACTTCCTGAAACTCCCGTGACTGGAATGGATTACATCCAATCACAGCAGATTAATAGGGTCTTTCCATTATGGAGGTGTTGTCACAACGAACCATGCTGTGAATGGCTGTGAGTTGTGTTTAACTGAACCACGAGTGAAGCTCTTCACACTGCGATAAACACACTGCATTTCATATAACTTTGAGTGAAGCAGCAAAAGCAGGAAAGTTTCAATTTGTATTAACAGTAACTAAACAGCTGATGGTGATCAGTAAACAGTAGAATAAAGCAGATATCTGAAAGAACAATCAGGAGTGACGCTGAATCCCAAACCAAAGAGCATCAGGTAGAAGGTACTGAACACAGAGAGAGTTTTAAAGACAGCGCGGACACTCGAGTTTAGCTGATAAAGACACAGCTAAGGGGAAGGGGGGCCGTCACAGGATAGTTGCTGTAGCTATAGCAGCTAGGCTCCATCCTTTGCTGTGAGGAGGTTGTAGTGGAAACACAGGTCATCACGGCCTGGATTGGCCTACCTGGGCAAGCGGAAAAACCCTATAGATTTGACGATTCAGTGTGAGATGTGGGATCAGACTGCAGCTTTGATTTTTGACCAGTTGTGATTTTTATTATCTCAAAAATGTCTTGGAAATATTAAAAACTTAATTTCTTCTTCTTCTTCTTCTTCTTCTTCTTCTTCTTCTTCTTCTTCTTCTTCTTCTTCTTCTTCTTCTTCTTCTTCTTCTTCTTCTTCTTCTTCTTCTTCTTCTTGTAGTGATCGTCCTGGATTTTTAAAAAATCCAAGTGAGGCAGAAAAAAAAACCCAACATTTATATGCAGCACACATTTCAATCAGTAGTCAATACAAAACAAACTGGGCCTGCAAACACGATTTACTGCAGGATGTAACAGGTCCATTGTTGGCACTTTGAGCAGTTCAGCAACGAGTTTTTCTAAATGAATTGTGAATTGCTGTGATCCTAAACTTGTTACTTACACATATTTTCCCGTCACAGCTGTGACAGCTCAGGCAACTGTGAGAAAAGACACAGAAAACTGTGGATTTGTAACGGTTGTTTGATGTTTAATAGGCTTTACTTTATTCCACAATGACCCCTCAAGGATGGTACTGTATATGGAGAAAAGAAACCTCAAGGAAGTAAGTGGACAGTGACATTTCCTGCCCAGTAACGGGCAAATATAATACAATAAGGACAAAAATGATATATAAGGAAATTAATAAATACAGATACAGCAGCTGTTGCACCTTTAAGAAACTTAAAGAGATTATCTGATGTTCTTAGTGGTGCTTTGATTAATCCTATAATAAATAAATCTGTATCTTTCATGGTCAAAACCAGGACTTATATACTGTTACCAAACATAAAGTACCTGTTGATGGAACGTGTATAGATAATTTTTCTTTGAAATCAAACTTGTAAATGTCACTTGAGGTGCATTGCAAAGTCAAGGAAAGTAATGTGCGTGTTTCATCAGGTTTTTTTTTTTGTAGCTTTCAAAGAGTAGTCACTCCACTACGTTGGCATGGACTTACATTTATCAAGGACGGTGCAACAGGAAGCCGGTTATTATGAAAGAGTTGAGTGACATCTTCTTTATCTGACATGAAGCTAACAATAGGAAATACATCTATGGAAACAAAGTTTCACTGCATTGAGGTCAGAGACTTGTGCGTACAACGTGACTGAGGGTATGGATTCATAAAAAATGTTTTCATCTGTTTTGAAATGTCTGATTAAGTTTTAATAAGCAGTTCTTTCTGATCACACGATCACGAGGCCGCTTACTCCGATGGTTTAGAAGATCTAAAGTCAAGGCGGAGAACGTTGAATTTGTTCACATGCTGTGTTTTAATGCAGCATCACCGCCATCATCAGGTGTTTAGGACATGATGTAACAGTGTTAAATGACAAGATGGCACATGTGATTTTTACACATGTAAAACCTTTAAAACAGGAATCAGTGTTAGATTGTCAACTGTATTTTCTGCTAATACAACTAAAAAAAAAGGAATTATACGATGAAGCCACATCTTGAACTCCATCTTTACTGTACATTTATACCTGATATTGAATTGGAAACCCTTTTACATCTGGAACTACATCTGGAATTTATTTTTTTAAAAATGGCACATTTCATCTGGAATGTTCTTCATCTGATCTTTGGATGAATGAGCCTAACCCTTCTTTACGCGACTGCTGTTACTGTTACTGAGAACCTGTGAAGGTCCTTCGTGTTGAGTGAACGTACTGAACATTTTTGAAAGAAAAGAGATAAACATTCAGAGGGCAAATATGGTTTCATTGGCCTTTGAGAGAACTGCATCTCATATCAACGTCATATGCCAAGTCTGATTATGCAATATCACTTTAACACCATAATCTGAACCTTGTCAGATGTATCTTGTCACGTCGTTATTTTTCTGCAAGGGAAAATTGGTTTGCAGGGATTTTAACAGCAAGACACGTTATTACAAATTCTATGAAAATGGTGCCTACCAGATGACTCATCCAAATGATACACTAGCAACGCGAGATACATTTTTGTACATCAACATTAGAAGCTGTAATTTCCTGTGTAAATTAAGAATCCTAACTGGTGGGAGGGAATGAGTCTCTGGCTCTGTTTTCTGAATCACCCTGAAGGCATGAGTTCAAACTCCCTTCAAAGAAGTGATCAGAGGATTTTCTTTTCTCTCTTTTCCTTCCTTCCTACTCTCACAATAGTGGTTTGCCTGGTTGATGAACCTTATTTACTCTTGTTTTTTTTAAGGGTTAGGAGTTAGGGTTAGGGACTTACCATATGGAATGATGCTTTGTTGATGGAAACATACAAGGTAGTCCAACTGAGATATTAATGAATGATTTTGTTTGAATAAAATAGCAGAATCTGTTTGACAATAGCTTTTTTTGAGTCCAATTCTTTTTATTTACAGGCTTATGAGCTGTACCATATTAAGACATTTGTGGCGATTTATAGGAATTAGGTGGTTCACTGTGAAGCTCTCCGTTTCCTCTACAAAAAGGTTCGGTGTGTAGTGTTACGCTAAGCTTCTAATCGCACTCCCTTACAAATTGTAGTCCTTGTACAGTGAGCTTGCCAAGTCGAGCATTAATTTGAAAATAATGTTTTTTACAGTTCTGACGTCGGTTTGTTCGAGAGAGTCTACTTTGCTGCAGAAAGTGACAAAATTAAGTTTCAACCACCTACACATTCAGAGCGTGATGCTTCACCAACAGTAGATCTTGCCATTCTTGTCCCTTTGTTATTAAGCCTCGTGCAGTTCCCTGCTGCCATTTTACATGACACCTGGGAATTAAAATCCTCCAAATTGACACGCTCAGCCTCTGCCTTTTTACAGCAGTTACCCTACTGCAACATGAAGTAAACAAAAGACTGAAAGTAAATGCCTGGTATTGTTTCAGCACTACTTGACTTTAATTGGCCGGCCTCGTATTTCCAGGCAGCGCTCCCCTCATGTGACCTGCCAGTAGACCACAGAGAGAGAGAGAGAGAGACAGAGAGAGAGACAGAGAAGGTGTTAATACACCCGAGTGCAGCGATAAGGAATTATGATGGCGGCTGCGGTGTCTACCACCAGCACAAGCAGCAGCAGCATCAGCATCAGCAGCCGTGTTGGTGAGAGCTGATGAAGAAATATTGCAGATGCTCTTAAACCTTGAAGAATGAAACTGAAGATAACTTGATATCCGTCCTCCCTGCGGCTGATGTGTAATGATCCTGCGTGACTGACACTAAAAAAAAGCATTTTCTATGAACTGATAGTTTCACTCTCAATATACTGGCTTTAATCAGGCCCACAGCGAGCAATATTGCCTATCTTCTTTTCAGACTCAGCTTAGATCTCATATCACCTCACCTTTGGGGAAAAAATAAATTAAAATGTTGGCAGTGACTGTTTTTTTCTCTGCCGCTATGTACTGATGGCAGATATCTAAGGGCCCCCTTGCTTTTAGCTGAGATGACAAGCACACTCATTCAATGTCAAAGCCCCCTAGTGCCGTATTAATCAATTGGCATTATCCCCAAATCACATTAATGGTTCTTACTTACAGCTAGCCAGTAGTGTAATCTTTCACTTTGGCTGCTTGTCGTCTGTGCTGCCACTGGAGGAGCACTGCTCGGCTGTGCTGGTGAAGACCGGAGGGTGACACGCCCAGACGGTTCCACCCCTTGAACCAAACAGAAAAGGTATGTCATATTAACTTGGCACCGCAGACAGACGTCCCAAGGGGAAATAGGCGTCAAGCAAATTTAAATTAATTTCCCACTGCGACACATCTCAGACCACCGCTAATTCTGCCGGAGTGGAAAGCCCATCCCACTGAAAATGACTCAGTCGGCCAAAACACAGATGTCTCCTGTCTTTCATGTGCAAATAGGAGACCTGTGCACCAATGGCAACTAGTCGCAGCTCAGACTCATACAAGTCATAATGTGATACAAGTAAAATACTGAATTTTAAGATGTCAATTAAAATCCATCACTCAGCTCCAGAGTTTCTTTTTTTTTTTCAATTTGAATCAATTTGTAAAATAGTTTTTTGGCCAGATTTTGCTCCTGGCCCTGTTTGATGTAACTTTATATGCAGCTACAGAGCAAAGTACCTCAGGGCCTGCTGAAAGGGCACACTGCGCTCAGGTAAGTCAGGCCGAGTTATAACCCAGTGGTGAGGCTGTATTTGATAGTGAGACGAGATTGTAATAATTTAGTGTAATATGTAAATACTAAACATCAAAATGTCAAGCATCCACCTATTTATTCAATTTCAGTCATAATTTCAATGTTTTTTGCAAGTCATCCACACAGCTCTACATAATGCAGCTACAGAGTGGAGCTCTGGCTCCGGAGTAAAGATAAATTCTGTCTATTCATATTTATTTTCACTTATAAATGCATCATTTGAAGGAATTGTACAGAGAGAGTCAACTCTGGGACATGAATTACCTCCAGATTAGAGTTAAAAGTAACTTTTCTCTCCACTGAAAATGATGTGTATCAGCTATACTGAGGGCAGCGAATGCACCTTGATCAGCTGTACAATAGAAAAGCTGGCGTATCTGTTTTCACTGCAGCCTAACAAACTTTGGCCAGGGGGGTTCACTGCGTCACATTGTGCCTCAAGTGTTGAAAAAGTGCCAGCCATAAATAATATCCAAAATTAAGTTTTTCTATAAAGTTCAGTTTAGTGTTAATGTTGACTTAATGTACATCACAACTTGTGGTTTTTCCCTCCAGTGATGTAGAAACTGAAACACTTCAGCTGAAAAATGAATTCAAAACATAAAAACTGTTTTTACTGGTTTTAATTAAGCAGCACAGCTGGGGGCTTTGTGTTGAATGTCGTGATGAAGCCGCTGTTTGGAGGACTGAAAATAAACATGGATGTTGCATTAATGTGAGCAGTGACAGTTAAGGATGTACCAATCAACCAGCCGTCTGTCTATACTGATGAAAACACCAGCATTTGCTTTTTATTGAATTTGGCCGTCGCATGATTAAAAAGTCTTTATATTTTTACTTGTTAGCTTCACGTGCCAAAACTGTGGTGAGTGGTCTCACTGTGAGAAACATCTGGCCTCCCCAGAGATGAAAACACTGCTGCCCTGCATCACTGACACACTCAAACCAATTAGAGCAATGAGTCATATGCAGAATACACAGAGTGCTGCTGGGCATATGAAATGTGACATAACTTCATCCACAGCAACCCCCCCAATCTGATTTGTCTTGATACAAATTAGATGAACGCGTTGTTAGGCATTTTATCATTCAGTCACCAAGATTCCAGACTACTGGAGGTATCACCACATGAAAACTGAGTCGGTATTAATACCAGGCTGCACTGACGAAGACGGTCTCTCATGACTGCAGAGTGCACACGAGTGCTTCAAGCACATCAGCAGTACATCACATGCAATTGTTTATTCACTTTCTGCTGTGTCAACATGAGAAACATGAGACTCTCCTGTAAAAACAACAAAAAAAAAGAGGACATCTGTCGTCTGTGAAAGCAGCTTATTATGACCCATGTTTTTTTGTTGTCAGGAGGAGGATTGGGGGTTGGGGTGGAAGAATGGATTGACAAAACACAGGACTGTGACACGGGAAACTGCTACTCGTTTCCTATTAGAAACCAGCAATCATTGTTTTTTTTGTTTTTTTTTATCCATCACTGTTCCACAACCTGACTCTCGCGTGTATTATTGTTACCGTGACGACAAAGATCCTCTAACCTTAAGGAAGTACTTATATTTAACTCAAACCTTTGTTTGAGTTAAAGTTGTTTTTGAGCCTAAACCTCAACAAAACATGAGCACATGTTCATTATAGTCACCATGATGATGAAGGCCCAGTGTGACTGCGGGAGTCGGTCCTACGGGCTGTATCAGAGGGTGGGGCCAGACGACCCATATGGTCAGGACTCTTGCTCCTGGCCACCAGTGATCACCGTCTGTGTCTGAAATCGCTCACTACTCCCGATGTAGGCCACTATGTATGTAGTGAGTTTGCCATTTTGCAGTGCTGTCCGTATGCGTAGTGAGACTTATTCTACCCTATATAGTGGACTCTTAGCATCCCACAATGCATCATGAAAAGTAGTGAACAATAGATGTGAACCTACTAGGCTATATATATACCATCATGCATTGCGCTTGTGCTGAAAGAAAAGAAAAACGAAGAAGAAAGAAAATAACCTGAGGGGTGAACGAAAACTTTTCATTTTTCCGATCAGCTCAGTATATTTTCCTCTACGTACAACTCCCCGCACAGTGAGTAGCGAGCAGTGAATGAGTGAGTGATTTCAGACGCAAGCACTCTCTTTTAGCCGTGGGAAACATCTGGTCTGTTGATCCATTAATCATATAAAAATATAAATTGAGAGCGATAAAGGTTCCTCTTATATCATTAAGAGTGAACATATTTTTGTGGAAATAATTTATGAAATCCATTTCCGTCCTGCTCATTTTCTAAGTCCTGTAACCAGTAGGTCAGTCACTCCACTGACAGCATAAGTGTAGTTTTTATGGACAAGCAGCTGACACGATGAGTAATCATGGGATGTTTGGTTGTCAGGTTTGTAACTTGCCATCAGGCTCATCTCACATGCAAATCATTTAGACATTCCTTATCTTAATGGGAGAACAGACTGATAATACAGGGCATGACTGAGATACAGATATATTTTGTTTTTAGGTTATGCTAATGAGTGCACCATATTAACAGTGCAGTTAAACTCGATCCCCTTGACACGCCTGCCTCAGTCATGCTTCTTTGTTGTAGTCACTTTGAAAAGCTTTCGCTTCCTCGCTTCCTTTGTGCTCGTGGATCATCACTGCAAGCTTGCAGATTTGGAGTTGCGTCATAGAGATCAGTGTGGAAATTATTCTAATGAGTAGTCAGCGGGCCTCTGCAAATGCCGGAGAGGTAGCTTATATGATTTTACATGAGCAAATATTCCACCAGAAATACAACAGGCTTTCAGTCTAATAGAGTTGTCAGAAAATAGAGAGAAGCAGCTCTTCCTCATTATTATAAAGATGAAGATTGGCCCCATTTGGCCAAAATGAAATGTAGGTGTCGGGTCAGCCAGTGCGATGAATTGAATTGACTCTACATTTGGTGTGCAGGGGCCTTTCCACTCCAACTGAACATGTATAGTACATGGCCCACATTCAAATGCTTCTCTCTGCCCTTTCACCACAGACCTGCCTGGTTAATAAACATGAACAATCTATGTGCAGTTCACTGACCCTGCTGAGAGCAAATGATGCAATTACTCTTGCATTTCACTCATCCCTGTGTAAAACTGGCCGAATGTAGTTGCTTAATCATTTAGTCAACAGAAAAATAATTAATAGTCAGTTAATAATTGAAGTAACTTGTCAAGAAACAAAAATTCTGTCTCATTTTCTGGCTCCAGCTTATCAAACATTTGGAGATTTTTCTTTTTCTATTGTTTTACATCATCATACATTTATTATCTTTGGGGTTTTGAACTCAAGCAAAACAAACCATTTTTTAAATGTAAAGTCGAACTCGAACGAATTCTGATGTGCTATTTTTACATTTTATCGATTAACTGATTAATCAGTCAATCAAATTAGTTGAAGCCTTAGCAGGAGATATCATGTGGTGGTGTGAAAGGTGATTACAGTGTAGCTACCATTGAGTAAGGTGAATATAATTCAATATCAGTACTTAACATCAAGGTCACAGTGGATGTGTTTTTTCCACATTATTTAACAACCAGACAGAAACATTAAATGTCTCCCCCTCGTGTAAATGGAACAAGTTCACGCATGTTCTCAGAGGTCGCCGGTCAAAAGTAAAAAGCAGCAGTGGGCGAGGGAGGTTGAATAAAAAGTGAATACAAAGATTTAAATTACAACCTTTCATCGCAACAAACCCCCTGTAATGAAATGAGCTTCACAAAAATGATAATTTACACTCTTGGAAAATCACAGGGTGCATTTTACTTCATTAAATATTTTTCTTATTCCACCGCTGTGCCCCTGATGTGACTCCAGCTTAAGGAAAATTAATACATTCATTTCCTTCTCTCGATTCATCACAGGTTCTTTGCATTTGGGTAATTGATTTGTATGCTAAGTGATTTTCCCCTCGTCATTCACTGTTGGCCTTGGAGTAATTCACCGGGTTAAAGCATCTCAGCACTTATTACAGTTCAACATATGTATGCCTGGGGGAGGGAACCAGAGAGCATATACGTCTCTGTCATCTGGCTTTATGAGAACTGTTAACGTCATATTTTATTGGTGTACTTTGAATCTTTAGTTTCCCCTTGTACACACAGTCCTCTGTTTAATTTCCGCTGCTCCTCCTCAGTCTAAAATGACATTTGTATGTATTATGCGTTGCAGCCGAAATTGTTGATGAGCGTCATTACAGCGTTTAACAATCCAGTTCAGCTATAGAAATGAATCGGTGGAAGGGTTTTATGTTGCATCGAGAGCAATCAGCAGAAAGATTTGCTCTCCAGTGCACACAAAAAGAAGCCTGGTCTACGATTCAGCACCACAGCCGTGGAATAAAAAAAAAAAAGGGGAGAAATCAATGTTATCACCTGCATCTACCAGCACAAAAGCCCGGAAAGTAATGTCAGTACCAGATTACCTGAGACAGTTGATTACTGCAGAGCCCACGATGATGATTTACAACATCCTGGACAATGAATTCATCAATGTTCATTTTACACAAACAGTGCATGAATAAGGGTGATCAAGTCCTCATATGACTCCTTGTGTGTAAACAGGGAAGCTGACAGCATCTCTTATCCGTTACACTATGAACATCCACTTAATGGGGGACTCTTAATGATTTAAAAAGTGTGATGCCAATATAGCACAGAGGGGTGAACTCTGCATGTTAGCTCGGCTGTCACTGAACGTCCTGCTGCTTGTAAATGAGAGCACACGATGTCTGTGTTCCCCCTGCTTCTTTTATGGAATCAATCCTCATCTCCTCAACAGTGTCCTGGTTATTAAAACATGAAAACGGTCTGCATAATGGATTACTTCAAAACATCATTAACCATGCATACATTCACAACTCAATGAGTTTGCCATTATTCATGTGATTCATATAATTATCTTGTGAAAACCGTGTATCTTGAAAGTGTCACGTTTGCAATGGCGGTGCGTTTTTGACATGATGATTTCTCGAGCCTCCCACTGGAATTTCTCTCCACCTGTAAAACACCCGGTCGGTCTTCGGTCATAAACAAAAAAAAAAAAATCTAATTTGGACGGAGAAAAGCTTCGCCATGATACCAGTTTTATATTCCATTGCTGTTTACTATTCCATGACAGATGCAGTGCTCTAATTCTGTAATTAAAAGAAGAAAACATCATTACAGGTTCAGATTATGGAGAATCCCCCTGATCTGATAGTGCCTGAACGGAATTAAATCTCCTTGACATCTCTGCAGTTAATCACTTATGTGTGATGGCAAATCAAATTAATCTGCGCTGTTTGTTGCAACTGCGTGCACAATTAAATTTTCTACCGATTGATATTGTTGGTATCTGATCTAATGTCCTTACACCAAACTTGACCAACCCACTCTGTAAGTGAGATTAACTGAATCTTTCTTTGTGCATATTTTGCCTCTGTTCCCCTCACACTCACTGTAGATGGAGAGCTTGGGAATATTTGCCATTTTCCTTCATCTTTAATTCAAAGACATACTTATGTAAAATGTAACTTTGAACTGACACTACAAAACTTTTGGAAAAGGAAATGAGTTGAATTCATGAGCAATAACACACGCCCATGTTCATTTCAATACACTCAGGGGCTTTGCTGCTACAGCCTTGATTGGTCTGGGATGACCTGTAGTTAATGACGTCTGCTGTTCAGAAGAAAAGTTACGTAATCTTGTGTTTATTTCAGTTTTAGTTCACTGACTATAGCTGATAGATGGTAGATGATAATAGCGAATATCACAGTATTTCCTGACGTGCAATATTTTTCATAATATCAAACATTATGTATTTCTTTTTTGCACACAGGCCGACCCTCATTTCACTGCTTTGCTTACTGTACATTGTACCTTGCGACAAACTTTGAACAGATGTTTAGTGGCTGCATCGCTTATACTTGAAACATGAAATACAATGTTATAATTATTAGTCCACCCCGCCCTGTGATTATCTCACATGTCACGATATTTGGGCTGGCCTGTATCGTGATATTAAATTTTAGATAAGGCGAATGTTAGCTATCGGTCAAAGTAAAAGGTGTATTTTGAAAAAGAAAACACTGCGATAGGAGACGTTGCAGCTTGAAGTGGTATCTTTTATTGTCTGATTGTACACCGTGATCAACCAGTCATTTCCACAAGTAAAAATCATGATTTGAATCTTTTATCCATCCTTTTTTCTCAGTGTTTTTTTTCCTTATAGATCACACTTTTAAGAACAGATAATATTTCAAACACATTAAGACAGAGGAACACACAGGGCTCAGAAATATAGTTTTAGGTCTTCAAACAGAGCTCTTTTGTATGTTTCAAAGTCGAGATCAAAGACGAGATGATCAAGCCTTTTTTTTTTTTTTTTTTTTTTTGCAGTGAGGGCTGTTAAACTTTGGAACAACTTGCCTGAGGAAATATGATGAGCTAACTGTAACTTTTTTAAAGACACAACATAAAAGTCATTTTACTAACTTGGATTGTAATGAAAATGTATTATTGCCGGTAGCTACATGTACACTGTCAGTGTGTTGTTTGGAAGCTCAGTATGGTGTGGAGATATGACTGACTGGACTTTATTTGTAACCTGGGCCTCATTTTGCCAGTTTATATCATCATGATGATGACATTTTTTAACACACTCAGTCTTAATGATGGTAAAACCTCAGATCACAAAGCCGAGGTTCACCTTCATTGTGCCAACAGTGCAAACCTTCACCCCATTTAAACTGCTGCTGTAGCTCTAATAAATACTGACTGCATGCCTTGCATTCTGTTGATCGTAATCCCGTTTTGTGGTAAGATTCTCTTATTCAAGTGACATCATGATAATTACATGTTAATTTGGTTTTGTTACAGTCAGGTCTTCTCAGTCAGAAACAATGGTAAACATCATATTATACTATTATCTACCTAAAATCATGTTTCCTGAATAAAATGAGGCTTTTGTATATTCAGCTGTCACACAGGAAGACAGCCGTTACTTATTAGGCTGCAGAGATGCAAGATTCTCCACCCACAGTCCACTGTATAAACCAATAAGCTGTTTAGCCACAGGACATAATAGTTTTCAGTGCATGCATTAAAAAAAAAAAAAAAACTTTTTACTGGATGGACTTTGTTATTACAAATATTCACTTACAATCAACCACAGTCGCAGTCGCTTTTTTTAATACACAAGATTTGTGATTCCTGAAAGAGAATGATGACAACCAACATAAAATAAAAGTGCAGAGTCTGACTCTTATTTGCATTGAATGAACATGTGCGTCACTCAACAATGCCTTTAAACTGGGTTGCTAATTGACCCTATGCTTTTTTTCCCCTACCTACACCAAAACACTGAGTTAGTTTTGAAATCCAAGAGATTCTTGTATTTGAGCAGCACACCTGTGTGGGAGGGGTTAACCAGGAGCCCCCTAAGAACTACAAAGTCGGTAGGAAAATGAATCATGATCATTATTTGGTGATGACGTGTAAAAGGAAGGTGACTTATTTCAACATCAGTGGTCAGGACTGGTGTAGATAAGTGTTGATTGGAAGTTCCACCTTTTACTGCGATATCCTTCGCTCTGCATGCGCACAGCAATGGCAACTTTAAACATGGTTCAAATAATCAGCAGTAGAACTGATGCAGAGTTCAGATTTGGTGCGCACAGGCAGCAGGAGATACCTGTTTGCATATTAATTGGTTCAGGCCTGCCAGGCGGGGAATACAGAAAACACTGGTGACTGACTTGGTCTCTTTATTTACTGTAACATGACACTGCCTGCCTGTGCTTCTGTTTGTTTTAATGGGATCATACAGAAATATGACTGAGAAAGAGAATGTTTTTGAGCATTTATGGCCATGAATTTGTTTATCACATGGGCGTCATATTTCAAAGTGCTATAATTTGTCCACAGCACTGAGTATGGTGCTCCCTGCCAGAACAGTGTTTTTTAGTTCATACAGGCTGGAAAACTAAAGACGAGTCATATTTCCAATGTTTGCGGTGCTTGTTTGCAAATTAATGAGTGCCACCAGTATAAAAGAGACATGAATCCAAAGCGACAGATGCCAGATTCACTTCCAGCTGGATCTGGGACAACGTCAGCCTCAGACACTTGTCGGAGTGCAACTTCATTTAACCTGTGCAGAAATAAAACTGAAGGTGGTGTCAAATCATCTTCAACTGAGACAGTACACTGTGAAATTCATCAGAAAAAAATCTAAATCAAAAATTCATCACCCTTCAAGTCTTCTGTACGTGCTGTCATTTTCTTGACGGTGCTGAGAGGTAGCACTGAGTAATGTCTAAACATATTTACATTACTTCTCTAACGGTAGCACTGCTGTTTGAGAAGTTAAACTATAACTTCGTATTCAAACAGGTGTTTACACAATGTTTAAACTATTATTTTATGGTGCTTTTATTATGACTTGATATATCTAATCTGTTTAATATGACTAATAATAAATGCATCTACATTTCGGAGGATCAGTGCTGTGAGGAAAGACGTTGAGGCAAAGAAATAATAAAATGATAAAATGTAGAAAAGTGAATGTCAGAGATTGGAAGCTTTGAAAAAGTGAAGCTGCCATCGTTCTTAGAAAACAGGATTATGAAAAGGGATAAAATTTATGTCCAGGTCAGACACCTGTCCACTTTTATAATCCCCTTTAACATTTTAGTCCTCATATCTATAAGTACTGAGAAGTTATTACCAGTGTAATAAAGCTCTTACATTTAATTTTATTTCTATTCATGTACTTCTCATTTTGTTCCACTTCTGCAGGAAGAGTAAAGTCATTCCATTCTAAATAATTTAGTCTACGATTTAAATGTACATCACAATTTCCCAGAGCCTCACGGATGTGTGTTGCTGCTGTCGTCCCACCAGCAGCTCAAAAAAGATTTTTCCAATGAAAAAATATGTAAAATTTGAAGCGGCATAAAACAGATGAACCTCACATTTGAGAAGCTGTAACTCACATTTGTTCAATTATCACTTATCAGAATAGTTTTCGAATTTTCTGTTGGGATACTCAATGATTAATTGTCATTGTTAAGGACTGAAATACACCTCTGCTTGTTTGATCAACAATCCAAATTAGAGCAAATACATGGATACGAACAGGCCTTAAAACATAATCAGGTAACATTACATTGCCTGAATGGATAATTAAATCCCATTAATCAACTAATAAGGCTGCTAATTAACACAAATTAAATTTTTTCCATCAATAAAGTCTAATTTTCTAGTTTATCTGTGCTGAAGGTGCTTGCTGAGTCACATGAGCCAAAGCCACAGAAGCTCGGTACCTTCTCTTTGCTTTGGCTGGTTACCCAACAGCCTAACAAGTGGCTCGTGTTTGCGATTGGCTCATTTCACTTACGAACTTGCGACGGCAAACGCAATCACACAAATGGGTGTGTGGCTGCCAGGAGGCTCCTGGGAGTGTTAGACAGTTATGAGACATTAGGTGGGAGCATAACATCCCATTAATAATCATGATAGTAGACCAAGGAGAATAACAGTAACCACTTTCAACACAGGCCCCTCATGACTAAAGTATCATTCGTTAGGAAACAGGTTGTAGAAACCTTTTTTATAATTTGTTTAAGCAGATCGAATGTAAACCAGCTACTTTACTGGGCTGGGACACGTGATATTTTCTGTGCAGCTGCTAACTCAAATGTTCCTGAAAATGCAAAACATAACTGAAGGATTTTAGATTAGAGCACAGCAGTGACCTGATGGCTCCAAATGACGATTTAAAATGTGAGAATGTTAGTTTGTCATTGAAACAAAATCCTCAGTGTTAATACTTTCAGCATTTGAAATGTTGAAAGGATTATTCTGTAGCCATTGATCATTGCACACGGTGTAGGGTAGACTGTCTTGAAGGTGACAGTAGTGTTATTACAGTAACCAAAAATATACATGTTAACTATTAGAGAATTATAGTGCCTTCAGGTACGCCTCATGGCTGCCTCCTTTCAAGTCAGGATGCTGTGAGTGTGACTTTAGTCACAAATTTAGAAAAGGAGTGTAACACAGACTGTACCTATAGTATTTTAGAGCAACAACAAAAGGACACTTTTTGGAACAGGGTCAGTGTTAGTTGTTGCAGCAAATGTTTATCTCCAAGAACTCTAGTGGCCGTAGGAATTGTGATTCTTGACTGTAGGGAGCATCGGAGGAAACAGTGTTGTCATAGAAACATAAAGTCTGCAGCAGGAGGGATGGAGGTTGGATGGATGGACAAACATACTGTATGTTGATCTTTCACACAGGAGACTGCTGTTTACTTCTTGTTACCTACCAACAGTCAACAATGGTTTATTTTAACTCTGACCACAATCTTTCCCAAACCCGAACCTCGTTGTTTTTGTGCCTGAAGATCACCAAAGCTAACTGGTATCAAATTAAAAAACAGTTTTAATTAGGCAACTGATTTATAGGTGTTAGAAAGACCTTTTCTTACTTGTTGACAGGAAGCATGTACATTTTTCATTGGTTTATTTTAGACGGCATCCATGATCTTCATTTTGTCACAGCTTTAAAGCACAATCTGACACTTTGTTTGTTGTATTTGTGCTTTAGTTTTGTGCTGAAGTCATAATTATGACATTATTTAAAAACCACATATGCTGCATGAACTTATTCAGCTGTACCAGCCAACTCTACTGAACTATTGCCAATAGGCAAGTTAAGCAGAGAAACTGGACATGTATCAAACAGCAGGGATAATGGATTGATTTGATGGTGTCATGAAGCAGCCAGATGTGCGCAGCTGGTTTTCCACACTTGACAGTGCAGATCACAGACCACAAACATTTTGCTTCCTGAAGATGAAAAACACTCCAAAGGTTAGACAGAATATAGAGTGACCACTTATCACTTCAGGTGTTGTCAGAAATCAAGGAAAGACAAGGATCTGGAGATTACCACTTGAATGGATTGTCAACTGTTTGATGAGAGTAGGCCCGAACCTATCTGCTGGCATCTACACACAAACACATCAAAGTGAAATTAAAAATAAAATCATGGACTAATATTCGCTCCCGCTACACATTTACAGCTCTGACAGGCGTATCTGCAACACGGACAGTTAGCCTTCCATATTTTTGGCTATTCTTATTTAACAGAGCAAAGGTTTAAACAAGCCCGAGCGGTTGAGATGAATACACATCCCCCAGACAGCTAATTATGGATACAGCTGTAGTTTGAGAACTGACTGTTGAGGGAACTGACGATAAGAAAAGAAAATATTACCTGGGATTTGTTTCCTATATTCAAAAGGCACACTATGGAATCTCTGTCATTCAGGGCTGACAATGGAGCTCTTGATGCAAGCAGACAACTAGCTTGACATGTGCTGGCAGCTTTATCAAACTATCGAATAAGACAAATATGACATCAAACTATGTTTGGGCTGTATTATGTTTGAAACTGATGTGGATTCAGTGGAGCAATTTAAACTTTAGCAGTGCCATGTTTTGTTTTTCGTTGATGCTTCTTTGTATTGAAGCTGCTGACAGTTGTTATTTTGTATTGATATTTACTATGAGTTGTTTCATATGTCAAAACAAGTTTGTGATTCTGCCAGAATTTGTTTTTCAGGAGGTTAAATCCTCTGGAAATGCATTTAGTTATTGAAACACTAAGAAGAAAAAAAAAACAAAAAACACAAAAACAAAAAACAAACAAAACAAAACACAGAGACTCTAATCTGACTCCATTGTTAATGTATTCATTGCCATGTTAATCAGATTATACTATAGGCTTGGACAGGACCTAAGACACCTGTTCCAAAGCAGGAATCATCTTGAATACAGTAGAGCCTGATCGATACATTAGCACGTCCTTTTACAGTCCATGGTTGTGACACACGTACTGTATTATCTTTTAAGTCGATGTAACGTGTTCATTTTCAAGCACATTTACTCATTTATTTGAAGTCATGCCTCTGGCCACCAGATCGATCTAAAACCCACAGTCACTCTCCCCTTACCATCGTTTTAGTCGCCAGTTCCTGAGAGAAAGGTCTCCATTGAGCTCGCCAGTCGTTTAGCGATGGGCCGGTAGTTTACAGCAGGATTTTAGACCTTTTTTTTTTTTTTTTTTAAATATTCTTCTGCAGCTGAAAAAGACTCAGTGAGAGTGAACCAGAACATTAAAGCTGTGGACCGTAAAACCAAAACAATGAGCTGCAATAAGACCATGGTTGGATGGGGGTTTGTAATTATACTTTATACATAGTCATTTGATCAATTGTTAATATAAGTTTATTGATTGTAGCAGCTTTAAGTTTCAATTGCGTGACTGTTCAAATTTACCTTAGTGGTAATCTTTGATAATAACGTATATTGTTCAACTGTAAAATATTTTCAATTACACTGTAAGAAGAAAAAAAAAACATTGGCCGATTTATTGTTACGTTATTGTGATTATCATCATTATTTATTAAAAGCAATAGCCTCAAAAATCACTCAGGCTGTAATCAATGACAACCTGACACTCTCGTATCTGATTCAACAAAATGCCCCAGCGTTAGCTCGATATTTCACTCCACACATATCAGTCCATCAGCAGTTTACTGAATACAAAAATGGAATTCAACCAAACAAGTCTGTGTTTCATGATGTGATGAGACGGATATCGTCAGAAAGCTGTTCAAAGTCTCCACCACCCCGCTCTAGTCTCACACGTCTTATCAAATATATTAAATGCCCACCTGCACATCCTGCTCTTACTCTTCCCTCTTATCTAATTTTGGAAACACTTACCTGTGTATAGAGCTTTCGCTCTGCCCGCTTTATCAAATCTAATTTTTATAAATGCTGTCACTCTTCTTTATCAAATCTGCACGTGGCGCCCGTCGCCCTGCTCGCTCTTATTCATCCTTGTGTTATTAAGTAAATGTGTCTTGTGTGAGCGCCCTCACTCTTGTTTGTCTGTAAAAAAATGTGTGCCTACCAGCGCTGTTCACAAAGCTGTTCCATAAAATACTGATAGTGTGAGGAGGCTGGGCTCCTGCTCTGGCACTGTAAGTTATTCCCCTGTTAGGCAGCATTTTTCACAGGCTCTAGCTTCTCTGTATCTTGTCACAGGCTACAATCTATTACATTACATTACACAAGTTTGTAAACTAAAAAGTGTCATTGCCATTTATTCTAAGTTGAGATCAGTGCATAGCCACTGAATATTAAAAAAAAATAAATTGTGCAAAACCCCAGTAAAAGCTGTTCAGAAGTACATGTCAAATGTGACTCAGCTATAGGCTTCCTGTCTGTCAGTGTACATGTATGAATACAGTATGGTTTAAGTCGATGGTAATGCCTGTTTTAAGAACACTTGGTAAGTTTGGAGGAGCAAAACAAGGAAACTGGGGCAGGAGCAGCAGTCGTAGTATTTCGTGTGGGGAGGATTTGCTCAGGGCAAGGACAAAGAGCCAGCAGGCCAAATAGGACCAGGCAGAGGTCTTGTCCCTGCACTCGGAGGTGCTGTTTCAGAAGCAATACGATGAGATGGGCAGAAAATTCACTACCAGCTAACCAACCAGCCAACCAACCAACCAACCAACCAACCAACCAACACTACTCCCCAACACACCATTTAAAAGCAGGCAGACACTCAGGCTGCTATTAAGTTCTCAAATAGAGGCTGTAGTCTTTATTTACTTCAACTAATGTACTGAGACAATCCTTTATTAACAGCAGGCTTATACCAGAAACTACAGGTGGATATTGTGCTGCAAGATCAGATATTTTGGTGGAAAACAAATACGTTTTTACTGTTCAGTATCAACGTATTTGCCACTTACCAAGTACATAAACCTAAACAACAATTTAGGTCAATTGAATTGACTCTCGGCCCATAGGCATAGACTTCCGGCGGGCAGGCCTACTGGACCTCCTTTGTAAATGGTAACAGTAATAAAAATACCGTTCAGGTTGTAGAACAGTCACAGTCTGGTCAGGTTAGGTGCGGTTAAGTTCTCAACGGAGTGTTTCTGCCTCTGCAGTCGTGCTGATTAATAGGGATGTAAACTAATATAGCGAAATAATTCCATAATAAATAATACACTCTGAACTGATAAGAAAAATATGCAGCAATATGGAAAAACTATATAATATGTAAGCTAAAAGCTCTGTCTCAAAATTACATGCAGCTTCTCAGATTTTTGTCAATAGCTTTTTTTTTTTTTCACTGATACTTCAAAGAAATTTTGTTATCCGTCTATTATCTGTCTTTATTTTATCTATTTATCCTATCTCCTCCTAACTCCTTCCAGTGCATGCACGGCCTCGTTTTTTCATTGTGACCCCATCAGCTATTTTATCTAGGTTTTGTCAATATTTTTCTCTCTCTCGCTCTCTCTCTCTCTCTCTCTCTCTCTCTCTCTCTCTCGATACATATTTTACAGATAGTAGATTTGTGGTACACCTGGTGAGCTTCCTTTAATTATCAGCCACCATTTTAATCCTTAATTTGAAAACGGTTTGCTTCTGTCCAGATGGAGACAGGGAGAGAAAAGAGTTGGATGGCAAACACATCATCAGAAATTATAAAAGGGAGTCATGTGTATTTGCTCCATTAGAACAATCCTTTTCTAGCACTCGCTTTTCTTTTTTTTTTTTCCTCCTAACCCACTTAATTCCAATCAGGTGTGTCCCTGCTGTGGCTGTGATTAAACATCTGTGCTGGTGACACCAGAGGGCTGCACTTCAACCCTCTGCTTGGGACATGGATGGATTACAACTCTATATAGTATATAAAATACTCCCAGACGAGTGGACTGCAGTTTCCTGCATCCTACAGTATAAATTGAATCGACTGCTTTCAAGCGTGGACACAGTTATGGTTTGACTTTCCAGAACAATTTAAAAACCATGGTTCCAGTTTAGTTCCAGATGTTTTCTGTCTCGCTACAGTATGGGGGACAATATATTCTGACCAAAATTAGTTCTTATTCACTTCCAAATACTGCAGGAAGTGATGCCTGAAGATTGTGATAGATCCTGGCTTGTTTCAGGATGTTTTCTCAATTACATTCAGGAGTGACAGGCAGCTTTGATCTTCTCCTGTTTGTGTCAACATTAATCTTCATTAGCATGAAAGACGCAGGTTGCCAATTATCTGCAAACATTAATTTTGTCTTTGGCAGTTCAGTCTCAAAGTCATCCTCTGGAGGATTAATTTGTAATAAGTGTTTTTCCTCCCCATATTCGAGGCATCGGGAAAAGTACTCCTTTTCTTCTGTGGACAAACTAATGGGAGTGCTTCAACTTCCTCCTCCTACTCTTCATTGTAGTCGCTTTATTTTACTCACACAAGACAAATCCCAGACAAATGTCATCCAGCTCTCAGGCACACTGTCGCTAGGAGCTTTTATCTATTTATCTGGCTCTTCAGGACTCCTGAACTGTCAGTCTACTTTAAAGGACTCATAGAATTTGGCTGAAGGCACTACATTTGCTTGACAACAATGTTATGAATGGATCCAACAGTCTCTCAGATTGTGATTACTGTTGTGACTCATTCCTAAAATGTTTTGCAGGGACCTGCAGTGGGTGGGCAGGCGGGGTATTCTGCTCTGTTTAAATGCATCGAATCAGCTTTTATGTGAAAAAAGTATAGATGACAGATGATAACCTCACTAAATAGCAAAGGTAAGAAATAAAGTGGCACAAGCATTCAAACAAAAATAATTTTCAACAGTATATTCTTTGTAATTTAGTCCTCACACAGTTTTAAACCACATCTTACTCATAAAAGGCCACAGAGGTTATGTTAACTCTCCTACCCATCTCTGTTTAAGTTTTAGAGACAGCTACAAACAAGTATTAAAGGTCCCATATAGGGTAAAGGTAGATTTCAATGTATTTTATGATTATAAAGAAGGTCTAGGTTCTACAGTATATTAATACTAAAAGTATCAAAGTGTGCAATCCACAGACAAAATGCACACAGCACGTATTCAAAAATTGTGTTTTAAAAAGAGCCGTCAGGTATTCCATAACTTTGTGATGTCACAACAGAACAGCCACCAAACTCAGCTATGCTCCCAGCACGGCCCACCTGGACGGACCCACCATTCAACCTTGCAGGATTTGGTTTGTCTGAGTGTTAACCTGAAATCTGCTATATTTCTATTCAGTCAGTCAGAAAACACTCAGCAGGCTCAGAGCCTCCTCTCCTCTGATTGGCTCACTGACCTATTGTTACTAGAGCTCCAGGGAGAAGCCCGAAAGATATGTAAAACTACATTGAGATGGTTTTTGGTACTAAAAACCACAACTTTAGCTTCTTATAGATCAAAACTTTTAATAAAACACAGCTAAAGTGTAAAATATAGGACCTTTAAACATCATAACTTCCTACAGTTGAAGTTATGAAATCATACAACTTACAGTCTGCTCGAGAGATAGACTTCACTTCCTTGTCATGCTTTATTAATGCTATAATTTTACTGTTCGCTCCCTTGTTTTTAATCATGACATTCACAGAACCTCATAATTCATGCACACAAATCAGCATGCATTCAAAATTAAAAAACTAAGTATGAAAGTCTCCTTTTCAAAGTGCCGACACTTTTTCAAACTACAAACTTCAAAGGTTGTGGGGTGATGCATTGATTTTCAGTGGACGGAGATCGAACCATAATCAGTTGCATTTGACTTTGATTGACTTAAAACAGTCTTTTTCCTGTGCTGCAGATAGAAGTTTGCGAATTGCATTCTACTGAGTTTGAACATGAGTTAATCATATGTACTGACAAGTGGTACAATGTGGCAGTTAACAAGACATTTAGAGCCACTGGGCCATACTTTTGTGAGGATGCTGACTTAGTGGGTGCTATTGACTTTATAGTCAATTAATTACATGGAGCGGAAAGACATGGCAAGACGTTTTAGTTTTTAGTTTTTTTTCCTAGACCCGTGTGTGTGTGTGTGTGTGTGTGTGTGTGTGTGTGTGTGTGGGAGAGAGAGAGAGAGAAGATTCCCATGCCAAGAAAGAACACATTATGATCACTCATTCTCATCTTGACCCTGCTAACTACAACAGTCTTGCCAAGGACAACCTCCCAGCTGGAGACATCATTTATATTTTACAAGGATCCCTCACCTTCATTTTCATTTTCTGCAACTCCATGATATGTTTAAGGTTGCTCAAAAAAGGCACTCATAGAATTTTGTTGGATCATACTTGGCTGAAAGTGACATTTACCAACAGCATCCTTGCCTTGCAAAAAGCATTAGATTGTCAAAGCTTTCAAGTATGTCAAAGCTTATTGTACCTGTATTTCAATGCTGAATTCTTCACAGAGCGTGTGATTATGCTTCACCATATGACATTGAATGAAATATTGAAGCTGCAGCAGTGGGATATTGTACAGCTGAAGCAACAAAAAATAAGCAAACAGGAAATCATAGAGCGAGTGGAGTCTGATGGCGAAGGCGAGACGCTGCATCCAGCCAGGGAAACGCTGAAGGATGATGGAGTGCTCACTGGGGATTTCTTAGATGAAGCATGAGTGCAGCAGTGCCTCGTGGCAATCGTTCATGGAAGTCAGTATAGATATCAGGCCATGAATGCAATCAGGCAAATGTCAGCTGCAGTTCAGCACAGATCGTGCAATGAGATAGATATTAGGCTTAGTTAAGCTTAGACCAATAAATCAGTTTAGAGGCAAAGCGGGTTGATGTCTGCATTTAATTCAAATGGGGTTTTTGGTTCGTGAGTCTGTAACAGGATGGGTTTTACACGCAAGCTTTTATTATACATTTTGTTGAGTCTTCCGTCCCATTCTTGTGACACGATATCTCAGTAACACCTTGAGGGAATTTCTTCAAATCTGGCACAAACACTCACTTGGACTCGAGCATGAACTGATTAGAATTTGGTGGTCAAAGGTCAAAGTCATGTTTTCGGCCATAACCCAAGAATTCATACACTAATTATGACACAATTTAATACAAATGTCTATAAGGATAAAATGACAAAGTGGTGACATTTTAAATCCAAACAGTCAAAGGTCAACTTCTCTGCGACATCATAACGTTCTGCAAAAACACCTCTGGCCATTATTCAACGCTGTAACTCAGGAACAGAGGAGGAGATTGTGGCAATATTTCACATTTGGTCAGATACTGAATTGGTGCAACCAATCTTCGGTGCTCACCTTGAAACTGTGGTGACTGTATAGATCTTCTGTGCTGCTGGTTTGAAGAAGTGTGACGCATCAACGTTTTAGAATTTGTAGCTTCTTTGCAGCAACATCCATATTTGAAGCCTCAGAGATGAACACATACAATGAATCTGACTTTGTCTTTTGTTTCTCTGAATTAATTTACACACTAATACAGCAGAACAAGAACAACAAAGCTTGACAAAGTCAAGTCATATCAGTTTTATTTATATATCCCTAAATTCCCTCAAAGTCCTCACTACATATATTATATAAGTCTGGACAGACATGGATTTAAACTGCAATTTGAGTGGTTGGTGGAGGGATAAATCCACAGGGTGGTAATTCCAGTTACATTATGTTGCAGTAGTCACAGCAGAATTGATCAAAAACATATTTTTGTTCCTTTTAAGCTTTTCCCATTTTCAGAATCCATTACAATATCTGCTGCAACAGAGACATGTCTTTTATTTAGAGGCCCTAGAGGCAACTTGTTAACAAAGTCTAACTCAAATTGTTGTACACCTTTTGTGCCTCATGCCTTCCAAGTTTAAATGAAAAGATTTGTTTCTTGGCTTGACTGGTTTGTGTCCCAACATGCACTTTGAGAAGTATTTACGAAATATAGCAGTCCTTGACCTTAAGCTTGTCAACCAACAGAGTGGTAAAAAAAAATGTATACCTCTGTAAAGTTAAGAAATGAAGTTCTTGTTTATATCATTTCTTCTACACAGGTAAGCAGAAAAGATTTCCCTAATCTTAGAAAACCCTGGATATAATATTGTTTGTGAGAGAAAGGTCTTAAGATCCCTTGTGTAATATGACTATTTTACATGCATCAACTTGACAGTTCTTAGCTCTAATCTGATTCTCTTTACTTGTGAAGACGCCACCGCTCTCAATTCATTATTGTTTGGAAAGATCACTGTGAATATCAGGATAACAGTGCCAGCACACTGACACCTGTAAAATTGAACCTTAACGCACCATTCTTTTTTTGTTAATGTTTTTCTCTCTGTCGAGTTAGCAGTAGCCAATTAGAAGTGGAACTGAAAGGTGTGTGCAGATTAATGGCAGGCACCTTTATCTCTGCAGATGGAGGATGACCTCTCCTCAGTCTGGTGTCATTTTGGCTGAGAAATGAATGAGATCCTTGGCTGTTAGTCCAGTTGTTGTTTTCAGCTTCATGAAGCCGTATGGAGCAGCTGGGAGTAAATCACTTTCCAAGAGCTTAACAATGGTACGCTGACGGTGGATCACATGTTATGATGGTTCTTCTGCAGACTTGTCTCAATCTGTGAGAGCAGATTGTTCTGGGTAGAGGTATATTGCAGATTGGAGCTAAAGCCTGCGAATGTCGGAGTACCGTCCACTCTTGATGGATACTGTAACATTTTGCAGTGTACAGTTCATGCATTGTATGTATGTATATATGCGCAATACACTGTATACCATAGGTTTTCAAACTGAGGCATGACTCTCCAGGGAGGAGAGAGTTGATACTGCAAAGATACTGCATGAGATGAAAGGGACAGGTGCAACAAAACTTGCACTCCTCCAGCTGAGAGTCATAACTTCATCAAGTCTGAACACACAGACACACACAATACTCACATTCTTTGATTCAGTGTGACTTCTACTTACATCATTATGTCCAATATCTTAGAAATCATAGATAAAAGATGTTCCTCAGAACGTGCCTAACAAAATATGGCAGGAGGGAGTACATGGGGGTGCAGTTTTGTCTCGCGAGGGTCCACGGTGTCAGACAAACACTATATACTGTACATATAAACAGTATATAGGGCTGGGTATGTTCATTATCGGCACTGATAAAGTGGAGGAGAGAGAGGTGATGACATGCAACCAAAGAGCTGCAGGTCAGACTAGATCCCGGGTCGCTGCGATAGGGACAAAGCCTAAATGGTACACGCTCTACCATGTGAACCACCGGGGCGCCTCTTGACACTGATTCTTAACGGCCCTTTTTTCAATACCAGTTTCATCAATTACATTTCAACAAAAAGAAAAGTACAATACACGTTACGGTATAAAATTTAGTTTTAATTTAGATTCATATTTAAGCTGGGTCTTTTTACACACTCCAACATGTTTGTGTAAATAAACAGCCAATCACCAGCCTTATTAGATCTTGGTCCAGGCATACTTCATGCTTATTAGCTCACTGATGCTGATGAGATTTACTCATTTACTCCTTAGGTAATTTTGTATCGGATGAAGGGGCATTTTTCGATCCTCAGCAGTATCAAATCAATTCTGTTGGTTCATCCATCCAGCACCAATGTTCCATACCCAACCCAAAATATATACAATATATATTTTTGTATATTATATATTATACAATGTGTATAATATATTCAATTCTGTATGTAGCCACAGATTCAGTAAGCAGCAATTGTCCTTTATCAACCTCTTTTGGCGACCAGTAGGAATTACGGCGTTGAACATATTTTACACTACACAAATCCCCGGTGCGCTCCCTATCAGCCTTCCACAGATATGGTCATTTTTCGGCAACAGGGAAGAAATATTGCCTTTTGCCCCTTTAATAGATATATTAGACTTTAGAGAGCGACTTAAGAGAATGGACAGATTAGGAGAGTGAGCAGATTGTTCCGGCTCCTGCCATCCAGCATCATCCGCCGCAGTGATTCCCACCGTCGATTTCATGTACCAGCCCTTTCAAGTTCCGACACAGTCAAGTGCACACCCTGTCAGATAGCAAACAACATCATGCAAATGATCCCAAACATTGAAGATAGCTGAAATTTGATGCAAATTTGTGTGTGATGGTAACTACAAAGCAGCAAAGCAATATCAGCAGGATGTGCAGGCATGAGAAAAATGCCAGAGCATTGACGGGAGCATGAGAGTTCTTAGCTCACAGGAACACAAACAAATTTTCACGGGCACATATTCCAATTGAAATTTATGAGACATCATAAATTTATCTACAAACGAATGTGGTATCATTTTGGGCCTCTGGTGGGCCCACATGTCTGAGTTGAAAATCCTGCAGCAGCTCGATTGATGATGAAAGGAGAAATGACTTTGTGTAAAGACTGATAATCCAAATAGAGCTCTGGATTTTAAAGATTAAACTCCATAAATCGACAAATATTGTTGATGAAGTGGCTTAGAAGGATGATTCATTTGTCCGTATATGTTGAGATTGTCACAAAGTGGCACTGTGCGACGTTTCTACAGTATGTAAAAAAAAAAAAACACAAAAATAAAAAGAAAAAAATGATCTAATCAGCCTGAATCTAAATTCTGCTCACAGGAAGTGATGAATGCACATCCAGACCAGTCCCTTAAACAGCAGTAAGCAGTGCTCCATCCAATGGCAGCCTGATTCACCAGCCCAACATCTTTTAGCCTCTACTGTCCCTCATGAATGTGTTGATGTAAAAAAAAAAAAAGCACCACAGCCCCACAAACAGCAGCTTTGAGCAGTTTAGTGATGAGAAATTATGTAATTTCTGGGCATTGGCGTTCAAATTTCTCAAGCAGTGATCTCACTGCTATTTAGGCCCACTGACATTTAGTTAACTGGAGCAGGGGTGGCCTATTAGGGCCATGTTTTGGGGCTTGAGATTATTTGTTTTCTTGATGCTGCTGTGGTAATATGCTGCACTCTGACTTGTTTTGTTAGGTTGTAAGAGAAACTTTGTGAAACACTTAGAAGTTTTGTTGGAATCGAAATGAACAATTTCACCTCACTTGGATTTTTAGGGTTGCCAAATCTCATTTTCTTGTAGATTTCTCTTGTTTTTCTTCTTTTTTTCTATTCTGTATTCACTCTAGTACCACCTGCTCTTAATTGGACACAAATAATGATACTGATTGCCTCCAGGGGTTATAATAAGGCTTCAACCACCGAGGTTCTGTTCTCAAGCCTCATTATTTAGGGATGTCTAACTTGGTATTGGTATGTTGATGCCCTTTTATTGAACAGTCGGTTTTTGACAAAAACATTTTGATAAACATCCTTAGGACTGGTGTTGCCAATCACTGAACTAAGACTTTGATGAAAATGGCCAATTTGATCAATGAATGACATATAGCGGTATAGCTTTGCCTATTAAAGTGTGTACACGAGTTGCATGATAAACTACAAGGGTTATGGTTGTGTTGTCTACTAGAGTTGAGTTGTTGCACTGACTTTTCCTAAGACGACTGAATAAAGAAATATCCCTTGACATTAACCAGAGATCAACTACAACGTCCACCATGTTGAATCCATTGATAAAGAAACAACAGTGTCTGAGAAAAGTTGAATCAAGGGCAACCGGACTTGGTTGTAGATACTTCAGGTGACTTCCAACTACTCCAGCGACTGTTATTACAGCAGCCAGGAGCGCTAACGAACCAAGAGGCATCGATGGCCTTGATAACGACCCGACAGATGTTAAATACCTGGGATTCCTCACCAAGTCAGTCAGGACTGAAGAAGCCTCTTGGATGAGAGGTGAAACTTTTCCTTCCTTGGATAACCACGACCCGGATCCCTGAGGATCTTCACGGACAAGAAACACCAGTGATTCCACCAACTGACACAATGTGCTACTCTGCCGTTTAGCATTGAATGTATGGATTTGCTCCTTTGAGTGTCTCACTTGACAACACTTGGACAGGGATGAAATATGTTGCAGGGATTAAACCAATAACCCTATAATTATGTTGCAGACCTAATATCCTGTTCAAAATGCTTCTTCCATTGGTTTAAAGTGGAATCCGGGTCATCAACAGAAGGCGTCTGTGTTTGTGTTGATTAGCTTCTGCTTGATTAAGATGGATGAAATGAAGGAGATTGCAGCAAACAGTTGGCTTTTTATTCACCTCATTTTGTGAGAGGACAGAAAAAATATCCATAGATAAGTGCAGCTGCTGCTATGATTTGTTCTGTCCAAAGTGGCTCTCTGCCAAACATTTGAGTACCTGTGAGAGAGAGAGAGTAGCTTGTAGCCGTTGTGTTCCCAGTGCCATATATTTACTGCTCTGAGTGGAACCAGCCTTTGGCAGTTTTATGGACTTATCAAGGTCAGAGTTGGGGATCTCATTTGAGATGTGTGCTTACTTTAGCAATGGCGGCACCATTCTCGCAGATTAAAGTGAAGATTAGGCTGCTGAAAATAGATAATTGTGATAATGGCTACAAGCTGATGAAAGAGGGGGTTTGCATCTTAAAGTTGTCAGCCCAGCATGACTTTACTGCCAGATTAATCAAGCCCATTTACAGAAAATTTTTCCATCTCCTCCTGCAGCTTTTCATGAATACAGAATGGCCAACATTGTGCAGAAGGTTACAGGGCCAAGGCTCATGTTGCAGCACAGATACCTCAGTCTATCTCAAAAACTGTGGAAAAGCCTTGAGCCTACCAAAGCCCTGATGATCAGGTGTACGAGGCAGCTTGTTGTGCCAAGGGTGAGGAGGGGATGAGAAAAGGCTTAGCCTAGATTGATCTCAAAACACTTGAGTCTTTCGGCCTGGACGCAGCTCTGTGAGCAGACGATTCCTCCAGAAACGTGGCCCACGCATTACCTTAGCCCAACAGCTATGAATGCAGCTTGGCTTTTTAGTGTATAGATGTCCCCATGCTCTATGATTATTTTCATTTGACCTACACAATCAAGCCTGTCTGAGAGTCTTTTGAGTCTAAGTGAAGAAAACTGATCTTTCGCCTTTTCCTCTTTACTGCTCTATATCCTTGACAGAGTGCCGTGAAATAACATAGTAAGAGTTGCTGTTACTGCTCTGTTCTTCTCCTTACAGCGCAGCTCTCTTTATTTACCTAGATAATGATTGTTGGTTAAATAGTTGAAGTGTAGCAGAGAATCTGAGGCTTCACTTTAATTCACAGAGTTAAAAGCTCAGCGTTATTATTTATCTGTGTGTGAGGGCAAAAACATCTCCTTAAGATGATCAATACTGCATTGAAACTGAACTGCTCTTCACTGAAGTCTAACGTGTGCTATGTCTGTCACCTCTGACCTCGCGACAGGAGTCAGGTTGCAGTTACGGACTGTGATCAGGAGATATCATGCAGGCTGTTCGGGGAGTTAACGTAGTCGATATGTGACAAATTGAAAGCGTAACCCCAGTTTTCAGGTTGATTATGTTTGGAAAAAATTAAAATCTTATTTGGAGAGTCTCCTGACACAATGGCGTAACTGCTCAACATGTTTGACATGTTTTAATTAGAGCTGAAAATATGTCAGGATTCCTCCAATTTGAAGACTGATTGACAAATCATGTTTTCCAAACTTGTGTTGCTGTGATGTGGGTTCCCTCTCCAGCTTTGGCTTAAAAGCAGCCTCGTGTTCGTTCCTGGATGACTGCTTTTGACGTGTACTTCAGACGTTGTTGATGTAACGGCGTTTTTTACAGATGTGATGTAGTGAACTCACCTTCGACAAAGGCCAGTTGGAACGTTGAACATGACTGGCTGTCAGGAGGAATCTTGTTTTGGGGCCATTGTGTGTACGTGTGAGACAGAGACAGATTTAATGTTCCATTTTATGTCAGAAAGATTTGGACTCTGAGTGCTGTCATGCTGTTCACTGGTCAGCTGCATGCAGGGTTTGCTAGGTTTTATGACACAGTTTGAAGATTGGCATCCATGGCCCTATGCTCAAAACATAGTTCTTGTTTATCACAGCTTGGGTCTAATTACCATAGTTTTGGCCATCATATTCATATTGGTAAAAGTAAGACTGTGTTTGCCATGTTGATTTCTCAGTCATGGGAACACAGTGATCTCACTAACAAGATGTCACATCGAACACTCAGACAATTTTAAAGGTTTTAAACGAAACTTATAGGTCGGTCAAACGTATTAAGAGGAGAAAGTGAAGGTGAAAGATAAAATTATTACTGTCTGTTGTAAACATCCATCATAGATCACAGGCCGACTTCCTGGTTCAGCTATGATTGCATCTGCAGTTTGTATGTACAATTAGCAACATAGTGGGTGAACTCACAGTCAATTCGAGTTCCAATAAAGTGGTTTAGATAATCTGGCTTTGGCTTGTTTATTACCAGTCTGATCATCTGACGGCTCATCTTTCTTCTGCCTCTGACTTGGTTGTAGCAGTGTTGCAATGTTCTCAGATCTCAGAAAATTACTTTGTTATTTTATGATGAGCAATATAGATGATGGCCAGAACTATAAAAATAAGATCCAGGATTCAATAAAGTGTAACTATGCAGACAATGTCAAGTGCAAGCCACAGAAATTTAAACTCATATGCAAGAAGGTCATGGTAAAAGATGTCGCAGAGCTGAAAACGCTGCTTGCAACATCACCACAGCAATGAGCTTTTATATCAAAACCTCAATTATACTCCCCTGCAGATATGCCCACGGACGGCTGCGCACACCGTGGACGTATAGTTGAATGTATTTATCAAATTTCACAGTAAGCGATCCAATAGTTGAGAAAGTCCAGGTATCTCAATAGAAAATTAAAATGTCAACCTCATGGTGGTGTGAAGGGAAAAGTCAGAGGATCACCAAAGTCAGCAGGATTCATCCTCTGGGGACCCATGGGTGTTTGAAATATCTTAACAGCTACCGGATGGAGTTAATAACAGTTCGGGGCGGATTGGTGGATTGACTGACCGACAGAACGGCATATCAATCCATACAGACATACTGCTCGCATGGCTAAAACATAAAACACATGAAAGCACTGTTAGTGTAGATAAAATAAAACCAGCGGCATCTTGAGCCACATCAGCCGCTCAGATTTAGTACTCCACAGACAGGCTTGAACTTTTCTCAGGCTTTTCTCAGAGCTTCACACACATTAAAGATTGGCCCTGGCAACTCATCGCCATCATATGTCACCTCATAACCCATTGTTACACCTTTGCTATGTGGTTAGTGAGGCATGGCACAAATTACAGTCTCCATCACCCACCTCAGGCTTTCGAGCTCTCTCCCCTGTGCACCTGCCTGCATTGTCTCAAGGAAGAAAGGCTTTTTCAGAGTGCAACTCCTGCCTCAGAAGAATAGGAATATGATCACAAACAAACAAAGTCATGCAGCACATCGGAACCCTGGGAAATGTGTTCATAAGCTAGTGTCGTATTGTAGTGCCAGGCTGAAAACAGTACAGTGCATCTGAATTTGCAGGAGCCGGGATGTTGATGGGGCACTGGATGCAACCATATGTCCGGGTGCTGATGGGTGGTGCTGGGTCATGTAAGCAGCGGCGTGAATGGCAGGAATCTGTCACAAATCATGTTGTTTGGCAGGGCGACTTGTCAAGGATTTCAGTAGGATTAGGAGCATTATGTGTTACTGATTAAGCCGTTGCCAGAGTTTAGCTTTCAGCGGAGTGAATAGCAAAAAGTAAATTTGAAACTAAAATTAACAAAGAAAGTTTAAAGGTACTGAACTCAATTTAACCTGTTCAGTCCTTTTAAAGTATAACATCTGTGAATATTGCAAGCTTCACAACCAGGGACATTAGAAGCAGTAAAGCTGACGATTAAATAGCCCTGATTGTGGTCCTAATAGCTTTATTAGCAATGCCATTTAAGCAAGGTCAATCTCACACCAGCCTCATTACCGCATAACTAGAAAAAACTGCCTCCAGTGCAAATATCGTTGACACCAAAATCACCTCGTAGCTCGGTTCCAGCATTTCCTCAATTCATCAGCATATTATGGTATTTATTGTTTATTTAAGGTGTTCTGCAATGTTGTGGGAGGCATGATGAAAATCGGAGCTTGTCGTCCTTGAGTTTTACTTATTGGAGGTTGCAAATGAGCACTATTACCTCATACACTCGGGGCACATTAACAGTTATTCCATCAGCAATAAGATCCTCATGTAGCTAATACCCCAATACCCGTGAACCGCTTCCAAATCCTCAGAGCATCAATTACTTCTGGGACTAAATTCTAAGAGCAGGCCTTTTATCCTCTCACTTCTGTTTGATCTCTCAGGTGTTGACTGTCCTCAAAATAACTGTTAATAAAAAGGACAATGGAGAGCTGTCTGATTCGTGCTAGATATGGTAATATTGTTTTTATTCTCCTCAGTAGCTGTAATCAGGCCCACCCAAGCCAAAATGCCTCTTTTGCTTTGCCATTGAGGATTTCCAATCAGTATGTGATTGTATTGTAATGATGGAGTGTTTTTTTTTTTTTTTTGCTTTGCATTCTACAAAGCAAATATGTCAACATTTGGCAGCTGCGACTGCAATTAATTCTGAAGTAGTCACATGGGTTTTTTTTCAGCCCTTTCAGGCCTGTGCTCAACATAGGTGAGAAACTAATTTGCCTCGTCTGTCATGTTTCCTCGTCCCATTTTCTTTCTGATCTTTCAACACCATCATTCCCATTCTCTCCCATTAATGACTAATACTGTATTCATATCGTCTGATATGAAACAAGAGGCAGCACATTTAATTATACCTCCACAGGAGGTATTTTATAGTGATGTCGTCATTTCTCTTGCTCCAATCAGAGACATCCTCGTATTCAGAGCACGCGTCTTACTGGAATTGTGTTAAAGCTAATAAAGAGGCCAGATGCCTCATATTTAGCACCAAATGATTGTAATTTGTGATTATAAGAACCAATCTGTTGTGTAACGAGTCTATCTGTCCACCGTAAGTTGTACTGATAAACGCCTGCCGTTACCACAGTCGGAAGGGCAACATTCAGTGAACATCATTTGTCAGTATATTTTAAATTCATATAAATTCAGTTTATGTCCAAAAGTTTTAGGACACCCTTGTTCAAATATATACTTTTGGTCTGGTGCTGCTGAATTCTATTCTACTAATTCTACTTTTAAATGAACTGTCATGCTGCAACCTGCAGTGATATTTTAGACAATAAGACTGCTTCCAGCTATGGTTGAGGAAGTTCATTTCCTGTTTCAACATGGCAGTTCCCCTGTGCAAGCAGCCAGGTCCATAAAGATTTTTTATTTTTTATTCCATTTTGATATGGATGAACTTGACTGGCCTGGCTTTATACTGTCATACTTTATATATACAGTAATTCTCCTTGTGTTAGTGATACTGTCTTTTGTTTTATACTCAGGGAACCATGTTCATGCGCCTTTGCTCTTCTCTCCCTCACCTCTGAGGAGCTCTATTTTTGTCCAGAGCTGAGGTGTTGATAAAAGTGTCTGCTTGCTCCCTGCGAGGGGGCCAAATGTAAAACACACAAGCACAATAGAAGTCGGGATTCACACACGCTGATGCTTTCTAGCCGAGCACGTCTTCTCCGTGGAGCCCTCTGGCACATTGCCGTCCTCTTTGAAGCTCCTCCACTATTGATCGCGAACAGCAAAACCTAATGCATGCAGATGTGGCTCCAGTCAACAGTTCCACCAGCAGATCGGCCTATAGGCGCCACAAAGCCTCTCCCCCTTCAGAAACAACGGGCAGTCTGTTTTTTTGTATGTGGATTTTGTTGGTTTTGTTAAAGCTGCATAAATACACTGTACTGTGCAGTCCCACTCGGCCACTCAGCAGCATTGTTCTGCTGAGTGCACTGATGAAAAGAGTGACCTCTCAGCTGATGTCTGCAAGGACACTACGGAGTTTTGTTCATTAAAGAGCAACTGCTTCGCCTGAATAAATCCTCCTCCATCACTCATTAGACGTACGGAGCATTTTGAATCTCATGATTCACGTGTCTAATTGTGCAAATGTCGATGAGGGAATGTATCATGAATTTGATTGCTACCTGAACCAGAAGATATTTGGTTAATTTCAGATTTGAAAACACATGCCAGTATGTAAGACTTAACCCTCTGATGCAGACATTAAGACTTTTCAATTGTTTCATAGCTTTGTGTTTTCATTATGACATTGTCATTTTTAAAAGTGCTATACTGATTCAGAATTAGCACAGCCTCAGCTAATTATATATGTCACTCAATAAAGACTTCTTTGCACTGTAATAGGTGATAGTAGCCCATAAAACAAAAAACAGACCTTGAATTTTTACTTACTTGATAGATAAAAGCACTACAAACAATAATAGCGAAAGAAACCATCAACACGCACAGTTGAACACATTTGTTTTCAACTTTGTTTTCCCCTTGTTGTAGAGGGGATGTGAAGTTTCTATCTTTATCTGTTCATGAGTTATGCCCATTATTTTGAGCAGTATCCATCAGCGTGTTCTTGTTTTTTTTTTCCTGCTCCTAAGCCTCAGCTGCATTCAATATCTCACTGGTCATATCTTTTCTGTCTGTTTTCTGTCACTACAAGGAACTTAGACCAACGTCTCCTTAGAGACCTCAATTATTATTCTATCTTAGAATAATACAGTATTGCTCCGATTTAGTTTTGCAAACAGTAAAACTATCCAAATCTTTTCTAACTTTGTTAGTTTATCGACATAAGCGACTCACACGGACGAACAAAAAAGAATGGCATGAATGGCACTCCTGTGGTTTAAAGGAACCCCTCAGCAATTTTACACATGGAGTTTACTCGTTATGTGGGGTAAGACTCAGCCTGTGGAAACAGTTGTGTAATGTCTTCTAAATGTCTTTGTCAAGTCTCAGAAAATAAGCCCTGATAATGTCATCTGGCTTGTCTTGGCTAGAGCTTAAAGATGGAAAATTTGTAAGAAAAAAAAATTGCTACAAACTGAGGCTGGGGAATTTGAAAGACAGACAGGCTGTAATGATAATGTGCAATTGGTTGCATTATGGGAAATGTAGGATCCAGCAACTTCAGAAACATTTCTACACTAGCAACTACAAATCAAGATATTTCAGCATCTACTGCTTCAATTTAACTTGATTCATTTATTTCTCTTGTGAATCCCCCAATATAATGGAAGTGCAGTACTAAATCACTGCAGTACTTATTTAAGTTGTCTATAGCTCATATTTCTTCTCCCAGAATGCATTTTTTCTAAAGATTTGAACAAATCCTCTGAAACAGGGTTTAGCCCAGGGACCTCCAACAATGTGTCGTGCATTTTTCTGTCCAGCAGAAGAGTATTTCAATCAGAGGAGGAGCAGAAATCCGCTTTCAGAGCCTTTAGTTGGAAGGTAAACCTCCATACTTTCAGCCCTCGATGTTATATGAGTGCAGATCATGGCGTACCAAACCCCTCCACTGATACCCCGGACTAATGAAATTCCTTGAGAGTTAGCAGCTCTGTGAGATGGGTTGCCCCGCACCATCTGTTCAATGGTAGAGGAAACTCCAGGATACATCAGGTCTTTTGCTGATGAATTAATTTTCGTAAAACGTGAATGAAAAATTACTTGAGTAAGCAGTGTAAAAAAACAACAACAAAAAAATGTCATTGTAGGTTTACAGGCTGTGCCAGGCAAGAGTCTACTGGAAGAAAACTCTGTCATGACTGGCTCATATCCTGTTCTTAATGAAAGTCTTACTGTAAAGGTTCAAGGTTATACTGACTGCACTCATAAGAGTTTGGCATTAAGATCACACATTGGCCAATCAAAACAGAGTATCTGCATTAATTAAACCCCATCCAGATGCACACATGACAAATTTCAAGATGGTTGGCATGGTCACTAAGTGAATACGAGAAAAAAACCGGTATAAGTGATTCACTTCGCTGCATCCAGGCAACAAAAAACCTAATGTTCTCACAGGGCTTATTTTAAAAGTCGACCGATGAGTGGTAGTCGGTTGTATCATCGCTGGAATAAAACCTTTGGTGGGTGTTGAGTGGTATTTGAGCTGGGTGGAGAGGTTAGCAACAGTTTTCCATTGATATCATTACTTATGGAATCTTCATATGGACGTACAGTATATGAACACAAGCCAGCACATAGTCAATACATAACACATAGTACAGGAAACACCTTCATAATGCATCGTCCGCAGATCTCAGTGCAGCTTCCTCAACTGTGCCAAAGCAAAATTAAGAAAATTTTTATTACTTTCCATCAGGTGCTCGGAAAAAGTTTGTTTGTTTGCTTGTGTCAGGCTCAGCAGATGGTGTGAAATTCTTGTCTGCATTTTTAATGGTCACAGTGGAGTTAAAGAACACACAGAATCCTTAAAATGTTGTCCTTGTATCAAGGACTTCCTCTTACCCGTCCACTCACTCGCCCAGTGCTGTGTGCTGTATAGATTTGAGTCAAAGCCCATATGAATCATTCTTTTAGATGAGATTTTGAAAAGAACTGATATAACTTCCTGTACTCTCGGCGAGGTGATACCACCAGGGTGGAAAGTGTACTTCTCTTGTCAATTTGTAAAGCATGGAATCACTACCACATTCTCTAAGAACTTCACAATGCCCTCAGTAAGTGAAAATGACAACCCCTGACCTCAGAGCGTGACTGAGAGCAGGGAACAACTCCCATGTGAACCTCATTAAGGCTAAATGGAAGAAATCTGCAGCAGGGAAGCTGAGGGAGAAATCCACAGTGCCATTAGTCCCCATGCAAACGGGGACTAATGAGCAAAAATCATCATAAAAGTTCTAGGGAGTGGCAGTATGGTTAAATTATTAAACTATTCCTCATTTTTTTCCCGAGGATTTGCTGGAATTCTCTCAAGGATGGATCCATGCCTGCTTTGGGGAACCACATCATGAAAATGGCACGGATTAGTGTGAGATATTGCAGCTGTTGGGGGGGTTGGGTTGGGTTGGGGTGGGTGGGTGGTGGGGGTGTCCAGCTGTGCATTGAAACGATGCACCATGAGATACTTATACTAAGCAGGGGGCACATAATTATTAATGAGACTGACGGTATCACAGGACTAATGCACAGTACGAGCAAATGAAAGTAAAACGCTGAGTAAACTTCAATATGTTTTATGGGTTTAAGCAGTTAAGCTCTAATGGTAGTTCATTAGGATTCTACCATTGCTTATTATTATTAATGTTTCATTTTACTTTCACTCTCTGCGGATCAATTTCTGCACCAATCAGACGCTCAGGCACCAAGCTTCAGTCTTAGAGGTGACTATAGTGAAATGATGCAACTGCAAATAACCTAATAAGTATGCCTGCCTAAAGTTAACATTTTCTGACTGAGGAGACAATTAATTAATTATTTATTTCATCACAAATTAGCTTTGAAGTGGGTTTTTACTGACTGCTTAAAGCTACCTAATTCCTAATACCTACAGTAATTCCTGAATGTTAGTTTTTCCTCTCAAAGCGAGACAGTAGTTCAGAGGAGGTTAAAGACCCTCTCTGATGAAAATCAAGTGTTTAACCTTGTTAACATGTAACAAGACATACGCAGTCAACACCATGAATAAGTATTTCAACCTTGGAACTGGAACTGGAATTTTACTATTTATGTGGAAAAACCACATTACACAAAATATGATATCATTTATATCAGAGTATTTTGACATAGTTTAAAAACGTGTCTGGAGGGGAACTTCAATACACAACCACAATGAAGCGCATAACTGAGCAAAGAAAAGCTGCTGAAAAGGCACAAAAAAACTCTTAACATGTTATAATCAAGCCTGATACTTATCGGTATAGTTTCATCCGTTAGATCAAAAGCGGGCTGATTCAGGAAGTTTTTCAGAGATCTGTATCAGCCAGAGAAAACCCGATCCATTACTGATCCTTTGTTTGTTTACTCTTTCCATCCCAGCAATCACATATGCCTCATTACACTCTGTTAAAACTCTGAAATGGTTTCTCAACATGCTGCGCTGTGGAAGAAGTGAACTGCAGAGCGACATGATTAAAAAAAACAAAAAAAACAACCAAAAACCTAAGCAGCCTGTCAGTCCTAATTATTGATGCGTCAGTGTCCATCAATAAACAATGTGAGCACAACAGTATGGGATATAAACACAATCACCATGTTACAATTACAGCAAAGCTAGCTGACAGCTTTTACACACCTTGAGAACGCACCGTTGAGGTGTAGTATGAAGGAAATATAAACAAAAACATAATAAAAAATAATAAGATTGTAAGTGTGTCTGCAAAATCATTTTCTCAAGAGTAGAATTTTACATTCAGTAAAATAGTTTATCTTCTCCCTCTTGTAATTGTGTCTTTTTCTGTCTATATCCCACAGTAATCTGTGTCACATTCTGCATTTGAATCATATGGATTTGCTTCACTCTCTACACTCTCGGAACATATAATGAAGAAAACTACAGGCTCTGCACCAGCTCTTACTCTATGCAGACACTTAACTCTTTGGAAACAACACTAGAACCACAGCATTAAAATTTTCATGTGTGCTGTGTGTTTGTTTCATATTTTGACAAAATATTCAAAATTATTCATGAATTTCGTGTTTTTGAGGAAAGCAGAAAGACTACTCCAGTAAATAGCTCCCATGTTGCATAGAGTACTTTTCACTGCATGGTCTGACATCAGAGACAGTACCATTTGTCTCATGGGTCGTACTCATGTTTTCTGAATATTCGACTACCTGACTGGTGTAAAAAGTTCCTTGAAACAAATGGGGGGGGGGGCACGGTCCACGGTCCACTGCACTACCTCTAGATTTTATTAAACCCTCCATTTGTTTCACCCTTTTGTTGCCATCTCTGTGCCTGATGATCCAAAACAACCCAAATGACCAAGCTGGTACATTTAACAAACATTAAGGTCCAGTGTTCGAAGGAGAGGAGTCACACTTTTGAAGTCGAAGAAGTTTGAGATCACATTACACAGTATAGCCTACGATATGAAGACATCTATAATCTCGATAAACAATAAATGGTGCCTGCAGAGGCAGGCGGGGCGTGGAGCGGCTGTCCGTGACACTCCAGCTGGAACATGGTGTGCAGTAGAAATGAGAAGTTCAATGTATTTGATTTAGCCTGTGGTTTCCTGAATAGCAGCCTGGAGGCATCGGCTCATATTCTGCCGACTTCAGGTGACTATGAACTGTGGTGGTCAATGATACTCAAGCTTTGCACTGGACCTGCTTTTCCCAGACCCCAGTGAAGAGTACCTGTGTGAATAATGTTCTTTGCCACTTTTTTGTTATTGCCTTTTTTTTTTTTTTTCCAAACCCAAGTTTCTAAGACCAGCACAGCAAAGATGAGGATGCTTGTGAAATACAGCTATCTGAGTCACTACCAAGGTTTTCCATGTGGTTGCCATTGTTCAGGATTTATTAGCAGCAGGTCTCGTAAATTATCCCAGAACTTTCAGATATGTTGACCCTGAAGTGGTGCCACCCAGCTCCGTTTGCTATTTTCATGCCAATCGCAAGATGCTACACACCACCCTGCAGAATATTTAATTGACTTCCCTGTGGGCACCGCTACAGCCCCCCCCTTTTGCTTTTGATGCTGCCACTGTCAGCTCTTGTGATGTCAGACTTGTAAGTACTTCATACATATATATATATATGTGAGCTTAGAATTTGATTAATTTAGCAGCAGTTTAATTTGTTTTCAGTCACATGACGGGCCGCTGGGAGTCTGTCCTTGACATGGCTAATTGACGTGTTTATTGTGTCCACTCCTTGTGAAAAAGTGACTACTGTGGCGTAGTTTAAAGGGAGGAAATGGAGAAGGACACAGTGAGTGAGTATCTTCTCTCCAGACAGCATGCATAATTGCAGGTTGCTATGCAACAGAATATATCCTCTGCTATGAATTATCTCTCTGTCAGTAGAAAGTCGAGATAAGAAAAGATCTCCTTTGCATATGAATAAAGCAAAGTTGTATTTGCAGATAGCAGCAATATCAATCAACATATGCATCCACATGTGAGCATGACTTGCTTGATCGCACACATGCACATGAGTACCAGGATGTGGAAATGATGCAGGCTCCATGTATGTTTGTATCAACTTAGAAAATATCAGCACTATGTATAAATATTTACATTTTCAATATAATTCCGATTGCAAAATATAATAGCTTTAGAAAATTGAGGCCTATTCTGTATTTTGCATTTGTACAAGTGGTAAAAAAAATTGTGCTCTTACAAGGGTGTGAAGCACCTGCTGTACATGTTAGTTGACAGTGATCACACCACTCACTTAAAGGTCAAGGAGAGAGCTGACTTCATGTTGCTACATCTGACGTCTTAGCTGTGTTTCTCAGTTGGTGCAATGCACAAACTGTATGACCACAGTCTTTTACTAACCTTAACCAAGTAGTTTAAGTTGCATAAACTTAATCAAACTTTAACCAAAGAGGTGACAGATCAGAAAATGCTCATATTCACTGACCTTCTAACTGTTGTACAGTCATTTTGGAGGGCACTGACAAATGACCCGTGTTGTCTTTTACCTATGAAGACTTGTCACAACTAAACTAGCACACACAGTTGAAAACGTAGACTCAACACTCAAAACATGAACATCACTCAAGGAAGAGCCGCCTGACAGACTGACCTGAATTTGCCTCCTCATGAATACATCTGGTCCTGTGGGGAGCGCGACCACATCATCTCCTCTGTATGTACATAAAAGAAGTCCCATTTGTCTTCTCTGCCATCTGAAAAGTTTGGGGAGGCGTTGTCGTCGCTGTTCTTGTTGATGCAGCCTGCTTGGGAGCTGTCTTCACTAGGTCTTCACTCATTACAGTATTCACTCATCCAGTGATTGAGTGCATTTATTCCACAGCTTGACAGTATAAAGTGACAGGAAACGTGCAGAGATAGATGGAGGCAAATAAGATGCGACAAAGGTCCTTGGTTAGATTCAAACCAGGGGTGAGTGTGTAGTTGTGTGGTACTGTATGTGGGCTATATGTGCTTGGGGCCACCCGAGAATGTCCTGGTTGTCATACTTGAATGGTCAATACTCCTGAACTGTCAATCACGTAGCTTCAGAGGTGGATAACACTAGCTAGTTAGATATCAGGATACATGCAGTGTTGTTAGTATATAGATGCATCAGGAGGCAGGAATGCTCTGGTTCATGATGTACAGTGAGACTGTCCTCCTGTATCCATAGTTACCTTTTATTGTTGGGTGGGCAGCCGTAGTATGATAATGATGGAAGCGAAGGAGGAAGTCAGGTGACGTAGTAATGCGAGGTCGTGATGGATGGACTGGTCAACAAAACACAGGACTTTCACGCAGAGGGCCGCTGCTCGTTTACTGCGTGAAACCGATAGTCAATGGTGATTCTTTTATCCATGAGCTTTCCACAACCCTGTCCGAACGTTTATTATTGTTACCATGACGTCGAAGCTCCTCTAACCTTAAGGAAGTACTTATTTCAACCCAAGCTGTTTTTGTTAAACCTAACTGAACTGTGATCGTTCCACAGCCTTGACCGAGAGTTTATTAGTCTGACAGTGAAGACAAAGGTCCGGGGAAACCTGCCTCTGGTATGCTCCCATGGATTGTATCTGCGAGTAGGAACAAGCGACCTATATGGTCATTTAAGTTGAAGGACTTGTTTTGTACAGTATATTGTTATTTAGAATGGGGAAAAATGTGAACGACCTCCAGCACATCCTTCATTCTTCAGCCCCTTCATTCATATATCTTGTATATGTGTGTATTTTTCTTTGAAAGAAACTATTTATAAGTTATTTTCAACCTCTCTGCAAGTACCATGCAGCAATAGACTAAAATAGATGGATGAGCAGTCCACACACTCTCATGAGATCTGAGTTGTGAGAAGAACAATGAATGTGTAGGATACACTAAGTGAGCTGTGGATATTTAGAGTATACTGTACTTTTGTCCTTCATGAAACCTGACCAGATTAAAACCACTCTTTGTAGCATATGAGCATTTTTGACTTTGCTGACCACTAGTGGTTGTATTAGAAATGACAGTGTGGTCTGGAAACTGTTCTCCCCACGTGTATCACACCAGGGGAGAGTGAAACAAATGAAATAAAAGCATCAATTTCCTCTGGGTTTTTCCTACAAACAAAATCTTGTGCTATTAGAATATTTTTTAAAGATGCTATAATCACATAAAAACCGCTGCACATCTTGGCTTTCAGATAAAATAAAAAAAAAAAACCTGACCTTACCTTGTCAAAAAAACACAATACATGATAGACAAATGAAATTCTAAACATGTGCCTCAAGTCAACTACTCCCTAAACTACAGTGAGAAACACAGCCTTTGAATTTGATATCTTAATGATGGCTGGCTTGTGTAAGTCTAACAGGAGCCGTTGGCTTGGAGGCCAGCAGCTCATCTCCTGTTTCTGCAGTGTGAGGCAGCTAAGGTTTACCAGTCTTCCCCTGAGGCAGGATGCCAGTCTATTACAGAAGCTTATTCTCATCCATCTTCCTGACATTGAGTGTAAGTCAGAGAAGTTTCTGGTCCTGTTTTTTTTTTGTGAATCATTTGAGCCCCCCCCCCCCCAAAACCTTCACAGTGTAATATCTCTCCCTTTGGAGAATTTCATACAAAGTAGACAGCTCAGAAACATATCTGTTACTATGCACAAAATAAACACAATTAATATGTTTGTTGATGCCGTTTGGGCTTGTTTGTGCGTTTGCAGGTTGTTAGGCTGGAGGGATAGTGTAGTAAATGTGGTCCAACAGGCCTTGATGAAAAGACAGGAAACTGAAACCTGCTGGCAGATTTTATCATTGCCCACAGCAGGCATCAGATTTTACCTGGAGACTGATGTTATGGTAATAGATATGGGGTCCAGCCACCAGCCAGGCATTCAAGCTATCGATTTTGCGGAGAGATTTTTCAGAGTAATCAAAGAGCTGTGAAATCCTTACTCTGCGAGTGCTCAGAGCTTCAGGGACTGCTAACAGGATTGCTTTCTCTGGTGAAGTTGAGACTTGAGTAAACTGATATGTCTTTCATGCTAATGTATACATACTGATGTGAGTGTAAGTGGGGGCGATCCAGCTGCAGTCGACCAACTTGGAAATTGGGGTCAAGGCTCGAGTCAGTGGAGCAACCTCACATATCTGGCTTTACTTTAGTTGGAGCGGGACCCCACCCTCCACCTCCTCCACAAACTGACACCACTTGTCACACAGTTTGTGATGTTTTAGTGTGATGAAACAGCCAGTAACAAGCTCTTGAACATGTTTGTGGGAGTTCAAACATAAAACACCACTTGCACACATGGAAGCAAACAGCTAGTATGTGCACATATCATTGATTAGATAGTTGGCAAGATTAGTATATTACGTATTAGTTGGTCATTGATAGGTAGATTTATATATTGTTTTACACAATAAAATTCCATAATTCCATATTTAAATCAACTAATTTAAATACAATCTAGATAACCATATTGCAAATGCAATTTAAGATTCATCATCATCAGATCACAATTTTATGTTTATATGACTGAAGAGCAGCTAACCAAAATTAATTATGTTTATGTGAGTCTTGCTATGAATTAATTGGTAATTGGTAAAACTGGTTAAAAAAAAACATCCACTTCAATAAACTACAGATTTTCCTGTTAAGTAAATACAGTAATTACTGCTACCAATGGATAAAATGGTCTGAGATTTTTTTCTAGCACCACTTGTGATTGACTTTATAATTAAATGAATTATCATTTTTACATGTCCATTGATTTTACTGCAAGAATAATTAACATTTGATCCAACAACAACATGCACCTCTGAGGTGTTAAAAGATATCATTGTTGTATAATGAGGTGACTTAAAGGTGCAGTCTGTCAATCTTACATGTCAAAGTCAATTTACTGGAAGTGGACTGTATTGAGTTGCATTCTGGGAAGTGTAGGAGCTCGATCTATACCTGCTGCGTCCATTTTGCCCAGTGTTTATTCTGTGTCTTTCAAGTCCCTCAAAATCAGTGAAGCACTCTTTAATGTTTTTACAGTGTATCTGGTTTAACTCTCAACTGTGTATACGACATAAAAATGAATGGCAGATGGGTAACAACTTGCCTCAGTATTAATACAATAGTGTGATGTTAGTAGTTATACTATATGCTATAGCTTGACGATGATATTTTCCTATATACACTAATTTATAATCTCTAACCCACACCCCCAGTCTTGTTTCACTAATTTGACTGACGCATTCAATATGGACAAGAACAATTAAATGATTTGTGTAATTAGTTAAAATACATTGTATTTGTTCATAGTTGCAATAAAAGTGAATATCTGACCATATTTTTAGACAAATTTATACATAAATGCAAATAATTCCAAAGGGCTCACTTACATTTTCTTGCCACTCGGTGCCCAAGGCTGTCCTGTCATCCTTTTTCTACCTTGTTTTTGTTGGTAGTTCATTCTGCAGAGTGCTGGTTAAGGTCCACTGAACATCTTATTAGCTGCAGTGGAAAAAAGCTGAACACCAGCCTGCAAGGGTTGAAGTTTGTATTGATTATCAATAATTAGGTGATTCTTGAATATTTTTTTTTAAAGAATTTCAGTACAAATGAGGCTCCTCTACATTCTTCTTAGTCCACATGTATTTTTAAAGCAATGTTTCACTTTACTCCAACAGTTTTTATTTGGGCTGCCCTAAAGGTAGTCTTGAATGCTGCTTACTAATTTTCATTTTGAACACCAAGCCTAGAAATTATGCCTCAGATATTTCTGTTTGTTCAGTCTTAGGGCTCCACTGTTATAAGGTAGTAAACAGTTGGACCGAAAAATGGAAATGGTATTTTAATAGAAAAGTAGAAAAATAAAATCTTAAATCATTTGTACTTTTTCAAAACATACTTGAAACACTTTTTTTTTTACAACTCCACAACCACAAACCTTGTCTTTCATTTTGTGCATTTTATATCCAGCTTCAATCACACTGTTTGGGCCACCAACAGTCTGAGCAGAGGACTCCAGTCATTTACCATGCCTCTTGGCAGTGAGAGTTCAGCAAGCGGGGTGATAAAGTGGACATGTAATGGTTGTAATATATGTAATATATTGAAAAACGAATGCATTAACTGATACTATTATTAAGACTGGATACATAAAAGGAGTTTAAAGCATTTCACATGATCAGTAATTACTTTTCCCTCTCACAGAGGTCACATATGTTTTAGTATTCAGCCATTTTTTTAAACTGTGTAGGCTAATGTAGCAAATATATATCGCTTTACATTAAACTGAAAGAGAAGAAACGAGAATTAAACAGCATGCTTTCAAAGTCATTTTCTGCCCTTGTGCACACACTTTATCCACTCTGCAATTAGCAGACCTTGATCAACTTGACACCTCTGCTCTGTGATGTCATCTGCAGACACAGTCTGAGGAGCCTTGACAGCACAGGTTTGTCTGTCTCTTTTTTCCAAAGTGTGTTTACTATTGCGCCTGATAAGCCAGCTTACTTATGCTGAGTCCTGGCATCTCCTCAGCTGCAACAAGGACGCTACATACAGCTGGGGCAAGGCCTCGCTCATACCCTGAGCCTTTCTTCACGAGCTTGGTTGTGTGGGCAAATCACATGTGAATCTTCTGGAAGCCTGTGTAGCTTATAGAGTCAAGGTTTTCACATTCGAAAAACTTTTAAAAAGCATATATATTCTTTGATCACGTGTAAAAGTCTTAACTGAAGAGGCTTTGGGCTCACATTTGAATACTTGTGTAATTGTGGCCCAATCATTTCATGAGTATTGCTTGAGTTATCAGGATGCGCATTGAATGATGGAGGCTAATGGCATTGGGAGATATGTGCTCAGTGCCCCTTATTTTTATTTTATGGCCTGAGACAGGGCAGTAGGGTTAACCTCATCATGCCGGCAAGTCATTATTGCTTCTCATCTTCTCTGCTATTGATTGCTCCCAGCATTTGGGAATGGAATCCTCCATATTATCAGCCCTAAATACCTGTATCAATCATGTATAACGTGATGGATATTGTGCAATTACACATGCATGCATTTGCCTTGCTCCAGTTGGAATTTGGTCCCTGCGGTTTCTAACAGCCATTGTGCTGTTTTGCTGCTCCATTTAACATCCATAAATACTTGATTTCAAAACCTCTGTCTACAACATGTAAAAGTTTAGATTGTTTTTTTTACATTTTATATATTCAAAACATGTTTTGTTCTCATTCACTGTTTATTTGACGTCCAGTAGAAGCACAAACTTGTACTGTTGGTCAGTGAGCATCTCCCCTACAGCAGATGGGGAAATTGCCTTGCTAAAGAGCACTGAACTAGTTCTAAGGTAGGAGATGGTGCATCTCATCTCTTTGGCATCAAAGGAGGTTCTTCCAGCCACAGTCCCAACAACATAAAGTCTTTGATCTTCTGTCTTTGTGTTTGGGGAGCATCTTTGTCATTTGATGTTGTCTCAAGAGCAATAGCTGATGGAAATACATGTAAAAGAAAATCACATTTTCACTGTCTTGATACAGCTTTTGTATGTGTTGAGACACCAACTGTGGTCCCTTAAACTACCAACTCCCTCGGCCTAACACAAAGGTATGGTAAATAATTCTGTCCTTCTTCACCTCCCAGCATCGTCTTGTACTTGTATAGATTGTACTTTGTGTTTGTAACTGTGATTTTGATTTGTCAGATAGTTTACAGTGGAAAGAGACGGGAATGTTGTGAGAACAAGGAGATGATTCAGACTTTGCAGGTACATGGGTTGGGTTCTCAGACTATACAAATTCTGGCTCCAAATCCAGCTTTTTGTGGTTGTTTGCTCAGTTGGTAATTGAGATGTTCCTAAAGACTAATTTCCCTGTTGAAATAAATTGTAATTTGAATTTTGACTTCTCGACTGGTATAAGGAAAAGAATCAGGAAACAAATCAAATCAAAATTCACCACAATGTAATCGGGATCAATGTCACAAAGATGTCAGTGCAATAATCCTTTTTTAATCATAAATTGCAATTTTTATAACCCACTTAATTATAAACCTTTCCACTGGCTTTTGTTGTTCAAAAAAGATTCAGATACATTTTTTTTATTTAATGCCTGTAGCATATTTCAGATAACATATGACCTGCTTATGTGACCTTGACGAGATACATGACCAGTTTGTGGAACGGAAAATTGTGAACCCAAACTTCAGTTTCATGATGGAAGTTGAATTCACATACTGAACTTCTCTCTAAACCGAACACCGCGGGCAGATATGGTGAATAGCCTATATGCTGTTCTCTATTAAAGACTCACTTTTTTAATTTAGACTGATATAAAAGATGTATATTTTTCTGCTGCATCACCATATTAGCCATGTAATCAGATTTGTAATTTTGGCTGACTTTGTGCAACATAATTAAGTTGGAAAAACCCTTCTTTCTGTGTGTCCATATAGAACTAGAAGTGCATCCCCATAATTATATGCTGGGTGTATTAAACTAATATGGATATACAATGGTCCGCTCCATACCCCCCTGTTTCATAAGCTGCTTACAGAACAACAATGGGTTTTGTTTGCATTGCAGATGGGAGGCCCTCTGAGGACACAATTTAATGAACATGTAGGTCATTTTTGATTTGCTGTTTACAGTGGAATCAGCCGTTGAGTCTGCTACACAAACTCTTGCTGCGATGATTATGGTCTAAAGGTGAAGGGGGTCAATACGGGGGTTAAGTGCTTTATTAATAACACAACAGGCACTGCAAACAATGATGAACTTAAAGATGTCTGCTTGTAAAAATGATAATGAAGCATCAGACCCTCATCAGAATCTGTTCGCAGAGTGGCAGAACCAGTTAACACAGTACTTTACTGCAAATGCAAACGGCCTATGTTGAATTCAACTTTCCATTAATCGTGTCAGTTAAGCAAAAGCTCTTTAGGGGTTGGGAATTATCTCAGGCCAACGTGCGACTTTATGATCATGCATTTGATTGTAACCAGTGGATAGTAATATCTTTAATTGAGCATCGTAACCCATAAAACTTTGACTACATTTCAAGTTGGGTATATCAAGATATCAGGACTGGCTCATTGGTCAGATCATTCAGGACCAAACATCATTGCCTCTTGGTCAGACACATCTATTTAGCTGTCTCATTACTTATGAATTATGACAGCAGATGAGCACTTCTGTTGGGGGGGCACCAGTCATGTGGTTGTAAATGTGGCATAATTGCTTTTGATTGCAGAACTTTTTGTTAGTGGGCGGTGCCTCTACCCTCAGATCAATACTGTAGTAGACAGTGATGGTTTTGGCAGGCTCTTGGGACACGACTCTCTTGGGATGACAGTAAGTGGAGACCCTTCCCAGACGTTCTTTGTTTTTCTATACTCTGCCTCTCTACTTTCACCTCACCACCGCCCTACCTTACCCTCCATCTCACCTCCCCACCTCCTCTCATAATGAAGCCTAAGGCAGTTGGGAAGCACTTATGTCCATTCCCACCCACTGCTCCATCCTTGCTCCCTAATGCACATACCCAGACCAGACCACAATTAAAATTTCAGAACAAATTTCTATCCTCTTTTATTATTTAAAGCACCAAAAGCTGCTGCTGCATCCAGAGACAAAGTGGAGGACAATAGAGGGTGTGACCGTATATTTTATATGAGTGAGTGATTAGTCAGGCACAGAGAAGTAAGCTGAAAGGAGTACTGTTTAAACCATTGCTTAAAAGCTTGAAGTCAACAAGTCCCTGGCTGGTTTACAGATACAACTAATTAATTCATATGTTCAAATCTAATTGGTGTGGCGATTCAATAGAAATGTCTGCTGAAGGTAACATATCAACACGCAGCCTATGGTGATAGTACTGCTTTTGCATTTGACTTCAAAGCAGGAAGAACCTGAGCGTTGTTTGCTCATAGCTTTCACTTGGATTTGGTAACAGTTTATCGAGGAGGTGGGAGGCTTCTCTTCCAGAAATAATAACACGGGCCAAAATGAATTTTGAAGGCCACACATTTCAGCACCAGGCTAAGTAATCAATCAGCAACCCTGTCACCCCCCTGTGGATAAATAAGACTCATTTCAGGTTGTGGGCAAGAAAAAAAACAAAACAAAAAAAAAAAACAAAAAAAAAACAGACTTATTTTCCCTCGCTCCCTCTATGTCTCTTGTGTCTTATGTAGGTCTGAATGGGCATCAGGTGCCTTGCGGGACACAGATCAGTGTTTTTCTTTGTTTTTTTTTTTTCTGGCATAAACAGGCAGATTTCTGCTGTTTGTTGTCTATGGGAGTCCCTTTGTTTTCTCTCCAGCCAGGGAGGTGTGCTCATGCATATAATGTATCACAAATCACGGTGCCCGTTAAAGTGCCATCGGCAGGATCCTCCCACGGCACGTGCTGCGTAATGTAGTTGTTGTGTTAGACTGTATGAGCATATATCGCCACGTCATTTAGCAGAGCACCTTGTGCCTGGTTCTCTGTAAAGAGTAATATTACCTCTGAGCAGCTGTCCTAAATCACCCTCTGACATTTTATTGAATCACAACTGAATGCACATAAGCTATGTGCCTTAGTAGCTTTAAAGTAAGACTGTATGAATGGAGAAAAACAAACCAGGAGCCAGCTCAGGAACACTGCCTGCATACCAAGCCACTGGCAAATGATTAAAGCAACTCTTGTGGAATGACCATGTTTCAAACTAAAAAGGCTGCAGCTTAGAAAAAATACTGTTTACTAACTGGACTCAGGCTATGTGTGAATCTGTCATGTACAAGTCTAGACTAGAGAATATTACTGGTTTTAGTCTTTACAGAGTGAGTCATTAGATACACTCGTTCCCCAGGGTCAGGGCTAACCCTCACATGTTCGGACGACTGGGTTTAATTATCAGTAAAATGCCAGATTCATGAGGATATAGATGAGTTGCGGTAGTTTGCAGCTACACCTGGCCTCAGTGTGCAATGTGGCTCACACGATGAAACACTAGACAGCTATATTAAGCTACTGTCACTCTCTCTACCAATACAGTCTGTGGCTCTACTCTCATTTCTGAGAGGCCACCCATGCTAGGTGCTGGTTAAAGTAGGTCATTCCACCTCATTTCACCCTGTTGGTATTGAGCAGATATTGTGGAGCGACAAATTGGAGGTTTGGGTGCCTACTATTAATTTACCATTCAGTTTAAGTAAATTAGTTTACAGCTGGCAGTGGTTTGCTGTCTTTTTTCTGTTCTTGCTGTTATTTCTCATTTAAAAACAGATAACACTCCATAGCATCCCAATATTTTCTCAATCAGAAATACCTGAATATCTGGCAAGCAAGCAAAGAAGCATTGTAAATAATTACCATATAACATTTACCTCAAGAAGTAAGCTAATCATGCATTTCCATTCCAGTGAAAGCAACTTCGCAGCTTGCAAGGTAGCAATCAAGCACACTGATCGACAGCAAATGAGCAGTAAAGAGTAAACAGTAGTCAAACTCTCCCTGTTAAACTTTTAATATCACATTAATATTTTAAGCTTATTACCTTAAAAGCTCTGAACTGGCACCTCCAGGATTCAGGGATGAGTGCCAACTTGTCAGTCTGTGAAACTAGCGCTAGCTCAGCAACCAAAGTGGAGACTGAGAGCTGTCATCAGTGCCATAGACTTAGCACAGTCAGATTTGACTTAGCAGAAGCTGACAAACACTTTTGAATGTCATGATGTTTCATTTTGAGAATATATATATATGTATATATATATATATATATATATATATATATTACCATGTTAATACCAGTAATTTAGTTTCATATACAAAATGAGGTATCAGGATAATGCCTAACATAGAAACATAGAGCAAAGGATGCTCAGTGGTACTGCAATATGATAACTATTTTCAGTTAATTGACATCAATGCTGTAAGTTAGCAAAATAGCAAAAAAGAAATTGGCCATCAGGTTAATACACTCACTCTCTGCATACCGGTTTCTGTATGGTTGTTTGGAAAAATAAATATCTCTGTATAATTTTTGTTAAAGACCAACAGAGTGGTAAGTCACTTTCTACTTCTAGGTGATCGCCTCATGTCAGCTTGAGTGAGACAGGTAGCTTGGGTAGTTGTCGAGTTGTAAAGGAAAGGCAGCTGGTGAATAGACTTGTCAGAATCTCACAGGTAGATTTTGAAGCTTGTCATGTCATAGTTATAAGCTGGGCTCCTTAAGAAACCCTGCATTAACACCGCCAGGATTCAGAGCTGTGAGGCTCTGCTCGTCCTGTCAATCTGTGAATCTAAAATTATCGTTAGCTTAAGCAGCTACGGACAGCTACGGTTAACAGTAGCATTAGATGCAATGACAATTTGTTAGAAAACCAAAAATACAGGCCTGTAGTTTAATTTACAGAATAAAACTATGATTTAATGAAATGAAATTATAAATCTAAGTATAAGTGTTTGTGTGAAATCGTGGTTTATTACTCACCTAATTGTAACTCGAACAGGTTATTTTTAAATGCTCATTCTAATATAAAAGAAGGTTACAGGTTGTTCAGTCCCACTGAGTCAGTTCTGCCTGGACTAACATCAGAATGACTCCTCCGTAGAGCTGTACTTTATTAGTGGTAATATATATTTAAAAAAAATTGAATAACCTCCAACATCCTGAGCTGCTATCCTCCTGCCATTACTGATGTCCTGCATAACTAATCCACTTTAAAGATCCCATATTTTACACTTTTCCTGTGTTTTATTTAAAGTTTTTATATCCATAAGATATATAAGATATATTTGTGGTTTTAGGAACCAAAAACCATCTTAACATCTTTACATGTTCTCTCTCAGGCTTCTCTCTGGAAGCCTGCTTCACATGAGAGGCTCTGAGCTTCTTCTGAGTGATCTAATAAAAAATATAGCAGATTTCAGCTAAACACTCAGAGATACCCAATCTTGCCAGGTTGGAGGGTTGATCCAGGTGGGCTGAGCTTAGGGCATGCCTGAGAGCAGTAACTGCTTTGTTGTGACATCACAAAGTTACAGGATGTCCTGACGGATCGTTTTAAGGCTCAGTTTCCGAATACAGGCTGGGTGCATTTCTTTGTGGACTGAGCACTTTGATACTTTCACAGTATTTACTGTATATAGAACCTAGACCTGCTTTATATTCAGACATGGAAATCTCACTTCGTACAATGTGGGAACTTTGCATTTGCCTGTTTTGTATTACAGTAGAAGGTTTGGGGTTTGGTTGTTTCTACCTGTTGATAGTAATAATTGTTTGGCTGGCTGTAATTGTGCTGATTGTGTTGAGCTCTAGATTTATCAGCCTTATCAGATTGTTTTAGAACCACAGATATTCATGTAACAAAGTATAAGTGGACTGTTGATGGTAAGTTCAGTCTGAGTCACTCTGATTTTATAACCAGAATTCAATCTCCATCCTACCCAGACTCAAACCAGTCATTAAGTATTAAGTATTCTTCATTCAACAACATGTCGCTGTTAAAGGAGAGACTTAAGCTCTGAATTTGGTGTGTGACACCACCAGGAGAACTGTGCTATCCATGGAGCTTTTCCAGTTATTTTCATACCTGACTAACAATATCACCAGCACTCGTACCACCATCACCCTGGTTAGCTTTAAGCACATTGCCCAATGATTGCACTAATCCAATCAGATAGATCAGGTGTGCCAGCTGTCACACCGAGACACTTGGCAGTAACACCGGAGGAAAGCAGGCTGTGTAACAGCCGGTGAGCAGTCATGCAGAGCGGATGTGTCCTGTTAAATAATCCATTAAGACTTTTTTTTTTGTTTTTTGATTTTTTTTTTTTTTTTTTTTTACCTCAGCAGCCTCTTTAGGTACATCCACCTTTAAACCAACAGTACAGCAAAAGTTTTGTCAGGATTTTTCCTTTTTTTATTTAATTTTTTTTTTTTTTTTACAGTAACTCTTCCTCTTTTCCTCTTGTACAAGAACACAACATGTTCTCACAGAATCAGAAGTGGCAGAATTGGAGCCACCCAGTCGCCCTGAAGATGCTGCCCAACCCCAACGTGTTTCATTTCGCTATTTCTGCCTATTGTTACCATGTCCTCAAATGAGAAGGAAATTTCACAGTTGAATGCTTCGATTACCACCCACCCCAAGCTAACTGTATTGTGCTTTCAAGAAAAGGGATTATGAAGCCATATAAAGACAATATGGACCCACATTACAAGAGGTCCACAAATACCGTCAGTTACTCTACCACAGTGTTTAGCATCATTTTGATTTGGTTTGAGTGAGTCTACAGATCTTTACTCCTTAACATTCAGTCCTTTGCTTTAATTTTTCATGATGGTTTGTCATGATGTAATGGCTACATATATATGTCTAATGAATGTATGGATTTATTCTGCCTTAAGGGAAATTGGCTTAGTAGATGAAGTAATTTACTGTATACTCATGCCAGTTACGTCTTCCACCCGGATGGAAATTGCACTCAGGTCTGATAGCATCCTGAGAATCGCCACAGGCGCTGTGAATGTACACACACGTCGCTCTTTCCAGCTTCTAAAAATGCATTGTTCAGGTTCCCCTTCCTTGCCACAGTGCTGTGCGCTCTTGAACTCAAAATGACACAATTTCTCCCCAGATCGGAGCGTTTGATAGATACTCTGTTGGACAGATAGATGGTATGTAGGGTGGAAAAAAAGAGAGCCATTTTTGAATGTGCATAGAATGAATAAAACAAACAAACAAAATTGGGACAGGGAGTGTGTTTGCCTGCGGGTGCACCGTGACTCTGACTACCTTCCTCTTCCCACACTACACTTTCTGAGTTACCCTAAAGGTGAAACATCCAAGGACATCTGCACACAGAGCTGCGTATGCATGTGAGTAACTGTGCATTTGTGTGTGTTAGTTAAAGAATTTGACTAATGCAAGCTGAAGCCAGTATCTCTGTATGAAATGTTCTCTATTAATACTTAGATATATTCTAAAATATCCATTGCTTAAATAGATTGTGCACCACCCAGACAATTAGTAGTCTTGTATGGTTAGAGGCTACTTATGCCAGGGTGACTTACCACAGTCATTTAACTGTACGCAAACTTTTGGATATATTTTTACTATGTAATGAAGAATTAATTCACCAAAAACCGCATGACTGAACAAGCAGGTGAATAATATGTCTGAAAAAGGGCCAAGTGCTATATCGGTCTCCTAATTCGGTTAGGTACGTACTTCAGCTGCATATCTGTGTGTCTGTTTCTGTCATGCATACTTCCAGGTCATTCTAATGCAGGCAGCACGTTGTGCAGCTGCCGTGCTTTGAGTTGTCCAGGTTGTCCAGGATCTTCAGCTGGGAGAGCCTGTCCCTTAATCCCCAGTCCTGTGTTAATGGTCCACCCTCGGGGCCCCGGGGCAGCAGTCTGAGACGGAGGATGAGTGAGCAGCAATCTTCAGAGAAGAGACTGATGTAAATGTGAAGAAATAGGCTGTATGGATGAGAGAACAAAAAAGTCAAAGAACTGGGGCTATAAAAAGGCGAGGGCTGGCCATGGGATTGCAGGAGAGAGGGATGTGCTGGACAGGCGCCTTTTCCCACCTCATGGGAATGTAGCATCTCAGCCCCAGTGAGTAAACTAGAGGGCTTCTCCAACATGTCAAAGCAAGATCACAAAACTTATTTGATCATGGCTAAGACGAAGATGTGATGTCCCACTTGGTTGGAGAGTGATGTCTTATCCCTGGCTTTGTTTTTTAACAGAAAAATGTGCTGTTGCCCCTGTAGGCCTGTGTGTGTGGCGGCGGGCTCTGTGAGATATCATTTTGTGTTACATATGGCAGTGGTTGTCTGTGTAGCAGAAGCATCATCAGGAATGATGGGAAGACAGGGAATCCAGACATTGTTGACCGGTTCATTTGTATGGCAGGTGTGTAAAATGTGCACCAATGCCTGTGGCAGGTCACTAATCAGGTCAGCGCTTGATAGCAAATATCTGCACATCCTGATGGAAGCATAGACTTCAAAACTGTACTAAATATAATGAACAGATGTGTTTGCATTTCCTGTCCACTGAGTTTGTAGTAAAATCTGCATCCCATCTGTTTCACTAAACACTATTAACACCTGTCATTCTATTTACATGCCTCCGTTGTCTTACATGGTATACGAGAGATTATATTTTTACCCTGTCTGTGAAAAAGCACAATACAGTACATGATGGCAACTTTATACTTTGACTGAAAGTATATCTGATTATCATATTAATGATTTTGTAGTTGTTGGGCCAATATTCAATAATATCAATATCTATAACTTTGAACTGTTGTTTACTGGCAGCATCATTTATAACCGAAACATAGAATACAATAATTACATTTTATTATAAGAGATATTGCTACAAAAGATCCTTAAATAGCTGACTAACAGCAAACCTTTAAATTAAATGTTCATGACTAGGTGTCATACATGACTGCTGATGTGCCCAAGCATTAAGGGCTCTCCCCACTAACTGTACCATGTACCGAGTGGGAATGGCCTTTGAGCATGTTACATTCAACCAATCCTGAAGCCAGGACACATGTACATTGTATTGTCACACTGATGCTGTTATCCGTAATTGGATCGTTTTAGTCCCTCTGAGGTTTCGCAGAATTGAAGGAAGCTTTTTCATGTACTTCTTGACTAATCAGAGCACACAAACATTGTGGTAATTCCACAGCACAGATGTTGGGAAAGAAAACTCCTTGTAAATCATTTTAATTTACTGTCTGCTGGCTCTCTCAAGCTGCACTGCATGGAAACACATAGCGCTGCAGCTAGACTCTCAAGGTCACTGTGTGTGGATGCACCTTCAACCCACAAAATTAAGACCATGATAAGTGAGGACCAGTGAGACGTTTAAGACAGTGTAGATTAAAGTACTGGCCTGGAGATGGAAGAGGAGCGGATGAGGGTGAGGAGGTAGTGGGACTCACTTTAAGGGGATTTGATAAGGATGACTGTCAGGAGGATAAAGGCCTAGCTGATCTGTGGCAGATAAATTAGAACTTTGTGAAGGTTTTTCTGACAATGAACTCAAAAGAAAAAGTCACATAAGTTCACATTAAATATAATAAAGTCTGGCATTGTGGTGTGTCTGGATAATTTCCAAAGCCAGGGCTAAATATTTCTCTGAGATCATCAGTAAACACTCCACAGACCTAAAAGTCTGTTCAGCACTTTAAATTCTGGCCTCAATCCCTGTATCTCTCATGATGTTGATGCGTCCATGGACTTCTCTGAGAAGTTTTTGAAGTTTTCCACTCAAAAACTTGAAAACATTAGATCATTCTTCTCTCTGACACCTGCTGCGGTGCTTAGGAGGAACCTTTAATCACTTTCAACTGCTTTCTTTGTCTGGTTTGAGGAAAATATTCATGTACATGAAACTCACAATCTCCCACCATAATGTTGCGCCCTCCAATATCATAACATATTCTTTTGATACAATTAGCCATAGCATTAAAGTTAGCATTGCATGGTTTAAACGTACAGTTGTCCAACCTATGCTCAAATAATCATAAACTTGATGTTAAATGTTTAAACAACTATCGGCCCATCTTTTTGTTTCAAAAATAATTGAGAAAACTGTCCTGTCACAACTACTGTTCTTCACAGTTTAAAACCCTTCACAGCTCTGAAACAGCTCTGTTAAAGCTGACCGATGATGAGATGTTATTCTTCTGTTGACTCTGAGGTGCTGTGGATCATGACATCTTGACACATCTCGAGTATTGTTGGTTTTAAGGGTGCAGCTTTAAACTGGTTTAAATCCTGTCTTAAACACAGGACATTTTCAGTGGCTACAGGTCAGTTTTCCTCCTCCTCTGCCCTTGTCAACTGTGGTATCCCTCAGGGATCCATCCTGGGGCCTGTTCTATTCAGCCTGCACATGCTCCCTCATGGAAACATTATTAGCAAGGTTAACACATAGTGTCATTTCTATGCTGATGATTCACACCTGTACCTCCCACTAAAATCTACAGCCTCTCCTTTTTTGAGTACTGAAAGGATGGATTATAAATAATTCCTTCAGATAAACAAACACAACTGAATTATATTTGGTCCAGAAGCCGTCTCACCAGGAAAGACTAAGAGGGCTATCCCACCCCATATGTGAAGTCACATGCAAACAAAACCTGTGTGTTATCCTTGATTCTGAGCTCTTGTTAAAAAAAATCATTAAACATTCATTTATATCATGACTGGACCATTGCAATTCCCTATATTTAGGCCTGTCCCAGTCTACATTAACTCACCTGCTGATCCAAAATGCAGCTGCGAGGATGTTGGCTGGTGCTAAAAAGTGCAAGCACATCACCCCATCCTGGCCTCTTCATTGGCTCCCTGTTCATTTTAGAATTCAATTTAAGAACCTGCTGATTGCTTTCAAGGCTCTTAATGGTCCTGGCCCCATCTTATATCACAGACCTTATTCACTGGCTCTCAGCCCTGATGTCTCTTAGATCTGACAACAAATCTCTCTCTGTATGTCCCTAGGTCACAGTCCTTTGCAGTTGCTGCTCCACAACTGTGGAACCAGTTGATATTAGATAGATGAAAGATGATCTCTGTTTTTAAATCTAAGCTAATATACATATAAGACATATTTTTACTCACCGGCCTCTGTAATTCTGTCTTGTCATATCCTCTAGTAGAGAACTTTGGTCAGCTTAAGCTGTCTTTAAATGTACTCTAGAAATAAAGTTTACTTACTTACTTTAGAACCCTGCAAGTCAAAAATGGCAGAGAAATACTCCTTTCTATATCTACTTTTTCTTTATCTGTGCAGTTGTTAAGCTGTAACCCTTGTTGAGAACATTCTAACAGGCGTTTATGAGAGATCATGCCTCAGTAAAGAGAAATTGGAATAGAGGTGGTGATCTGTTTTGGCTTCAGGTGCTGCTTCATATCGTACTAAATTGCTTTTCAGCCGTGTGACATTTAGGCCCAAGAGTCTCTGGGACCAAAGACTTAACCAGGTGAATGCACCTATTATTCACCTGTTAGGAAAGCCCCTTTAGTTTTAAGTTGCAAAATCTTTAGACTCTTGGACCAAAATTGTTTCACTCTATTGCAATTCTATCACTACTGCTTCTGTCTGCTCTGCACATGCTTCTGTCTATTGCCTGTCCTAAAAAAGGTATTCCTCCTGTGTTGGAGGAATACCTAAGGTTTCTTCTATTCTTTCCTTGATAAATGTTCTCTGTGCAGTTTTTCCTTATCTGAGCCATGAGTTTTAATTAAAATTGAATTGTATCTATTCCGTCACGATGTGCACAAGACAGATAACTGAAATAGGTTTGTTTTTTTTTTCTTTTATTTCAGTTAGGGGAGTCAGTGATTGCTCGCTTTGACTTGTGGTTTGCTCTGTGTTTTCAGCCGCAAATTCAAATAGAAGAAGCCAATGTATGATGCTACCTGGTTTAGTCTTTGCTTGAATAAATATGGTGCTCAATGGTTTGCTGATTCTCGGTCAAAAGTTGATACACAATCACAAGCAGCAACTGAAATTTCCAGAAGCAGCTTGCACTTCTGTTGAATGTTTCCCAAGCACAATGATGTTTCAGCCATGCTTGACAAATGGCAGCACTCTCTCAATGGCAAAGTAGGACAACATCTGGAGTGTATACAAAGCTAGCACCCTCTGATTCCAGGTGTTGGCCAATGCTGCTCTCAAGTTTCTTCCCTTCATCCTGCCCCCCCCTTCAAGTCATGGATGCTGCCCACAATTCACCCCTACTTGCCTTCCACACTGCTATAAAGCTGCACTTTTCTTTTTTTTCTTTACAATGCATTTAGGGTCAGTGGATGTAGTGGAGCAGTGGAGTGGGGTTGAATGAAAAATGTTCTAAAAATGTTCTAATAGGGCATCAAACACGTCCATGAGCATGTGCAGTGACATGTTTGCCCATGCAGAATCTGTGCATTCCCCTTTTTTTTTTTTTTTGGACAGAACACTTCAAAGCCACCATGACAGTTATGAGGGGGTGTTTGGTTTTTGTCACAAAACCTCTGCAGGTTTGTGGCTCTATCTATTCTCCTATTTTTATTTGGCAGACTTGAGAGCTGCAGTAGCAAAACCCGTGCCCAAGTAGTATAATAGAGCTCTTCCTGTGTTTCCACTGTTTCTCTCTGCTTGCCCCCCTTTGGTATTAGGATGGTAGCGAACTACAAATGTAATCTTGCAAATCTGAGGTACCGCTAAAGCCGTTGAGGAAACCATAAATTGCATTGTGCTTGAAGTCTATTTATTATCACATCACCAAATTCCCCATTTCCCTCTCAGTTAGCTGTAGACAACAGTCCATCTTTGCACTACTGGGGAATCATGGGAATGATCAATTTGACAGTACTTTAGCTGTGTTGTGTATCACTGTCTGCAGGACGAGCGATGAATTGCTGATGAGGTTGGGATGCTGTTTGTTTGAGTTTGTGTGTGTGCTCACTTTTACAAGGGCATTAGACATGTTTGTGACCGTACAGGGACTCATTTGTACAATCCCGGTGCAAAAACTAAATATATCAAAACAAAAAAACCAAACAAAAAACCCCCCCCAAAAAACACCCCAGACATAATCTGCAGCCAATTTTGTGGTAGATCATGAATTAAAGATCCCACATGGGCCACTGGCTGCCACTTGTAATGCTGCTGACAGGTCTCCTGTCCAAAGCGGTCTCAGTGCTGGAATTTGATGTAAAAGTTTCAATTTGGCTCGGTTTAACCTTCAGCCAATCACAGTGTACCAATGGTTCCCAGGCTCTCAGGATAGTTTAGCCAAGAAAATGCTCAGCCATAATCTCCCCATCATCCCCATCTCTCCTCCATCAGTCGTTTGCCAATGTTTGTTTCCATTAGCAGTTTATAGACCTGTGTTTCTCACCTTTGCTCCCTCTTAGACTCGGAGGCGGTGTGAGAGCAAAGACTGAGATGAGATTCTGTGAGTGGTTGTGGAGGATTTTGGGGAGAAATTGTCAATGTCTTTTTCAGTGTTATTACAATTGACAGACTTATGCCGTGATCTTTTAATTTTTCGTCTTCTAAAGAAGTTGTGTTGTAAGCTTCTGAATGGAGCATGTAGTGATCATGAGATTCTTGCACAGGACACATTATAATCCTGAAAATCTTCACCTTTATTTGTAATAATCACATTTTTTTCTTTACTAAACATGTGAGCTGTTAGTTTATAGTACAAACTGATCTAGGTGATGATAAGTGGAGGAGGATGCTGGATTTAAAAACAAAATGTGAATGATGACTAAAACACTGTCTTTGTGAAAGCATCATCATTGATCATCATCATTTTTTTTTTGATTGCTCTGCTTTGTTTTGTGTCATCCAGACCTCTTTTAAAACACTTTATCTCAAGTACTGGAGGAGCTGGATTTTGCAAAGTTCTGCCTCAGCATTGTCAAGGCAATCACTGGATGATAATTTTAATTGCACATACATTTTACAGAAAGTTTTTGTATGTGATTATAACAACATTAGTTATATTGAATTGTTGAGTTAGACTTTGAAATATGCCATGCCTCGTGTTAGCCTCCACAACAGCAGGGACAGGCCTATAAACCCAAATGTCTGTTGCTAACTGACTGACTGAGTGATGAAGTTACACCATTGGTCAGCTGTTTGAGTACTGGAGTTTCCCCACTATACGTGTAAATATAAACAGCTTCATTGGAGTTCAGCTGTAGTAAAACACTGTATATGTGAGGACAGAGAGAAGCAAACAGATAAAGAGCTGACACTAGGCAGAATGTAAATATGACGCAATAACGTCATAAATATGTTAATCTGTAGCGATATTTACAGACTTTTCCAGCAGCTTTAATTATTTTCCATTCAAAGTAGTTGTTTACAGCGGTTCCACAGCAGTTTTCAACTACACATTGACCATATGGGGTCCTGCCATATACTAAGTTTTGACCTAGTTTGTTTACCCTTTGAAACTTCTACTCCCCACTGTAAAGATGTGTGTGTGTGAGCAGGTAGCCTTGCTGTGCGGCACAGTCGGAGGTTTCTCTACCAGTATGTGTCAAATATTTGAGTTCAAGTGTAACTGTTGCATTGAAGTAAAACATTTAAGATGAGTGAAATTTTTTGTTCAGTGTTGCTTGCTGGATTATTAAGAAGAAACTGTAATAATATGTCTGAATAAACAATACAATATTCAAAGCCTCTTGACACCTCAGGCTTTAGGCTGTTGCCTAACTCTGCCTTATGGTAAGTTGGCCTGTAGATATGTGTCTGAGTGACTTTCAGTATTTTGCTCCGAGACATCTTTTGCTCTTTGAGGGACTGAAGCTATAGGGCCAAAATTACCATCTGCCAAGCACCAAATTTGCCGCTTACATTAGTCGTTGGTGGATAAATAAGTCAAAATCAACTGTTGCACTGGCTGGTACCTTCAGAGATAAAAAAAAAACCCTGCAGCACTTCACTTTTCATGATGAGAGTCAACTGTTGTTTTCAAATAGTGGCACTGAAACATATCAGTTTGGACATCAATCTGGTTTGTCTACATGTAAGACTGTGTTGTCCATCTACATCTATTTCCCATTCTTCTTTGTCAGGGACAGATGTCAATGTTGAGCAGAGCTCCTCATGTATTTTTCTCTGCCAGATTTGTGTCCATGTTGTGTCCAGAGTTTGCAGGAACTAAACCTCTAGTGTTTCAAGTTCCTTTTCATCGCCATCCATGTTGCTGCCCTGTCAATGGGCCACGCATGAGCTGCATCAATGGGAGCGAGACAGACGGCACTGTCTGTCACATTAGTGCCCAGTCAGTTAGGATCACCGCGGCCACTCCCTAATTCTTCAGATGGACACTCGGTACAACTGCAGTGCCTTTTTTTTTCACTCCACTCTCCATTTCCGTTCGCGTGATCTTATCAAGGCTTATTGTGCTTGATCTAGCTTTTACCATTCTCATGCAATGGCTCACACGCTGAGACTGTCTGACTCACACGCTCACACATCTTATGAGCTTATTGCAGTGTATGGATGGATGGATAGCATGTGGCAGTACAGTATGAGCCTGCATGACCGCTTCAGATATTGCACAGGATAGCCTCTGGGGAAAGCAGCAGCTTTGCGTGTTTGCCCTACAAACACCCTTCCTTTATTCATAATATCACAGCTTCAGTACATAGACAGCAACAGCATAGATTATTAAGTATTTCAAGTCAAAATCTGTGTATTTATACATTTTTATGTTCAACTGGACAAGTCCACTTGATCTCTTTGATTCTGTTTGGCTTCTAAATAAGCCGATACTCTCAGCTTCCCAAACCTTAATGTGATGTCTTCCCTTTTTGTAATTACTCCCACATACAGAGTACAGAGCCACATTAACCTTTTGGCAGGGAGCACCTGTGGACCACTTTTAAAAGCCCTGTTCCTGTGCTGCCTTCAAAATGGTTGCCAGCTTTATTATCTCTGTCTGAACTGCAGCCATTTCAAATCCAGTTTGCCCTTTAGGTCTGACTCATTCCTGGTCATAGAAGTCATTGTTTGATAATGACTGGACAGTGGTACTTTTTTTTAAGCTAAATGTGCTCTATCTTCAATGAGGAAAATGAGCACTGAAATTGTGTCAGACAAAATCTGCTGTATGATGAGTATCATATGTGAGGTGCCAAACTACAAAAGTCGAGTCTTGTGTTGATGTCCTCTTAGTTCCCAATCTGTTAATTGTCATATGCAAAGTATTCCAGGGTCAGTTCAACTCCCTATCTGAAAATAGGGTGCTGCTCTGGAACAGTCTGGTTACGGGTCTCAGCAGCAATTTATGTTTTGCAGACTCCTGCTGTGGTTCAAGACTGCTTCTCAGTCATTAATTATTTCTGAGCATTTTTATTATACTTCTGAAATGGAATAATTGATTAAATCGAGTTTTTGGCATACTCAGAATAATTTGGATCCAAAAAAAATTTTAAGAAAGGGGAAAACAAAGGAGGTTACATCAAGAAACAGAAAATGAACTGAACAAAGCTATAAGGAAGAAAAGGAGGTTGATAGATTTTCTGCAAACATGATTATCAGGGAATGAATAGAGACTTTGATAAGACATCTGCCTCGAAGAGTAACTGTGTATTTTTTTGTTCTTTAGCACAAATTCTTCTGTTGTTCACCAATCTGAAGTTCTTTATGGACCTTTGTAAAACTGAACTATTGTTTTGTTGCCACGCCCTTTGACTCATCAACCTTTGTCTAATTTCTAAATATAATCAACTGGGACCAGACACAACACAACACAAGACATAATGACAGGTTGCAAACATATTATTGTTTGTTTGTTCTCACACACCAGATCTCAGCAATTACATGTTGTCATAACTAATATGAATGATCATAATAGGAAAGAACCAGACTGTAGTAGGTCAAAATCAACCAATTAATCAATTATTAACTATTTGGAGCAAATGCATCTGGTTTTACTTCATCGAGGATCATCCCACGTGATAATATTGTCCAATGAAATTATTGAAATAAGTCAACAATCAGAGATATTTTTTTACCTTTTATACCAAAGTTTGCAACAATGTGATGAAGCACCTATCAGCTATTTCAGGTGAAGCAAAAGCAATTACTCGTTGTGAAGTTGCTAGCATTAATTTCCATAATAATTCTGTAACTATATGAATGTTCAGAGCCTTTCAAAAAGACTGAAATGAAAGTTTTAACCCCAGCGCCTGACTAACTGAGCTTAAAATAAAAGGGTTGTTTGTGGAAGCACAGGGCAAACAAAACTGAAATTAAACCAGTCAAATTTATAACAACTGCTTAAATAATTACTCACATAGAGCTATTGTTGACAATTAAAGCTGGAAATGTCTTTGGTCTCAAATGGATTGTTAGGCAGAGATGCACTGGTATATCTGTGTAGCTGCATTGGGGAGGAGGTGGGGGCTGGGGTAGCTGAGAGGTTTCTTTCCAGTGACTCATAGAGTGCCTCCAGGAGTGGATGATGGAGGAGGAAAGTGTGATCATTGCCACTCTTGAGATGACAATATTGTGCTCCTTAGGAGTCTAAATCTGTTCCCTCTGTGTGAGCTCGAACTCTATTCTTTTGTATAAACCAAACATAACTAACTTCATTGCTTTTTCTCTCCTCTTCTCTTCCCCATACACGGTCACCCTGTGGTTACTGATGGTGCCCTCATCATATAGGTAAGTCATATACATTCATTTTCAGCCTAATGTTTGAAATGTCTTTATGAGGAGGTTCATAATAGAACAGATGACCTCTATAGTGAGGATATATATATATATATACTCGCACTGTACAGTGGTTTAACCTTGACAGATAATGACCTGAAGTAAATCGGTTGCAGAGAGTTGTGATGAATTACATGTAATCAGTAAAGGAAGTGAAAGCCTTGTTTTGCTGGAACATGCTCAATAAGTGGCGGTGTGCCTGACGGGGGAGGCTGTGACTAAGAAAAGCTCCGAGATGCACGGGGTCAGGTCATCGCTCCTGCGTCTTCACAGACCGCAGGTCTCATTTCATATTCATCATCAGACCCAGGAGAGGCAGGGGGCGACAGATAATTCTCCACAATCCAGTCTGCGTCCAACACAAAATGTTCCAAATGTGCCGTGTTCTCTCTGGGAGCATTAGCTGTTCATCATTCATGGTCGGCTCCTGGTAAATTAACAGATTCACACTCACATCGTACACCATTTTGTGCAAGCGGGCTCCATGATCCACCAAATTTGAGCCATATCAAGCAAGTCATGGATTTAATATGTTGTCTTATTATAGATCAAAGAGGAGATAGAAATGTACCAGGGCTGGAAAAAAGAAAATCAGCATGACATTGAAATTCAGTTGTCCGATATGTCCTTTTACTTTTTTTTCCCTAATGAAGGGTGAAAGGCTTTGACGGATGATGAACTTTCTGTTAAAAGAAGGCCCACAACAACAACAGTGTCGGCCGTCCAATTTCCCCTCTCCCCTGCCTCAGCTTTCATGAAGTCATTTGCAACGTTGTCCAGGTCACTCCAGCTGAGGTTCATCATATTTACTGGATTGTTTAGGCCCCAGAAGAAAAGCACTGCATGTTTGACAAGGGGAGCCGGTACTCAAATTTTAATGAGCCTCCAGAGAGGATGAGGAGGCGGCCTTGTTTACCGACAGGCGCTCAGCTTTGTGGGCAGGTACAAAATATTAATGGTACGATGTGGGTGTGGGCAGAGCAGAACACTCACATTCTTCATCTCCTCTTTCAGCACCAGTCAATGAGCTCTCTCTTCCTTTTACAGTACTCACAAATCTGAAAAGATAATACAGATCCCGCCTTTTAACCCCTGACCGCATTGAAGCAAGGATGTAAGACAGTGTTTTTATTTTACCGCTATATTATGTGTTTCAAACTGAATAGGAAGTCCACTGACCTTTAGTATTTTCATTGATTTTTGTTTTACCCTGGCCAAGAGAACAGGGAGATAGAATACATACAAAGAGAAAAAAGAGACAATTGAATGTTTCTAGGTTAAAAGGCATCTGCTAATCTTTCAGATCTTTTTTTTTTTTTTTTTTTTTTTTTTTAAGTCCACCTTTTGGCACATTTTTTCTGTCTGTAAATCATTTGACTGTAGATCATTTTCTACAGTTTGGCTGACGAACCTAAAGTGGTCTGACAGCATAACAGGAACTCTGAGAGTAAGGCCTGTTTGGTCAAAGATCAGCTCATAACATAGCTGCATTTTGGCATATATTATACTGGGCCAATGGCCTTCACTATGACCAGTGTGTCAGCTCTTTACTCTGTGGGATACTTCAGTGACGATAAATAAACCCGCCTATCATTCAGTTTTTGTCAGGCATTAATTCAACTCTGTAGAGCTGCTCATGTTATTCAGTGGATCTGTATGAGATCGTGTTATCCTGAAAGGTGACTGAACTGTTTCGTCCACTGTGGGCAAAACTGGTTTGTGCAGAAGTTTGACTCATAATTATCTTGGCACAATGATGTGGTTTTTCTTCATGGCATGGTTTCACTCAAGTATCTGATGAGTATTTTTGGAAATTGAAAGGAACAAAAAGCAACAAAAAGAAAGCATCCACATGGACAGCTAAATGTTATCTGACTGTTTTTAACATCTGCCATCAATCACTGTGAACAACCAGTGAGGCATTCAGGGAATAGTCGCCAGTTAACAGGGAAACCGGCTGAAGCATAAGACTTCTACGTCTCCCCCGCCATCATTACTGCCTCCTACCCGCAGCTGATACTCTGTCCGTCAGATTTGACAGATTTACTGCATCTTGTTATAAATGTCAAGTAGGCTATTAATGGCCAGCGTTTAAGTGCTATCTTCCGTACCTGTCTCTTCATCTTGCTCCATTCTGCTCTGATATTTGCTGGTGCAGTTACAGTAGGCAGGATAAGGTGTCACAGACTTTCTCTATGCAGGAGCAACCCTGCTATCTGTTGTGTCCCATTGTATGTCGCAGGGTTGTAAAGTCAACATACTGTATCTTGCTAATGCATCTTAAATGATGCCCTTTGTCTTTGAATCAAACAGGTCATCCACGTATTTTCAAATGATCTGTTAAAGGTGCTATATGGAAGTTTTTGGTGTCGCTACATAGCTGCCGTTAGCATTAGCAGCTGTTCACTTACCAGTCTAGAAGAAACATTGCAAGTTCAGCATCAATCTCCATCCTATTACTCACCAAGAGCTGTCTCCAGCAATCCCTCTTGTTTTGCTTCTATTTCTATCACATCTTTTCTTCACTGTAGCGTCCAGTCTGCTCTGAAGAAGCAGCGCTGCTCAGAGGGGCGTATTATAACCTCTAGTATTGTAAACGCAACGGTGGTTGAAGCTCTTGGCAAGCGATCACCCGCTGACGGCGGTGGAGAAAACTTATAGCCCCTTTAACTACTAAATATTGATGGATGAGGATTTATATTGCCTCAATCTTATGAGACATTAGAAGAACCCGTGGCATCGATTCGGAACCTTCCTCACTCTCGCTAACACATTTCACAAACGAGAACTTTGTCAGAAAGAACTAAACTGAAGAGTGATTGATGCTATGAGCCATCACCCCAGAGAATACTGTATGGTTTCCAAACAAAACACGATGCACATTTCTTTTCCCGCCAGACACTGACAACCAGATGCAGCACATGCGTTTTAGTGGATATGAATTAGGTTTTCACTCCAGCAAAGGCTCATCATGCCAATCATGTGATTACAGAGATGTCAGAGAAGCAGCGCTCTGTGTATTCTGTGTTCACTCCGTGTGGCTGTAATTTGCCATGTGAACAATAGTGGGATTTCTATCCAGTAATACGTTGTTTGTGGGGCAGTGTGTACATTAAGTTTGGTGTGAGATTAAGTTTTAATTTTCCGTTTTGTCCCTGGGATCTCCTGCACTCACTTCAAGGAGTCACAGACATTAATTCACTGGCATTGATGGTTATTAGTAAACTTCTAATCAGTCTATTTCTAGATTTTTAATTGACCATACCTGTCACCTGGGGCCTGGCCAAATCAGAGGTGCTATGGTGACCTGTCTGTCCTGTCTCCTTGCACTCTGCCCAGTGTATCCTGGGATACGGCATGTGTGACTATGCTCTCAAATCAACAATTCACTCAGCTTAACTTCCAGCCTACTTAATCATCAATCGAAAAAGGCATGGCACGAGGAAATTGAAAGGTGTGAGCCAGGTCAAGACTTAACAATTTGTCAAGATGAAAATCCTCTCGGCGAAGACGCCGTGTTGATAACCCGCGAGTCTGTCTCACAGATCCCAGGGCACTGCAGGGTGGCATGGTGTGGAGTTACTGCACTGTCTAATGAAGCGTGGCACTGCGCCGCATAGCTACTTTATTATATTTTGAAGCCTTTCATATGATTTGTTAGTAGCTGTTTCCTTGCTCCCAACAACTGTAACAATTAAGATAATATATGAGAACTGATTTGTAGGATCTGTCTTAAATTCAGTGGGTTTTGATACAAACTGCCGCTGTGAAAGTTCAGCGTTTTGCACAGTAACAAGCTGTGGTGTGGAAAATATCAGAGTACATTTACACAAAGTTTTGAGAGGTTACTTCAGTATTTCCATGTAATACTGTACCTTAGTATTTCTACTCCATTGAGTCAGATGGGAATGTTAGCAAACTGAAAGTCCACACGATCAGTCCACCCTGTCTTTTAGAAATTACAATTATGGATAATTAATATGCAACAGCAAAAACATTGCAACTGGATTACATTTTCTGTGAATGTACTGAGGAAATGTTTATTTACATTTGTGGCAAGTTGCAAATACGTTGATACTGAGCGTTTTGATAAAACGGTCACAGAGAATGTATTTGTTTTCTGCTAAAATATTCACTCATGTCGAACCATATCCATTTGTAGTTTCTACAGCCTTATTAAACTTTTTGTTTAGGCACTCACTGCACTTAAGTTAAGGTTAGGGAACGGCTGTGGTCTGATTTAACACAAAAAACTATTAACAGTAGCTTCAGACACAGTGTTTTTATTTACATTTAACCAAAACCACAGTCTGACCAAAAGGTTTTTGTTGCCGAAACATAACCACAGACAGGACCCCGGTCTGTGGTGTGACAGTCGTGAGCTTTATACACCCACCATCCACTCCAACCACCTCCTGGTGACTGTGCTGACATTACGAGTGCTTCAGTCTTTGATTGGAAAAACCCCTATTGCCCCTGAACATAATCCAGCCAGTCATTACTTTGCCACCACAACATAATTGGAAAGCAGTTCAGCAGTATATGAACACAATCTCTAGGAGACAGGGTTGGATCAGTTTATGTGTTCTTTTAGATTATATACTTATAGAAGTAGTTAATAATAATCACAATTTAATTCAGAATCAATATTTTCATATTAAGAATTGATCAAATGACTACATGTAATATGAAAGGGCATTACCTTGCAGTGATGAACCCTCCAGAGATTTAAGACCTGTCTCTGCAGTTCCCCTCAGCTCCATGGAGCTTTTTAGTGCCTTTTAGCTCATTGTTTTGGTTTTATGGCCCATATATGTGGCCATATATTTTTTAGAACAGCTCAAAAGAGAGTGAATGTTGAATTAAATTCATGAGGCGGACAGAAAAATAACAAGTTCCCCATATTCTCCACATAAGGTGACAATGAACAAATATTCAATTTCAGCTCGCCCCTTGCCCCCAGGGAGCCTATGAATTAAGAAATACATAAAAATGCAGATAGAAGTAGATTTTTGCTGCTAATACTGCTGCACTTTTACTTATTGCTGCATTAATTTGACTTCTTGGGTCACTTGGGGGCAGAAGTGGGGCTGATGTAAGTGGAATTTGCAGCCTGTGAAACCAAAACAATGATCTAAAGAGAGATTAAAAAGCTCTGGTAATTTTCTGTGGGTTCATCACCATGAGTGACACCTTTCACTTTACACACAGTTATAGTCATAGTTGTTCCAAAGATTGATTCACTTGTAATTGATTATATTTATATTGGCAATCCAACTCTTTACCTAAATTAAGGATTACAAAAAAGTCAATAGTATAAAATTGCAGTGGCTCTCAAAGCCACTAAATTTCTCTTCACAGAGAAAGACTAGATGATAAAGAGATAGTTATCCAACCTTTGGGATCCCTGCTTGAGCAATCAGTTTGTTTAGCTTGAGCTTGCTATTGTGCAGTGTGGCTCCTGCAGGAGGAGATGTGATGTATAATGTGGAAATCCACCAGAGGATAATCCTGTATCAGCCTCGGCAGCCATCTATGGATTCTCTACTCCGTAGACAGTGGCACGATTTGATGCACTCCTTCTCACACTCGACAATTCACTCACATTTTCATTTGCACACATACATACACCCATCAGTCTAATGGAATTTACACAGCTGAGAGCTGCGCGAGTCGATGCCCAACACGTGCTGCATGAATAATGTCGAGGAAATTGGCAAGATTCTCATTTCTGCTCTCATACACTGACGGAACAAAAGGACGCCTTACACAGTGGTACTGTCTGTCATTACACTGCCGTTCAGGATGTAGGCTGCTCATTGTACACCACCTCATTTAACTATAGGCTTAATTACAGTGATATAGTGAATGCGTTGCAATTATGGATGGGACTAGGTGTCCTCTTATTGGAAAGTGGTTCTTCTTTTTATTTGATCACAGACTGGGTAATCTAGACCATTATACTGTAATTGAATCAGTCGTGAATGCACAAGGCCTGTTTAACTTTATTATATCTTATCAAGCCTCATCTCCACTCACCGGGCTCTCTATTTGTTACCATTTACCAGCAATTGTTATCTGATAATGAAGACTACTCATGCAACACGATACGTTTGGCTATAGAATACCTGCACAATAATGGCAACTTAAGTGCACTTGTAATAAGGTAGAGATACACTGTCTGTGCATAATAGAATGAAAAAAAAAAAAAAGCTATTTAAAAATCCTTCCATCTGATATGTGCAGTGTACGAGATACTTCTGTTTTTTTTCTGCTTGTCATTTATCTGGTGATTGTCTTCCAGGAAGGCCATTTAGGTTATGATTAAGTTTTGTGTAAGCATGATGTGACAGGCTTTTACAAACTGGGTAACTTTGCAACGGTAAAGTGGTCATCACTCTAAACAATTTTTAACCTGACCATCAGCTGGGGATAACGAGATGTGTAGAGGCTGGTGAAGTGCAGCTTGGAGGTGGGGGTGTCCAGATTTGTTTTTCACACTTCAGCCATATTTGATTTTGGCTTTGCAAGGTACATATGAATTTAGTTACAAACTATACATCTGTGTCACTCATACTTTTCCTCACTGCATGATTTGCACATATAAATTGACTAATAGTAATATAGATGCTAACACAGTCAGGATGAATGGGAGTCAGTAGTTGACTTACGACCGAGAGCTGGATTGAGCTGTATGCTCGTTTTATATTACACACAGTGGTAAAAGGTAACCAAGTACATTTACCCCAGTACTGTGTTCAAGGAAGTAAATTTGGAGGCATTTACTTCCATTCAATGCTACTCTATACTTCTACTTCACTACATTTCATCTGCAAAGACTGCACTGATCTGTTTAACCTGTCTCTTCACTTTCCGATACCGAGTCACTGTAGCGTCCAGGCTACCCTGAAGAAGTAGCACTTTTCAGAGGGCGTATTACAACCTCTTGTTTTGTAAATGCAACAACAGCTGAAGCTCTTGGCAAGACCTGTAAATTAACAGCTGTTTATGTGAATGCTACGTAGCAATAGCAAAACTTACAAATAGCTCCTTTTATGCATCAGTGATAATATATTCAATGATATAATGTATAATCACTGACAAAGGCCATTCCGCTGCATCATGAGTATTTTTTTTTGTTTTACTTTTCCTTACAGTAAGTAACAATTTGAATTGAATCTTGTAGTGGGTGAATTGTACATGGTGGTATTGCTACTTTTCACTTTTCAGTCACGTGATTTAGTTCAGCATTAAACATGTAACTTTAAATGCACAAAATACTTCATAGTAAGGTTGTTCCAGATGTGTTGCTTGTATTTGTTCTAAGAAAAGAAGAGAAGAGTATGATTGAAGAGTTAACATCATTGTCTACTTTAAACACAGTATGTGTTTCAGGCTTTGAAGTTCTGGCAGTTGATGATGAAAAACTTCACTTGTGAATAATTCACTGGGGCTGTCAAGCTTGTTTCTCTTTTTGATCTTTGTGCAATTTGATTGAACTAATAAACTGAACAAAACAAAACCTGAACCGTTAATCTTCATCAAGACATTATGAAATCTCTGTTAACAAATTAAATTTTCAAAGAATTAGATTTTCAAAGAATAACGACTCCTGTGCTATTTTTACAACCAGTTTAAAGTAAAATATAAAACCTTTTGTACTGTTCACAGTGAGCAGATTTTAATACAGATGGCGAAATATTCCATTAAAGCTAAAAGTTTCCTCTGGCTTTCAAAGAAAAACAAGACAAAATTTTCCTTGTAAATATAACATGGAAGTCATCGGTCTGTTTATGCCACAAAACAAGTCCCCTCAATAGTGCAATTTACTCCACACCCTGTAAAGAAGTCGCTGACACAGTGAAAGATGAGGTTACGAGACGGAATCACATCAGCAGGGGAACATGTTTTCGGTTCAGGTTGGTGAAATAGAGAATGATGCAACCACTCAAACAACTCTCCAGTATTCTTCCCACACACGGCTTCTCAAAAAAAAAAAACAGAAAGTGTTTTTACTTGTTGGAAAATGAGTTTCTGACCAGTTTATAGTCTGGGCTGTTGAGCCTCTGAAAGAATAAAGTCAAATCCAGGGATTTAGTTGAAAGAAAACCTGTGAATATATATATTAAAAAAAAGAAAAAAGTACACACATCTTCAGATTTAATTTGGCAATATATCCCACATATATAAAAATGAATTCAAATTCTTCAGATCCTTTCTACTGCACAATGGCAAGACGTTAGAGTGTAAGAAGGACTACTCAAGCTCAAGTTTCTCTCGGCACCCCCACATCAATGATAATAATAACAGTAATTTTGTTTTCTGATATGTCGTTTTGATAGCTCCTGCAGACCAGCTTGATGTATCTAAAGCTCAAGTGTGAATGTTGAGGTCTTGTTTATTTTCCCTCGACAGCCTTAATTCTGTTTGTGACAACCACATTCCCGTATGATGTGACAACATTAAAAGACAGCCTGCTGTCAGTGCTCCTGCGGTCGGTCTCTGCTAACGCTGAGCTCATCCTCGGAAGTGTTTTATTTACAGAGCAGCTGCGTGCACTTCATAAAAAGTGACTATAATGTCATTCTTGAAAGCGAAAGAGTAACAATACCACTACCAGTACTCTGGTCAACAATTGATTTCTGCTTTAACGTGTCTTGACAGGATGGTGTTGCAGATTATTCGGATGTTTTTGGTTTAGAGGACAGAATTAGCTCGGTTTTCTCTTGACAAACACTAGATGTGACTTGATATCATAATGAAGTGACTGTATATATAGTGTAATTGGATTCAGTGTGATTGTTTTGTTCTGAATACGTGCCAAGGCTCTTTAAGTTATCAAACATAAAATCTAAAAAACTGTAAATCAGTACTCGACTTCCTCTAACAACATTCAGCACTAACAACATCAGAGGAGAGGTACTTAATTTGTCCACTGGGTGATGCTTTTACTTTTTCATTTTAATTTTATTTTCTCTTCCTAATTAAAAAATGCATTTTAAATGTCCAGTCTGTGTTCACTCCGCTGAAAAATGCCACCTGGGTGGTTGCCCTGGCTGTAATATGTGGCATTGTTAGGCTTGTGTCTCTGTGGGGAGAGAGAGGAGATACAGCACATGCCTCCATCACACAGGGATAATGGCTCCCCTGGTCGCTTGCTGTGCACCAAGCATCCAGAGTCTATTCCCTTCAAACTAGCTGATTAATTCCAGAGAAACTGTTTCTGGAACAAGCCCAAAGCACAGACCTGCTACTGGGCAGAGGACATTAAAAAAATAAAATAAAATCCTTATACTGTAACCGAGTCCAAACAAAAGCAGAGCCTCTTTAACATCTCAGATATTACACCATCATCCAGCTTATATACTCTTTTTAAAGGGTTAGTTCACTCAGCTTCAAAATGGCTTCTCCTCTTTACTTATTCTAATCCATAATACGGCAAAACTGCTGAAAAAGTATGTTTTCTTCTCTTTATTGGAGTGTACTGACCCTGTAGGAAAAAATATATGCATCCTTTATTTTCCTTAGACAGGAAGTGTATTGTCTGTGCCTCCTCCCCCTCAGTTCATCCCGGTCCTGCCCCAGCACTCATCTTGATTAGCTGTCTACCTTGAAACGGCACGTAGCCGGAGGCTGAGCTGACCAGAATCCATAAAGCCATCACAGACACTGAGGAGGGAGACTGAGAAACGCAGCTCATCTGCAATGATAAATAAAATAAGAGATAAGCCGAATGTGGCGCTTTGTTGTACTTTTTGTTTTTATCGTTTTCCTTCATCTTTGTTGCTATGACTCCGCTGGCCTATGTGACCAGGTGCATCACCAGTCAGTTCACTGCTGGCCTCAACTGGCCTTCATGCTAACGAGAGGACGCACGAACTGACAGGGAGTGACGTTGTTGAATATTTTGATTTTACCATTAGAAAAGCATGATTGCAATTTTGCAGCCATAACGATAATAAGCATTTATTATTGTATTAGTGTAATCTGCCAGTGGCACTGTGTATTGTCAGAAATACAATAAATGGTCAAAACCAGAGTCTATGCAGAGACACTAATGCTCTCTCAGCAAATAAATGATAGTTAGTAGATAGTGGGATCCGCAGTATTATATAATTATTATATGAACAAGAACTGAGAATTTCCACAGGCTAAAAAACTGAATATTGCTTTTAAAAGGGATTGTTGCTGCGTTCTCAGTATCGATCGACTGGAGTACTCAACAAAGTTTGTGATTTGGAGATTTTGAAAAAGTAAAATCCCACAGGTTCTCTAATATTAATGTTTATTATATGATGTTTGATTCAATTTTGTAGATAAGAGAAAGTCAGTTAAAATGTCTATTACATGTGCAGGACAGAATGTAATAATAATAATAATAATGATAATAATACTGTATATAGAACATTGAATTGGCCTTCAAAGATGAGGATACATATCAATATAAAATGTTCCATAACTGCATACAGTATGTCCATCACAATTACCATGTGACACTGGAAAAAAGTGTCCATCCAGTCACATGCATCTCCGTGGCCGTCTTCAGAGAGTTAAAGTGACGGTTTGTGCACGTCTTCTGCCTGAAATCCTCTCGCATCTCATATAATACATTCTCATTAGAGATAACATTACATGGGGGTGGATCTAATAAAAGCCTGTACAGTATAATGTAATCAAACACATTAGCCCTGCAGGAAATATCACCACAGTGAAGCCTGAGTCAGTTCTAGAAAAGTTTGAGGCCATTGATTCAGAACAGAGTTGTTACTGTACTGAGTTGCATTGCATTGCAAAGTGTTTGTTATCTGGCTCCTCCTAATGGCTTGTTATGCTCTCTGGGAGGAAAGGGATGACGGAGATCTAAGTAGGTTAGGCAGTCACTCATACGGGAGGAACCGAGTTTCCTGCCCCAGCTAGCATTGGGCCAAGAGGTGTCAGAACACTATCAGGAGAAATTGGCAATCCTTTTCCAACTGCAACACCTCCTGTACTATTTCACCTGCGGTTGCCGTCAAGTTTCACCAGGATGTTGTAACTTTGAGATATAGAACTTTCTCAAACGGAAGAAGGCAGCACGTTTTCTCGTTGTCAAAGCATTTTTGCCCTCTGGCTTTAGACACTGCTAATCACTGCTCACAGCTAGATCAAATTATATTTTACTTGTTCAATTTTCTGTCGGAGTGGAGGAAAGGAAGTGATAAGAAGATGCCTATCACTCCTAAGATGTGATTAAAGTTATTTTAGAGATAGGGGTTTTGTGGTTGTGGTTCATTATCATGAACCATAAATCCTCCCTGTGAAGACTCAGTTGAGATGTGAGGACATTACAGATACATAAATACGGGTGAAGTTATCTTTTTGTGATCCATCTGACAGTCACATCTCGATCATAACTGACTGTAAAACTGCATTAACGCTTGGCCCTCCTGCAGTGAACTGTCACAGTGAAGACATCTGAATGAAGTTTTTCCCTGAAGCTTTAAACCTCAAGCTGTAGCTCTCACTCCTCCAGAGAAGAGGAGCCAAAGTGCAAAAATGGAATATGAGCCATAGTATCCATACAAAGAAAAGGGGTCCATGTTTTTGTGTGTCAGTTTTTGTATTTTTTTTCATGTACAAAGGACAGTAGTGCAACCAACATGGGGGCAGTGCTTTTAAAATGTCACTGGTTCTTGAGAAAGTCAGCAAAGTCTTGTCATGCGAAATAAGAGCTTAGGCGAAGAAGAGACTGCATGGAAGTCACTTTAAGTTCATCAAAACAACATTTGTTCTGTTGACTTATTTATTTCCATTTTCTAGAAAAGCATATGACTTATTTGCCCCTCCATAGTATGGACGCCTCCTACGTCACAATTACAACTACTAAGCAAATGATGGTGAAGGATTGTCTGAAATAATGAAAAAATGAAAAAATGAGAAAATTAAAATCAGCTCAGGTCCATCCAGAGAATGAGGAATGTAATTTGCATAGCGACTTGCTGATTCTCTTCCTCCGCGAGCGCCGATTTCATCAATGACACGACAGCTCCACAGCAGCTGTCTCTGCCATTATCCTGCATGCCAATGCCGTAGCAGAGAGGAGCGATGATATTGAAGCCATTCAGTTGTTGCGGTGCCATTACCTGCAGAGTGTTTACCCTGTAGCCAGGCCCCTGGGGGCTTTGGGCTCTTGCTCTCCCCCTCCTTTAAATACTACATGAGAGCCATTAGGGACCAATGCTTGCACTGTGTCCCCCTTCACCTTTGGTGCTACTTTTCAATCTTTTCCACTCCATTTAAGGCACCTAAAAATAAAACTCACTGATGGACTGTGGGACAGAAGACACTGTATTGTCACAAGGCTGCATGTCACATGAAGGAGATGTACTTTGCCATGTTTGAAATTTGCCAGAGGCGCCTAATGTTTACCCGCCAATCAAGTGATACAAAAATGGAGAATGTCCATTTCTTAACTCTTATATATCTGTTTTGTATGTGTGTGTCTTGCTGCTCACACTCTTCAATTTCAACTGACGTAGTGAATACCCTAGTGTGAAGTGTATTATAATAGCTTTTAGTGTTATGTTGATTGTAAATTTATTTTTCAGCAGTAAATTGTCCCACAGCACACATCTCCGCAGTTTGATTCTGGCTGCTCCTCTCTTTCTCCCCATGTGTCCTGTCTCTAATAATAATAATAACAACAGTAATACCCAGAATGGCACTTTGAGAGTACATGCCTCCAAATATTTTCTTCCGTCAGATCCAGATTATTATCTGCAGATCCAGATTATTATCTCCAGATTATTATCTGTATCTGCACCAAATTGTATGAAGATAGACCATAAAAATGTCTGTTTCTTTTTCATCAAGATCCAATCATTATTTCCTGAGAAACTGATGGAAATGTCAAAAATGTCATATCTTGCAATGTTGAGGAAAGTGATTCCTGGATCCACACTGAATTGTAATGGATTCTTCCCTCCACCAAGTTTTGGTACAAATTGATTCATTACTTTTTGCATAATCCTGCTGACAAACAAACAAACGAGCAAACAGACAAGGGTGATAACAGTCTGACTCAACAGATGTAGGTGTGACCCTGCCATTGCACATCCCCTTTGACTACAGGAAATAACAACAACCTCTGAATTAACAACCCACACGCTGTAAATGGCAAGTTTTGCTGAAGATGTGGATCCCAACACAATCACACATGTCTTCTCTGGTTTTTTTTTAAGGCATTTTCTCTGTGGGCAATTAGCCATAGAAACCTGACACTATTTTGCAGTGGCACTGTCGCTGCATCCTGGGCTCAGCGCCGCCCAAGATGACCGTGATTGGTTGAAAGAAAATACAAACAAACCACAGCATTTTTCCCCCGATAGCAGAGTGATAATGGGTGCAGTCAGACTAATCTATCAACATATCACTGTATCAATATATCAGTATATCAATATACTTTGTTATTGGCATCAATAATCAAGCATCAGTCATGGTTAGTAGTGAGCTATAGACACACACTTACTAACATACTGCTGCTTGATGGAGAGACTTTGTTCTCTATAAATGCTGCTATCCAAATTACGACAGGTTATTATACAGGAAGACAAATTACTGCTTAATTAACAACTGGCTGTAATTTGTTTCACAGACTTGTATGTGAATTGCATATTTATGATTTTAGATTTGACAAACGTGAGGAAAAGCATCGTCAACATAATGTTATTAAGGGTCGTTAAGAAGAGAAGGATATTTTCCAACAGTCACTTTGTTGATATATGACTTTCAAAAAGAGATGCACAGCCTGACAATTTATGGACTGTATGAACATAAACTGTGGCACATACGTGTCGCATGTACAGCCCAGATTGCTCAATACATGTCATCCTCAGGACAGATTTTTTTGTCTATATTTATTCTATAAATGAAATTAAGTTGCTCATCCTGTTTGTATATGCAGTTTAATATATAATAATGCCTAAATATTTTACATGTGCATGTGAGGATGAACATTACAAACAAACAAACACAAAATACTAATTGCAGATGAAGTTGCGTGTGAAGAATCTGGCTTCCTCTTTGCATATGTGTCCCACATGCTGGAGAACTTGCTTACTCAGCTGTAAATATGTAAATAAAGGCACCAGCTGCACAAAGGCATGAGCACTCTCTCCTTAGCCTTTCAGTCTAATCTTTTTAATTATTTTTCCCCCCATTCATTTCCTGCTTTCAGGCACGTTGTAGGTTTTCCACAAAGACAAAGACACGAGTCAAAGTGCTGTATTGCTCAGGAATTGGACATTGGATTTTGCAGTACATATTGTGCAGTTCCTTTAAACACCTAGATAAAATAGTGGGAATTATTTGCCCTTTTACTCTAAGAAACCTGCCAACTTTAGGTCAGTTCCACTTGCTCATATAAGAAAACCTTTTCATTAACGAGAATATTTGCTCAGTAAAGTCTGACCTTTTTATGAATGCCTTTCAAAAGGTCAAGATATTAGATCTGAATCATTTTATGGTAGTCACCTCAAGACTTAAGGTCATATAGATAAAAATAAAATTACTTAATTGGCTTGTGTTCAGCAAAAACTGGGTTAGAAAATATTTTCTATCTGATCTAAGAAAATTGAACTCTCTTCTTACTCTTAAAGGCAAGGTCATGGGACTTTAATAATTCGCTGCCCTGGTCAGGATATAAAAGTGTAAGTCCTTGATTAATAAAAAGATAACATGTACAGTCTGGTTCGTCTATATACTACAAATATTGAATGATAAACCCCAGTTTAATTTATAGGTGGAAGACGTATTGCTCTTATTTCCTGTCGTGATGCCCTTGAGTCGTGTTTTTAACCCCTGACTGCTGCATGGGAGCTGCTCCTTTGGCTGGTAAAAGATCATTTGTGCTTCTCGGGATAAATAAAACCCACATGAGTATGTTTTGATGAGGCTGATATATGTTTTGGATATTTGAAAAAAAAAAAGGTTAAGATATACTTTTGAACATCTCTTATCCAGTGCAGAAAAAAAAACCCACTCTCACAGCAGAGCAGTAACATGGAGGCCATATTTCGTATTGATTACCTGCGCCAAAATTGATAGCCGGTGCCACAATCTTCTGAAATTCAATCCACTGGCTCGAGCCATTAACAGAGGCCCCTCTTCATTTTCCATCTCTCTCCTTCGTCTGAACAGAAGCTTGCCTCCACGCAGGATCTCTGCATAATTCAAAATCTTGCCCAATAGCTTTTCTGTTTTTCTTGTTATTTGCTCTGGTGTTTTTTTGTTTTTTTTTCTCGAGTTCTCACCCCCTACCTCATGGCCTAAGATATACATCTGAGGGTGGAGGTTTGGCTCTTTTGATTTTCCTAAGCCTTTGTGTGGGTAGACTGTTTCAGTTGCCAAAACATGACTCAGAATATGGACATCCAGTGTGAAATACAGGCTACAGGACTTCTGGTGTCATCAGGGAACTGGTGTAAGTGCTGACGTCGGGATGGCCAGTGGGAGAGGAAAAAAAATGGGGAGATGGAAAAGCTTTAGCAAAATATATGGCCCCTTTCAAAACATGTAATGTGATCTGTTATTGATGTAGGACAGTTTTCAACAGACGACGTCCTCCACGGGGAGGTCAGAGGTCAGGGTCAACCACAGAAGGCAGGCAGGCAGGGAGGATGCTAGAGGCTGGGTCATCCTCCTGAGGGATAGCTTCTCTAAGCACCAGGCCAAAGTAGTTACAGTAAATGTGCTGAGAGCAATAGTAGCAGCATTTGCAGCAGTAATAAAAGTAGCAGCAGTAGTAGCAATATTACAAGGAGTTTTTATTCATATTTCCATTTTCAAAATGAATCTGTGCATGTTTCCATCACCTTCCATCAATTCAAGTGCATCATGCGTCTTGGCATTTTGTTGCTTCTTCCCACCTAAGGTGATGGACATAGAGATGTTGTGTTCTTGTTAGTGCATTCAATTTTCTCTTCTGGTCCTTTTTTACCTTGTGGTGTTGTTATGGTGACAGTGGGAGATGACATGCCAAAAGGGCTCCTATCTGGACCCCAACCAGGGACATCGCAGTAGCATATGTCCCCCGCTCTTTTTGTTTGTATCTTTTATAGACTTCCTGTTGAAGTGGAGGCGGGTAATGGAGAGTGGCAACATGACATGAATGTCTTGTCAACTGTTGGAGAAGCAGGTATAGCAGCAGCAGGTTACCGATGTGCAAGGTGCATTTGAAAAATCAGCTACACCTACAATAATGCATGGACACTTTGCGGCTGTCAGAATATATCATGCATCGTCCTGGACGTGTATCAGGTGCTTGATGCAAACAAATCCCTCAGAGGAAGTGGTCAGTTTGTAACTCTCACCAAAGTGTGTACCATCTGTGAGTTAAGGCCACCATTTGCCATTTTTTACGCAACACATTTTGCAGAGAGACGCAGGGAGCTCTGCCAGATGACCTTCTTTTTTCCTCCTGCAAGAAGCAGACTCATCCCAGTTTATAGCAGGAAGTGAGGTGCATCTGACATCTGCTTGAATCTGAAGCCCAACAAGCCTTTCTCCTCTTGTTGCTTTGTGGGAGATATAAGACCCTGCAGACATGAGAGAGGCAAAGCTGAGACAAGATTTGAACTCCCAAGTCAAATTACAAAAGGCAGATGACATTAATATCACACGAGGTTTGGCAGCTCCTAGGTACATGCAAGGAGACAGTACGGGGGGGGGGGGGGGGCACCACATAACCCATCAGTCAGCCTTTCCCTCTCTCCCCCATCCCTCCCTTTCTTGCTGTCAGCCACGTCAGTTTTTCAGACAAATGGTTGGGGACTCTTGATAGGTTTGCTTCCTTTACATGGAAAGTGGGTGATCAACCGTGTAGTTTGGTTCTGAGTAGAGGAGGGTTGTTCTTATTCTGTGCTTTGTTTTGTTGACTTTGCCCCCCCCCCCCCAACCTCCCATAATCCTTTGCTCCATCTGTTTTCTGTTATTTGAGAAGTGCAGATACAACTTGATCCTCAGTTCTCTTTGTTATGTGAATATTTAAATTGTGAGTCCTCTGAGAGGTTTTTTTTGCTTTCCACAGCATGAGCATGTGGCTGGCTCTTGAAAGTTAGTCACCTGTTTTTAACCCCCTAATCTTTGCTTCCCAACACTGGTATTAGAGTCATTATTTAATGTTACAATAACAGCTTGCAGAGACAGTGCATTTAGAAAGTATTCAGACCCCTTCACCTTTTCCAAATTTTGTTATATTGCAGCTGTGAGCTAATATCATTTCAATTTCGATTTTTTTTGCTAATGTATTAAAGAGGCTATATGTAAATTCTTCTATTGCTAAATAGCCAGCATTAGCATCAACACCTGTTTACTTACCAGTCTGGAAGAAACAATGCATGTTCAGCATCAAAGTTCATTCTTTTACTTGCCAACAGCTGTCTCCAGAGGTGGAAAGCAACATCAATGTTAACTCTTGTCTCTATCATGTCTTTTCTTCTACTGAAGTTAGCATGCTAACCAGCTTCCCGTCTTGTCACTTTCCAATGGCGACTCACTGTAGCCTCCAATCAGCGCTGAAGAAGCAGCGCTCCTCAGAGGGCGTTTTATAACTTCTTGTGTTATAAAGACAACGATGGCCGAAGCTCTTGTCAAGCGACAATCAACACCACCTGCTCCCTGCAAGAAACCACATTTGGCATCAGTCACAAACAGCCCCTTTAAAAAGAAAAATTTGTAAGAGCAAAGGGGGTGTGAATACTTTCTGAATGCACTGTTAGCATCAGTCGATTGTTTCTTCTTTCACACAATCCCTGTAGGATTCTTTCATGCAAATCTGTGTGATTGATAGACAGGCGACTGTTTAGACAGCTAATCATATTATACAGACACATTATCACTGTGTCAAATGAGCTCCCAGGACACATGGGCTTATTATGAAGGTGTCAACTTCGCTTAAGGTCCGTGGATAATTAAAAACTGATGAGTGTCAATGACAGCGTACACTGAAATATGACAAAGATGCTCACTTTAAATCACACTCCTGTGGTGAGTCCTTTATGCCAAAAATAGTCGACGATGATTATTTACAAGCTGTGCTACAAAAATCTAAAATGGGTCAGGTCTTTGCCTGACCTGGTCTAGGCTTAACGCTGTAAGACATTTTTTCTTGCACACGCACACACAATAGGTTTTACAGGCGTGAGGCTGCTATGTTTGGGGTGGTCTGACATTTAATTTATTTTTTGTGTGACTTTGCTGAACAGAGCTTTTGAGAAAAGGTGATTGGAGTTGAAGAAAACAAAGCAAGGAGCCCTGACTTTCCCGCTGCAAGGTCTTTAACAAGAAACGTATTTTTGTGAAACAAGAAGATTAATGGTGGTGCCTTTTGTTTCGTATCAGATGTGCATTTCCCAAATTATTATTACACTGATGTAGGATAAAATACTTCTAGTTGTCCTGGGGTCATCAGAGGTGGTTAGTCTAATATGCTCTCTTTATCACGAAATTAATTCATTTATATGAATTCATGAATTTCATGAGGTAATTTTCTTCTTGACATTAACAGGGGGGCAAAAGAGAGTGAGGGCAACTAGTTGATCTCCTTAGTCATCTTTATTGAAACACATGGCCTGAATGTGTTTTGGAGCAAGACTTGCAGATGAATTAAAACATTTTGAGAGCACTGATTTAAGAACACTTTCCACATTAGAAATGTGTTGAATATCAAGAAAGGTCCTATATTGTATAGAGTGAAATTTCCATGTCTCTTCTGATTATAAAGCAGGTCTAGGTTCTATATTAATACTGTGAAAGTATCAAAGCGCTCAGTCCACAGAGAAATGCACACAGCCTGTATTCAGAAACTGAGCCTGAAAACAAGCTGTCTGGACTTCTCTAACTTTGTGATGTCACAACAAAACAGGCACCACTCTTAGCCATGCTCCAAGACCCGCCAACCTGGACCCATCATCCAACCTTGCAGGATTAGGTCTCACTCTGTGTTTACTTTAAATATGCCATAGTTTTATTACATCGCTCAGAAGTCAGCCAACAGTCAGCCAATCAGAAGAGAGGCTCAGAACCTCTCCAGAGAGAAGCCTGAGAGCGGAGGGGATATAAAAGGGATGTAAAACTACATTCAGATGATTTTTGGTTCTTGAAACCACAAAAACATTTCAAATACAACACAGGAAAAGAGTAAAATATGGGACCTTTTAATAGAAAGCTGTTGTCCGGGAAACTAATGGAGATTTTTTTCCCTGACAACAGCAGATCCTGAGAATGGTCCAGAGAAAAGATACTGTATCTTTATAGCAATTCAGACTGCAAATCCATGCAATTATTTATGTATGTTCCTAATATCTTGGGTGATACTTTAACCTTTTGTCCTGAACTATCAGTCACAATCTAGTGGCTTTTCAAGCATTACCCTGAAGGCAAACTTTACACCCCCCCCCCCCCCCCCCCGCAACACTGGCGCAGTGTAGCCAAAGTAGTTAGTGTAATGTTTGTTCCTTTCATAAGCTGCTAGTTTTGCTTTTATCTTTTGCAAAAGATTTTTGTTTGTTTGTTTTTTTCCAGGTTCAGCAACATATGCGTCATGTTTTTTGCCATTTCTGTTTAATTTATTTTGTGGATTCACATTTTACAGTATTTCTCCAAATTCTTTGCTCTTAATACTTTGTAAAAAAAAAAAAAAAGGAAAAAGCCAGCTGCTGTAGAATGCCATCTTTCTCTTGAGAGTCAGCTATTATGAGACGATGATTTTTATACTAGTGACACTGAGCAAGATTTTCTCTCTCAATTCCTGCGTCTCTCCGATTAAATTGGACCTCTAATGTTGTGTCTTGTTTGGCCGGAGGCTAGGCTACAAATTAATGGAGCGACAGCGACTGAAGAAACAAAAAATAAGACCACGAGAAGCAAAAAAAAAAAAAAAAGCACCTCTATATAAACCAAAATTAAGACATTTACATTTTAAGAACGGCAGCACTGTTTTCAGAAACTTCCTCTTCAGATTGTAACATTGAGTATTAGGGTGATTTTTAATTCATGAAGTATGTATCCGATATATAAATGTTTACAAATCACGACATCATGCAAAGCAACAAAATAGCACTGAAAGAATCTAAATGGTTTGGACAGCTCTTGGTGACCTTTCCTCTCACACCATTAACAGGCAAAGTTTGCACTGATACTCATGAAATATACAAAGCTAAATCTAATAGGCAGATTTCCATCACATTTAGTGAGCACAGTCACAGTGCCAGGAATACAAATCCGTTAGAAGGCGGGGGTAATTTTTTTTTTTTAACCCCAATGCTGTTCATTAAGGTCTGCATGGGTCTATTTGGGCGTGGTGCATAAGTTGGAGCCGGTCACAGATTATATTTCATATAACTGGGTCAGGTGGGGTCCCATTGTTTTACCCCAGATGTGTGGTCTGTGTGTTTAATATGTTTAATACTCGAGTGAATCTGAGCTGACAGCCTATCAGCTCTGATCGCAGGGTGTCATCCAATCATCACAACAAAAAAATGTGTTGAGGTGAAACAAAAAAAAAACAAGTGTGATCTGTGAAGTGCAGGAAAAAATGAAATGTGTGCTGGTGAGCTGGTGGAGGCTCGTGCTGCTCTCTGTCTTGTTTTTTTTTTTTTTTTTTTTGGCTCTTTTGGCTCTGCTTCGCTGGACTACATTTCACATCAGGTCTAATTATCCTCAGTTCTCTTCATTTTGGGTCCGACAGTCTCCGGCTCCCTTTTGGATGAAGTTGAAAATTAATTTTTACACATTGGATTTGGGTTTTAAGGCTTTAAGAATAGCAAATTCCACAATATGTTTATTCTATTGGAAACTATTTATTGTGGGTTTGGTGAAAATTTCTGCCTCTGGGCGAGGTTTCACTTTAATTGAGACATTGAATATTATGTGGATGGCTTTACTTCAGCCTAGCCTCTAATTTTACAACACTGTGTAAAAACAATAAAGGAGCAGTGATGAAGAGAAATTAAAAACTGGGCTGTGCCTATGTCGACTGATGGTTTGACTCTGCATGTATATAATAGTACTCTCTGGAGGCCTTCTAGCTCCACCCCCCTTATCCACGCAGTTATCAACAATCAACACTTTGCAGTGTGCCAGCCGCCTCCTGCCCATAGACTGTTGTCCGACAGAGGGGGCTTTAGACAGGTGCTGGGCTCTGACATTTAGACCCCCATTGTCCTCGCCTGCTAATCCTTCTATTGTGAGCGATTAGCAATATCCTGGTTGCTCAGCTCTGGAAGGGGTGAACAGGCTGTGTGGGGTGGGAATGATGCCACAAATGAACAAGGACAATGCAGCGTCACTAACTATGCTGTCTAATTTCATTATGCTGACATGTTAGTGCTTCAGTGGCTGTGCATGTGTGTGTGTGTGTGTGTGTGTGTGTGTGTGTGGGCCTGATATAGGGTTGAAAGACTGCATCTGATAGACAGCAGTGGTCAAATTGGTGGGGAGTTCAGCTTATTGTCTAGATGCCGCTTTTTTTTTTTTTTTTTAATAGTATTACCGTCAATGAGATTTTCAGAAAGCAGTGCCAGAGGCTCGGCCACTCTGGTAAAATGGGAGCACGAGCTTCTCGTTGATCAAATGACACAAACAAAAAGAAGTAGATTTTGATCACCGGCGTTGGTGGACATTACATACTCCACTGAGATTGATAGTTTGCCGATATCACATCATTCACGGTGACACTCCTCAATCTAACCAACAGTACTCAGCTGAAGAGAGCAATAGAGAAGGACAAAGAGAGATAAGAGCTGAGTGGGATGGAGAGACGGACTAAGCAAGAAGAGAAGAACCGGATATTGACGAAAGCAGCCCCGAGCAGATTGAGGGGCAGGGGGGAGTGAAGGGAAGTTATTTGTCTAACTTAAGCCTGGATCATCTGCTGTTGCTCCTAAACAAGAGAGTCAGAAATGATGTGTGCAGGTCCGTGTCAAGCTCCGGCAGTGATATAAAGCTCTGTGCCACTTGTTTAGTAGTGGTCCGTGTGAATGTCAACTAGTGCATTGGCTAATATTGAAGATAGTGCCTGGCACCTGAGCCCACATTTGTAATACCGCAGCAGTAAATGATGCGGGGACTTTCAAGGAACCCTATGAATTATTCATGCAGTCCATATATTCTATACATGTAAATGTAAATTCAAGAAAATAAATGAAGTGTACAATATCTTGTCTCAGAGAAAACTCAATTTGCAAATGTCACCGTAGGAAATATTGTGCATAAAAGACACAATAGTAACTAAAAAAACAATCAAAAAGTCAATAATTATTAGTCAAGCTACCATTGTATGCAGTCTGTTCATACTGTTTGGAGAGCATACATCAGCACAAGTACATGCCATATTTGGTATCTGTATATATTTGGTGTTCACAGCCTACATGCCTGTTTAATCCCAGTGTAACACGTCTCTTCTTCTCTCTCATCATCCAGAGGTGTTATGCAAGATATTGTTAGATAATGATGATTGCTGAAAAAGAAAAAGAAAAACTGCAGAATGAAGCAGTACAGAGAAATGGCTCGCAGATGGTGAATGATCTTCATTAGCTGGCCATTTCATTACAATATAAAGTCAGTGAGTACCCTCCAAGCCTCTTTGTATTTACTAATGCTCGCCACACAAACAAATGAAAACATCACCTGCTGGAATAACTGGGTTTTAAAAGGGAATTTTTGCATCTCTTTTTTTAGATATCTGGTCTGTCCCTACAGACAGGGGCTACTTTGTAAATTGCACTGCGCAGAGTTTAAGTACAGACTGTAACAGAGGTTGTGAACGGTGAATCAGTGGCTGTGGTACCTGCGTTTGAAAACAAGACAACCGTTGATGTCAAAGCGTGTCACCAGATGGTGGAGGAAAAACCAAGCTGCTACAAGGAGAACATCAGCGAATATTGTGTGTTTGACTCTCAGACACTGAATAAGTTTGACGAGGGATAAAGTTTAACTGCTGTAATTGTGTTGCTGATGTTATCTTGTTCTATAAAAAAAAAAAAAAAGTGGCTGTGTTTAATTAAGAACTAAAGCTGCATTTCTCCATTAGTTTTTCTGACACACCTGTTCTAACAGAAGTAACCCTGATGTAGTCTACACCTGACCAGCAGCAGAATCAGTGACGATACCAAACCTCACAGCAGCGAGACCTTGCAACTGGCTATGGTTTCATTTTTACTGTTTTAACTTTAAAGTCAGAATATGTCACTTTTCCACATTAAAATGACTGTTTCATCTGGTTGCCTGTCAATGGCGTCATATCCCCTATGTGCATGTGTTGGCGTTGTGGTTGCCTGCCAGAAGCTCAAACTTGACTTATCTAGTTTTGAGCTGTATTTTTAAAGATGCACTTTCTACACCTACGTTTTCAACTATATATTTTAACCAGATGAAGGATTTTAGTCATCGGATGTCTGGATCTTAAGTTATCAGAGAACAAAGCTGAGCAAATGTTAGACAGCTTAGCTCCCAGCCCCCCCCCCCCCCCCCCAAACGTCCTGTGTGAAACTGCTTTATTCAGTGTTTCTACCGGTTTTAATCCCCTGGTCCGTTAGCTATGAAGAGGAGGAGACCTCTGCGGATAAATCAGCTGCTGGTAAAAACCAGTTGAACATCTGGCTATCAGAGAAACAATCGAAACAGAGGTTAGCAGCAGTCTCAGCTTCTAACCCTTCCTTGATGTCTCGTGTCCACTGTAGCGTCGGAGAATCACTAACCTCGAATGTGAAGCTGATTTATTCAGTGCTATAACGGTTATAATCGCAGAGTCTGTTTGTTTTGGAGAGGAGGAGAAATCTGGGGATAATTTGGCTCCAGGTAAACGACTGACACTGATGGAATCCAAACCGCGAGAAGCTGATGGCAACTCCCATGATTCCACACTATTTCAGTACGTCACTTAACTGCATCTTTTGTTGTTGTTTTGATTGAGAGACACCTAGAGGCAGAAGTTGGAGGAAACATCTCTCTATTTTATTAGTCTAATTCAAAAATAAGTAGGCCTATGTGTTAGCTGTTCATCTTTTTACAGATTACATATTAGCAATTAGATAAGTATTGAACTCTCTGAGTGGGGATTCTCTGTTGCTTCCCGTTACAAACGTTCGGCATGTGCACAAAAATCTATATGTCCAAACACGTGTGAACCTTAACCCATGTATCTTCCAATGACAGCGGCGTGATTTGTAGGATCTTCAGGGCCTACTGGAGCATAATTCGCTTATGGAAAACTGATTGATTGGAGCGAGGCTGGAGAATCATCAAGTGCAGTTTGATTGAATTGTGAGTAATGGTAGTCCAGATGACATTCATAACTGATGCTCCACGGCGCCTCATTCAACAATCAGTGCTTTGAAAGGGGTGGGCTGTCTCCTCAGCCCGTGGGCTACATGTTTGGAATCCCACCGCCTTAGTTCAAGATGAAAAGGGAAGTAGTTGTGGTAAAACTTATTACACTGTCAATTTGCTAAACCTCAAACTGTGGAAAAGTTGCAACATCTTATAGCCACGTCAAAACTTCCACATCCAATTATGTCCACTTATCCTCTGGGAACAAAGTGGAGCTATTGCAAAAGACTGACAAGATGTTATTAACTCGTAAAGTGGTCAGTGCTAATTTATAAGAAGCAGATAAGTACCAGCTTAGAGGGAACATTGCTACTAAATGCCCCTTGATTTTAATGTTTAGCAGTTTTTTTTGCACATATCGTTGGTGTGTTGATGCTGAAACCGTCATGGCTTTATCCAGAAGTGGGGTGGCTTAAGGACATTGTGTAAAGTCCTTCTTTTCTGTGCCGTCTACCTCAGTATAGTTATATCTGATTTTGATGTCCAATATCGAATGAGACATCTGAAGAATAAGTCAGCCATTGTGCAGTTGTTTTCCTACTCTGCTTTGTCAAGTCACAGTTGTAAAACCCGTTCAATAAAATGCTTGGAAACAGTTTTCTGATGCTGACTGACAGAGCATTTACCACAGTCCTCAGAGGACCAGGGAGAAAGAGATCGAAAGTCAGAGAGGGAGGAGAATATAAGGTAGTGAGCCATAATTCCATGCTATCTAGTTGCCCCCAAGTCACCTCTTAGCTTAAGGTCGCCAGATGGGCCGCCGTCTCGCCTGGCACAGGGAAACACATATATTTGCTGATGTGTTTCAAGTGCAGAGGAGGCACAAAAAGGGTGAGTGAGCCTCCTCCTGTTGCTCTGTCTGTACATTCAGAGCACAGGAAAGACTCCTGACCCGGTGGCTGAGTAGCAGCTTTGTTTTCCTGCAATGTCAACTCCCAGTGCAAGACCCACAGGCTTAGTGCCGGATGTGTTAAGACATGCTGGCTTAATCCTCGGCTCTGTGGCAGGAGGAGTAAATAAATTAAATGTCTCATTTTAATGTTCACAGTTTCAAATCACATCTGCTTCGGGGTTTATTCGCAATTTTCAGACTGTCAGCTGTTGCTACAACATCATATCTAAGAGTGAGCAGCATGTACTAGGATGTGGAATATAACAATGGCACTTAGCATTTACCTGCAGTGTCCTGTGCTCACATTTAGCCGAAGAAATCTCCTGCTTGTCATCCTTGACTCTTCCATTGTCAGCATTTCATGTGGTGGGTTTGCTGCTGTTGGCAACCACTTTTCTTTTGTTTGGGAGGAGAACAAAAAAATTCTACACTGGCAGTGTAAAATCTCTCACCCAGACAAGACAGAGAGAGAGAGAGAGAGAGAGAGAGAGAGAGAGAGAGAGTGCTCCTGTCGCATTGATTTACTCCATCAGAAATGGCGAAACAAGTGAAATTGAGTGTGGAGGAGAAGGAGAAAAAAAAAAGAAAAAAAGTCAAACAATAACCTGTCTGACGCCCAGAATAGCCTCACGCACCGATATACACTGAGACAGACCAATCAAAACAGAAGAGAACCATTAAGAACACTTGGACAGGTGAAATTATGCTCCAAACCCCATATGATATAGTGTGTACATCATCGGTGAGAAAACAAGTGAGCTGGTTCAAGGGGAAGCTCATCATTTAGATCCACAAGGCTGATAACAAACAGGAGGGGTGCAGAGCAGGTGGGCCTACACAAGGGCCGATGGACGCCATGCATCTGAGTATGAACACAGCAAATCACTGTGTGCTGGCGAAACATATCAGCACTGTTTATTACATTCTCAGAGACAAAGGACCTTTCTTCGGCCTTATCTCATTTGCCGCATCTTTGTTTGAAAACCAGCTCAGATCTGACAAAACTGACAAACTACACGTCTGATCAGCATTGCAGAAAGTAATTATTCAGCTTATTGTAATGTACCTCGCTGAATACATTACTTTGCAGGTGCACACAGTCTGAATGCGGTAATGTTATTCTGTCATTGTTCACTTTATTTTCCGTTATTGGCACAGCTGAGCCAGTTATTCTTTCACTGTGTGGACATATGCTTTGCTTTGAAAATCAAAATGCCATTTAAAAAAAACAAAACAAAACAAAAAACTGTTAAATGAAAAAATGTCTCCACCAGGGATGAAAAAAAAATCTTCCTTGTGCCCGGTTGGTGAGCAGTTGCTCTTTCCGCATGCAGCAGGGTGTGGTTAGAAGCGCAACAGAGTGACAGCTGGGATCATGGGTTTAGTCAAAGGTTCAACAGACTCGTACCTCTCAACTCACTAACACTATTGTGGTACAGCAGTATCCGCAGGATTTCCATGTGTGCTGGATGTACAATGTACGTGAACAAACAAACAAACCTTTTGAATGCATTTCTCTCCTCAGAAAACAAAGATTTTGTTTTTGAGTGTTTTGCAACTTGCAATGTCTTCTTTTCTTCTTCACTGCCTTTTGTCGGCACATTGCTAGATTTGCATTACCACCCTCTGCATTCCAAAACACCTTGAACCTTGTACCTACCACCTGTTATTGATATAATTTATCATTATTGACCTGTGGGTGACATTTGCACTGAAAAGGAAATCACTACAAGATATAACAGTGAGGCTGATTGTGGCAGATACACAGTTTCCAGCCCGGCAATGAGCTAAATTAGCAAACATCAAAGCAGCTTTCATGTGAAATGATCTCCACTGACTTCCTGGTTGAATCTGTGTGTTTTTCTTTGTTCCCATTCACAGGTGGATTCTGCTTTGATGTTAATATGACTAAAAATGTCCCGTATCAGCTCTTAAAGTGTCTCTTATGGTCAGATCATCAGTTCCTCTCGACTGCCTTTGCTCACTATGCAACGACAATGTGATCACCCGGGTGTTGTGTTGATACCAGGTGGAAAGTTGGCTAAAGAGCCTCTATGGGTCCTCTCTGTGTCCCATCCATACATGTAGCAGATGCTTCTTTAACCTGAAAGCGACAGTAACTGTTGGAACAAGCCTGTGGGCAAATGAGCAGCGATCATGAGCCAGCCGTTCAGCGGGAGAGCTGTGTAAAGTTATGGCAGCATGGATCTATATTAAGCAGAGCCGCATGATGTGGGCCACTTTCATTTCAGAAAGATCATCAGGACTTCATTACCCAGATGTCACTCTGCTGAGACAGCAGCCAGTACCTAACATCAGTAGTCTCGCCACACACCGGCATACACACCACTGCTGCTCCCTTCAAACTGAGCCTGGATAGTTAATGTGATGTATTTGACTTTTTGGAGGTATTAGCCATGTATCAGTAGAAGCAGAGGTCGTTTATTACGAGTCTTGACAGAAGAGAGTTGGGTGGCATGAAGCCCGGCAAATGCACATCACACTGCTATCAGCCCGTCACGTCCTTGGTCCGTCGCTTTTCAGTGGGGAGGGATGGGAGGACGGCGAGGAAAGGATGGAGGGAGGGAGAGAAGACGTGAAGAGATCCAGAGGGAGGAGGGGTGCTGAAATGAAGGAGAGTGATCTGAATAGAAAGGAAGAGAGGTGAAGAGAGGGAGGGAGGAGTGTGAGGAGAGATAGGAGAGACAAAGAGAGCAACAACAAGTGCATGACTGATGAAGGCTGGAATGAACAGAGAAGGCAAAAAAAAAAACTGCTGCATAAAAAGAGGGCAAGATAGAAGGTGGGGTCAAAATCAAAAAGGGAGAAAATGGGAATGAAGATGAAGCATGATAGGGGTGTGGGCATGACAACGATGAGTTATGATAACCCTGAGCACATTCAATAGATAAACACATCAATATAACTGGATTGTTTTAAGCAGGGTGTCAACACACCCCTGCAGTTACATTGCTCCCGATTAGTGTCTATGGACTGCATTGGTGTAGCAGCTCTATACACACCGTGGGGTCCAAACACTCTGAGACCACTTCCCCATTCACTTGAATCTTTAGTGTCATGTTTTGCATTTGAATAGAAGACAAGGGCGTATTATACTATGACTACAAATCAAAATGGAAATGGGATGCTGAGCATTCCCTGGGAGTTGAAGTGAGAACTGCTCTCCTGCAGTTGAAACTGTGACTGTACTGACAACAGAGGGGGAATAAAATGGAAACTCCCTCTGGGAAGTAATTAGTATGGACAGTTTTTAGTGTTGACACCGCTGGCTGGGCTTTCAGATCTCTCATTTGCCTTTTCCTGCTGTCTTGGGAAAACATTTCAGTGCCAGTTGTTTTTTTTCTTCAAATTGAAAGGTTCTATGGTCTTTAGTGCGCTTCGAGAAGTTTCATGAGCTGACAACCCATGAGCACCAAAGACAACCGTTGTAAAATTTCAAGAAAGCACAGAAATCAAAATGGAAAACCCGACTACAGTCGTCGTCTCCCCCCCCCCCCCCCCCACCCACCCCGTTTGCTGCAAAGTCGACATTTGGTCATTGCGAAAGCTCTCACCCTCTGTTCAGCTTCTCTGCCTCTGATAGTGTAAATTCAGCAAATATCAGTGTTGCGTCGCTGCTTCTGCTTTAGCTTGTTTGTCCCAGAGTCAAATTAAAGACCCCCTCGAATGAAAATCAAGTTTTAAACCTTGTTAACATGTCCATATGACGTTTCTTACATAAAACAAGACATATCATGAGTAAAGTAAGCAGGCAACACCATGACTGAGTATTTCATCTGGTTGACTCCTCACCTGACTCTGGGTCTGACTGAATCTCACCGATGTTTCCTGTAATGCTAACCAACTTGATACGCACCGCTCTTTCACCTGTCACCGAAACCTTGAAAGTACAGATGGTTTACATTAGCACAACCGCTAACACTTGTGTCAGCCACTGCCAGTTACAAGCTAACATACAACGTAACCAATTAACTTCGTGTACCGTTTTGATACCTATTCTAGTAAGCGATTTTGGTGCAAACAAACTCCCGACTCCTGAGTCTGGGTCTGACTGAGGCTCAGACACGTGGCTTGTTTCACCTGCCAACCTAGTGTTGTTGGTGGGCGGGGCGTAACGCCTGATGCAGTTTTCTCAAGATTTTTTTTTCACTTTTTATGTGGGAAAACCATGTTTAACAAAATGTTAATCATAGCGGAATATTTTTTACATAGTTTAAAACATGTCTGGAGAGGAACTTAGGAAGTGAGACTTGAGGCTGTGCAGAGTATCTGGGATTGTCTGCACTCTGACAACTCTTGCTTTTGCTTTATGTAAGTTTAATCAATACTCACTTTCACAGTGTGGAGGTGGGTGGCTGATGTGAAAATATGATGTGATCATATTTTATACAACTGCAACACATGCCATTTTGAATATTTTGTATTTGTACTTTTTTTTCTCGCATTAGCTATCTGATATTTTAGGAAAAGTTTATGAATGTTTTTAGTCTTCTAAGTCGTGGGATACTCGGACAGAAGTAGTTAAAGAAAGTCAAAGCTCACATTGTTGTTCTGCTGCATCTGACTTCTGAACTCTGCCCTTTTCATCTGTGCATTGATCCATTTTCAGTGCCTTTCATTGTCTCTAGGGAATATAGACATACTCTTGGACATGTTTTTTCTGGTCTCCAGAGAACAAGCAGCTACACAGCAACAAAAACCACTGGATTCATTCTCAGTGATTTGAATCAAAGGGGGGGGGGGGTTGCAATACTCAACTCCCCTTGTTGTGAGGCCCATATGGCGTGGCATGAAAATTCTTGCACACCAGACAGTCATTTTGAAAGCAGGTTCATTTTCTTTTTCTAAAATATCCTCCCAAATCAGATTTTTAATTCATTTGCAAAACCATGTGTCATTTATTGTCAAATAACCTATTACATGTTACCTGAGTTTGGGAGAATCTGTGTCTGATCTGTGTCACTGTATGAGAATTTCTGGAATGATCTGCTGCATATCTGGTTATTTCCCAGTGCTGGTGGATGTTTCCAGACTTGTTGCAACTGCAGTCAATCAGGCATGTTCACTCTGTGTGCAAATCCAGAGAAAGACTTGTCTCTCTGAGTCAACAAAGTTTCAACTTGAGCCAAAAACCACAGCTAGGTCAGGAGCAGCCCTACCAACCACCCAGTCCTGGTTTCATTTATTACCTTGACTGCACTGGGACAAAGGATTTCTTTTAGGTATCTCTATCTGTGATCTACAACGTCCCCCTGAGGGTAAAAGTTCAACTTCACTGTACAGTGGATGAGAAGGGTCGTTAATAACCCTGTCAGCTTTACTTTTTAAGAGTTCATCATGCATACCACTCAGCTTTTTTTGGTTTCCCTAAGATCTAAGAGGCCATGTTCACTATCTTCGACAGGTTGTTCTCTCTCTCACTGTTCAGATTACTGTTCAGACCACACCACATGATCATGTTAAAAGCTAGAATGCTTTCCACTTAGTTTCTTCGGCGCTGTTTCTGTATAAAACATGAAGACATGGTTTATACAACGATTCTCTCCTGATGTGTTCTCTGCCTGTACTGCGTTAAGGAAATCAGAAAATCAGTCCGGCTCAAGCAAGAGAAATCTGAGTTTGGGTCTATTTCAGCTCGGGGTTGGGGACAGTTTGAGAAGTACCACATATTGAAATCTCTTTTCATTGGATTTTCAAAGATCACGATTCATTTGCAGTCAAAATGGGTCACAACATGTTCTGACTGATGATCACCTAACCCTTTTTGGAATAATGGTTTTTATCAAAGCCCTGCAGGATTAGACTGTAACATTTGGTGGCCTACTGTATGGCGTCTTTATACTGTACAGGTCAGTGTGTGGGTGTGCAGCATGTCTGAGTAGTGTTTCTGTACACACAGAATCAGCCTCATCCTTTTGTTGTTGCTTTGCATTTGAGCATTACAGATAATCTTTTCTCCATTTGTATGAGTTTTAGAGGAGTTCTACATCCTGTGGCTTCAAAATCTGAGTAGATAGTGTGTGGACACAAAATGTTTCAAGATTACAAGATTCCCACAGACATGTTGGCGTCCCCCATCCTCCTTCCTGGTTAACTGCAAACGTTTCCACTGAAAGGTCCTTGAGTCTCCATTCAGTCCGTTGGATTGTGGCGATGGCCTGGGCGTGGACACTTGACGGCAACACCTTCGGTGACCTGAGGAGCGGCAGCTGTGACAGGCCGCCAACGTGGCTGTCACTTGTCCTGACTGATGACAGACATGCAGCCTCTTCCTGCCAGCTAACATCTGGGAAAGCAAAGAGCCCGACACCTGACAGCAGGGGGAGGATGAAAGTGGAGGAAGAGGCACAAGGAGAGAGGAGGACAGCAGCGAGGAGGCAACCGTGTTGTTTTGCTTTTTCCTTTTTTGGTTTGTTTTTCGCTTTCCAGTCCACAGGCAATTGCTCTAAATATATCCATGGGACATACGCTTGCACATACATAACAGTTGCATCGGTAATATGTTTTCATGGCTGACCATTTCACCTTTCAGAGAGCAGAGAAAACATAGGTTTAACTAATAACATTAATAATGGCTCTGTTCCTCTAAAAGTCCCACTAAGACGTGCAGGTGAGTCAGCATGTACAACATCAGGGCTTTGGAACTGGCTTACCTAAATGTGATGCAGCCATTATTAAAGTTAGTAATTACACCTGCTTCTCCTGCTGTGACACGTCAAAATGTCTAGTTGGTTAACAGGTGAAGTGGAGACATTTAAAAAAAAAAAAGCTAGACTTATAAAACTGTTTGACTGATGTCTAAATTTTCTTGCCATTGCGTCAGTGCAAATCAGGGCCTGCACAGTGACCCCGCTTACATCTGGAGACCTTGTAATGTGCTCAGTCGTACAGTAATGACAGATGGGAACAGACCAGGCCTCATGTTCTTGATTCATGAATATGGTGCTGCAGCACGTTACAGTCAAAACCAACACCTCTACTTCTGATTAAAAAAAAAGAATGGATGTGTAATGAAAATGGGAATTTAAAAGAAGAATGGACAGAGGAGAATTCCCAATGCTCTTATTTCTCTTGTGTGACACTGAATGGTCAGTCTGTCTGCTTGACAATGCCAGACGGCAGTAGTGTTGCTGTTTGTTGTTGTTTGTGTTTCAAACTTTGTTTGAATAAATACCACTGAGTTCAAGTTGCATGTGAAATAGAGATATTCCACATAATAGATTTGTTTAATAGACTTAATTTCAGCACCAGGCACTGTTTACAGTATTACCTATTGCCTCACATGAGGCACGGAGCAAAGCAGCATTAGATGGTTAATTAGATGGTAAATTAATTTCATTTTTATTGGAATTTGAATATGCTTCATATTTACTGCATATTATCTACAGTAGATTCCTAAGCTCCAGGGGTCTGGAGCTCCAGCTCTACTGTGTGTCAACTCTTTTTGCTAATTTAATTGAAAATTTGTTTTGAAACTTGCACCTCTAAAGCACAACATCCCCTGACATGGTAATGGCCTTAAAGTGGCTCCTGATTTATGATCTAATCCTGAGGTGAGGAAGGGACACATAGTTTTAAGACATGTTTTTTTCATTTTTGTGCCTGCGTGTTGCGTATTTCTAAACGACTGTGTTAAATTAAATGACCACACATCAAACCAGAGGCCAGGTAGAATTCTATTAGATAGAAATTGCACACACTGCACAGACAGGGGAAGGATCTAATGGTTATTATGCGACCATCATTTTTGCCCCCAGGCCTCCTAGCAGGTTAACCTAGTCAGGTCTGTCAACTGACTGTAGAGGTAACATGCAGGACCCATAAAAGTCATATGACCTTTAATAATGGCTACCGCGTAAATGCACTGTATACATCATTATCTTTGTCTTTTTTTTATATATAATGATAGACATTATAAGGTCAATATTTGTTTATTTTACAAAAGTGCATTTTTGGCTGGACTGTCTACAATCCAGTGCTACATCCATGAATGACTGAATGAGTGATGAAGTTACACCATTGGTTGGCCAAGTGGCTGTTACGCCTTCAAAATGATTTGCCGTGAACAGTTTCTATTACATCATTGGGAGGCATTTATAGTGGAGTCACAACACTTTTCAACTAGCTTTATGTATTTCCTCATACGGTAACGCATAAGAAAAGGACAAGGCACATGGTCGAATCAGGTAATTCTGCCCTGGACTTGTCTGTTTTTTTAACAAATCACACCCTTCACACGCCCATACATTGTCGGCCATATACTAGGTTTATACCTAGTCGTGTTTAAAGTGTACTGAGAATTTCTTAAGCTGCAGCTGTTTCAAAGCTCATTGATCATACTTGGATATAATAAATTGACAAGAATGAGGAACAAACATTTTGTCAGTCCTCCATCAGCAGCCATAAACGTCTTTCTCCTGCAGCAGACTGAAGACAAATAGCCTGTGTTGTCTGAGGGCTTTTAACCTTGCATGAGTGTCAGTAGAGCTGCAAATCATTTTAAAATTCACCCACATCTCAGGTGTCATTTTACCCTTGCTTCAGTACATTCAACATTTTAATGTCATCAGTAGACTTTCTTAGTCAGAACACTATAATCAATATACAGGCCTGACTCTATAATGCTGCGCTCGCCAAATAAATGAGTTGCCACTATTCTCTTGGCTGTTTTCTCTTTTTATAAATAACCACTAATGAAATGACTGAGATTTTCCACTGGAGTTATCATAAGTTTTCATTGGGCATATTAACCACAAGGCAAAGAGGCAACGTATAGACAGAGTTTAATGGGTTGCAGCGACAGAGAGCATTTCCAGACATGATCGATAATGTCACAAAAGTGAAAAAGCAACTGAAATCTGCAGCATTTACAGTTGAATATACTGACACATCGTCCCAGGCCACAGCTCCCAAGAAGTCTATTTACAAGCCCTGTTTAAGGACATTTGTACAGAGGCTGAGAATGTCACACAGTATTAGTTCAGAATGATAGTATATAGTGTAATTTTGAATGAAATGTGATGGCAAAGAATGAGACCGCTGAATTAAACCCCCAGTCCTCAATAAAAAAAAAGAACATGTGGATATTTGACTGTTGGTTGGTGCTTTCAGAGATGATGCTCTCAGTACTGTCCATCACTGTCACCACACAGCAGCGTAGTGTTGATGTGGTAAAACATACCCACTAGCGGGAGGATAAAACTCAAAGACGCTCTTTTCTGTTGCTTTTATGCTGTTATCTCGGTGATGGGCTGAGATGAGGAAATCCATATTTGTAAATATTGTTTGTCGTCAGTGTTTCAACCCTTCGACAACTATGACAATCAAACAGAATCGGTCTCAAAAGATAAAGGAGTGTAATGATTTAATGAAATGCGGATTAATGATATGACAGATTTATGACAATGGAAAAGTTTGTGAACCTGAACCACAAACTATAAACAGACTCGTACAGTTTTTCTCTTTATGTTATGCCAACTTTTGGCAGAGTTCAAAGCACGCAGCGGGGGTTGTGTTTGGTGATGACAGTGAGTTGACTTGTTGGTTTGTCTGTCAGTCCATCCCTGCAGGGCTGCTACCAGGGCTCGTGACTTTAAGCCCTGTTGCATCACAAATGGAGGGGGGAAATGTAATTTATATGAAAATATGCTCAATGTCGGTGATGCAACATGTAATACCAAGGTTCATTTTGGTTGGTGATGCCATCCTGCGCCAGAAAAAAAATACAAAAAAACCGTCTGCTTTGAAAAATTCGCATTGCCCCCTTCCCAGCTTCCCCATATTATGGTCCTTACAGGCAGCGGCTCTCTCTCTAGTTGCATTCACGTGGCTCCATCGGCCCCACGAGGATTATTGTGGCTTTGCAAAGTATGGCTGTTGTTTCCCAGAAGCAAAGAGTGGTTGTGTAGCGTTGTTACAGCGCCATCGAACCTGTTTGGGCAGAGGTCATGGTGAATGGTTGGGCCAACGAAGTACCCGACGTTAACAACACATGAATCATTTTTGTGCTTATCATATGTGGTTCCGATGGATTTTTCATTTGGCTGGAGGACTGAAATAAAAGTTTTTGCCACACAGTATTCAAGTGAACTTTAATGCTGTGTTTTTGCAGTCAAACAGCCAGCTGTGCAGACATCAGCTGTAGCTAGCTAACAGTGGCCCTGCATGGGTAGCGTGTGCCTGTGCTGTGTTTGTGTGGCAGCTCAGACTGGCCTCAAACTTTACCAGAAACTTTTCTCATCCCTATACCTTCGTGAAGTCATATTGTCTATGCACATCTGAAACATTTTCCACTCATGAGGTAGCGTCTCCTCAACTTTTTGCATTGACTACTGTATGAAATCGCACCACCTCTTTAGATTGCTTTGCATTGAAGATGAACACACCTTTGAGGAATCTTGACTATTCCCCCTTTAAGGTTTAATAATGCAACACTGCAATTAAGAATGTAAAAAAACTGGTCTGTAATAGAAGAGAAGTTGGCCGGTTGCTGTAAGGCTATGTGCTTAATTAGTTGAGTTTACTTCAGCTTTAAGTTAATTGTAAGGGATTTTTTATTGTCTGGTGATATTTTTTGTTACTAAAACCTGATACTCTTTGCATGGACTTTCAAGTGCCAAACTGCACATGTGGTGTGTGAGGTATGTGGGCAGCTCGGCCTTGAACTGTTTTTTAAAAAGAAGAAAAGAGCTATAACTAACCAGCTTTCAGTTTGTAAGGGCTTTTTTGTCAAATGTTTTTCTTATTTCTTCTCTGTTTTTTGCACAGTATGACAGCAGTCACTACATTTTTTCCCACTTATGCTCATGAGTCTAGCAGCAGCAGGTCGCTAGCACGGGAAGCATTATCATCTGACATAGTTCACTGAGTTAAATTCAGCATTGCGAGAGGCTTCCTGAAGTCAAGCTGAGAATAGCTGACACTACAAATGGTTTTCTAATCAAAAAAGTTTCATTTCAGCATTTCAACTTCAACTGAAGGAGCACAATGCATCTCCAGGGACATATTGTGGACATCACAGAAGCCTATACAACTATTTTCCCTCAATTCATCTGCAAGACTAAATCGACAAACAAAACTCTGCACACATGAGAAGATAAACACTGTTCCATGTGAATGACATAGATACGACTTTCCTGAAGAACCAGTTTGAATGAAAACAGTGATATATTTTGTGGTCAAAATGCATATAAAGAAGTCGTAATCTCAATCAATCTTAACAATCACAGCACAATCCCCTCTATGAACACTTTAAATACCATTGGCCTCAACTGGTGCCGCTCCCTTCCACCAGGTCTCTCTTCATGCAAAGTAAAAGCAGATAGTACAGAATACAGCGGCGCATCTAGTTTTCAGTCAGCCTGAAAGGGCACATGTCTCTCTGCGGCTCATTGACCTCCACTGGCTACCCGTGGTTGGTGGTTGGTGGTTCCCCGATGGTGGAACGAGTATCCAAATGCCGTAGGAGCAGGGGCGTCTCTCTCTTTCTTCAAAAATCTCCTGAAGACTCCTCCCCTAACACCTCTCACACCCTAACAGCACTGATCTTTTTTCACTTTGTCTTATTGAACAGATTTACTACTTAGTGATTACTCCAAGGTCTGCTACTGTAATGATACCTGGGTGTCGTCCCTCGCTTGTAAGTTAATGTCGATAAAAGCATCTGTCAAATAAGTAAACGTAAATGTACATTATTTTTCAAAATGTAGTTTTTTTTTTGTACCTTTTGATGTACGAGATACAAAAGAAACATATTCTGATCCTGAATCAGAAAGACAAAACAAAACTTCCCTGACTTGAGGTCAGTAGATGACTTCTTAGACACATTCTGTGCAGCAGCCAGAGGTGTTAAAGCCATGACATTCATACAAAGCTTAGCCTCATCACTTCTATTTTAAAACATGTTTTCAGGGCTAACGTGTAGATGCTGTATGGTTTTGCTGACAAAAGTGTACTGTATGCTATTGTGACTTTTATGATGACCTATATAGAGAATGCTGCTTCATCAGTATTCCAGATGGTGCTACGAACAATATTAAAACAAGTCTCATGTTGCGTTCATGATTCAACATCAGGCTTTCGTTCTTTTTTGTCCCCCTTTTATAAATTGTAGAGTAATTGAAGGGGAGTACTTTATACGTATCTGCATATATAATGGATTTCATTTCCCAAATATATGTGTGGATTTGGTCACATCGATGAGAAGGATTATCTCAGCACTCAAATAACTACCAGCTACAATAGGCTTAATGGAAAGGACAAACCTGAATCCATTGTAATGCCTGTACACCAACTGCTGTGAGTAAGAGTTTGTGAAAACTGCTTAGCAGTGAGCAGAAAAGTCAAAATGCCTAGAAGTCTTTGGAAATATGGTTGAAGCCTCCAGCTGCTAATGTGCATTTGATCAAAAAGAAAAAGAGTCCAAACCTAAACATTGACATTTCCATTACCAATGCATCGTATATGAAAAAAAACAAAAACATTTGAAACAATATCAACCTTTTATATAATTAATATTGTTCAGTAACATCTAGTTTCTGTTTAAATGAAGACATTTGGAACGGGTGGTGGCAATGAAGGAGTACTGGAGATCAGCTGATGGGGGGGTGGGATAAAGCAGGCTGGGTACATTTGATCTAGATTCTCAAAAAGTGAAGCATTGCAGGAAAACAAAGTCCACTTGATCGCATCAGAGAACATATTAATCCATCTGCTCACTTGTGATTAACAGACTTATTGAATGATTCCCCCTTGCATGTATTTTCACACTGACACCCTCCCAAAGATGGAGAACCTACTGTGCAAAGCAGGGAACTGTACCATTGCCCAAGAACCCCACATGCGCCCCAGGTTCCCTGTGTGGCAATTAATTCGAGGTAATTCAATTAACTGTTACTTTTCTTGGGGATATGGGAATAAGCACCATTAAAGCAAATTTGATAAGAGCTGTAAGGTGGGTCCTACTTTATTACTTAATCTCAAGCCCCGTCATGAAGAGAGGCCCTGTATCAAAATCTAGCTCTAGGATCTTCATTACGTCAGCTGATATCGTGGTTACGTTCAGCGGGCATTCCTGAATTAATAGTGTTTAATTATGTTACTACACAGCAAACCTGGGGGCATGTAATACTCCAGCAGAGGAATACTGTACACAGTTCAGATGGGGTGGGGTGTTAACACGAGCCGAGCGAAGTAACCCCTAGCATTTTAATCCGACCACATCCTCTATCTTGCAAAATGAAGGAACAGGGAGTCACAGCTTAAAAATGGCTTCGAGAACTAACAATAATATGGGCAGTCTCAACTCAGCATCTCACAGCAATCTCTCCGGACAGCTTCAGTGGTCTCTTGTACACTCTCGTCGTGAGACTGCCTGAAGACCAATTATTTTCTATCAAAGTGTTCTTTGAAGAGGAAATTTGTGCTGTTGAAAAAATAATGCAGTTCGGGGGGAAACAGCCGCAATCAAGACAATCTCGAGACCGGCTCTACGAGCCGGTCAAAGTTGATCATTTAATTCTGATTGTTTTTCATAAATATTCTGTGCAAGACCCAAATAGGCAGTAAATTGCAATCATGTATTTCATATGTAAATAACAACAAGTTCTCCAACCTGGATGTCATGGTTACAGTAATAAGCATATGGAGCGTACCAGCTGCGTCATACTAGACCTAAACTAGACCTGTCATCAATAAACACATGATTTAGCTTCGGTTTAGAGAAAAGATCTTGGTGTGGGTTACTATAACTACTTCATTAACCTTGGACTACTTTTCATGATTGTATATGTGGTTAAGGGTTGGGGAAGGGTCGTGGTTCAAAGAAACAATGATGACCATCTATGGGAAACAAACAGCTGTCTCCTGTGTCAAAATCCTGTGTTTTGTCAATCCATCCTTCCACCCTACGTCACCTGATTTCCTCCCATGCTCCCTTCCCATAATTATTCCGGCTGCTAGAGATGGCCTAACAATAAAACATAACTATGGGTTAAGAACCTGCTCGCACAGAGGACCTATAGTGTCGTTATTTTAGGGGAGGACAGTCTCATTAATAAAAGCTTGAGGAGCTGCTTTAGGATGAGCAGGCACAGGCACAAGCTCTGTACCTTAGCATTCAGCATCCAATAAATCAATGCATACATTCTGCATACAGGTAGAGCTGTTAGTAGCGCTGCAGCGAAAGTAAACAAAGATGCAGTGACTGCACAGGAATGGATCTTTGGAATTGTTAATATGTTTTGCCTGATAATAAAGTGAGTGAGTGTAAAGTGATGAAGACAAGTCTGAGCGATTCACTTTTATTTATAGCGCCAAATCATATCATCACGGCCCTTTACAGAGCAATGTGGAGACCTTACAATGTTATAGAGAGAAATCCAACAGCTCCCACCATGAGCAGCACTTTGTGACAGTGGAGAGTCAAAATACTTCTGATGGCAAAATTGTGGAACCTGGAGATAAAGTAGTATGTAAGCTATTTAAACTACAAGTCAGCCTACAGTTCTAGCACTAACAACCTGAAGGCACACCTCGAAATTATGCAGCCAAATGAGAACCTATACAAATAGTTATGTCTCTCGTATTGCTTTTCTCTCTTATGGACATAATGCGTAAAAATACATATTCAAATGGTTCGAATGTATGTGTTTGTCAATTTCCAGCACTAGTGTTGAGTAGAAGTGTCAGATCTGGATCCTGCAGAATGAGGACAGAGAGCAAAAGGACAAACCACGGGAGAGAGAACACCACACAGATAATGACATGAGTAGTTTGATATAAATGCACGGGGAGAGAGAGAGATAGATTGAGAGGAATGTGCTCAGTGCATCATGGGAGATCCCCCAGGAGCCCCGGCCTAAAGCAGCATAATTAAGGGACCGTTCATGACTCACCTAAGCCAGTCATAACTATAAGCTTAAGTGTCTTGGTGTCTGTCTCCTGAACCCAGACTGGGAGCTGGTTCCACAAGAGAGGAGGCTGACAGCTGAAGCCTCTGCCTCCCGTTCGACTCTAGGAATCATAGTCACATTTCGAGAGCGGAGTCCTCTGTTGGGATAATAGGGCACTTCGAGCGCTTTAAGATACAATGGGGTTTGGTCATTAAGGGCTTTGTGCATAAGGAGAAGGATTTTTAATTATATTCTGGATTTTATAGGGATCCAATGCAGAGAGGCTAACACGGGAGAAATGTGATCTCATTCTCTAGTTCCTGTCGGTACTCGGGCTGCAGCGTTTTGGATCAGCTGGAGGCTTTTCACTGAGTTTCTGGGACATTCTGATAATAAGGAATTACAGTAGTCCAGTCTAGCAGTAACAAATGCATGGATTAGTTTTTTGGCATCCTTTTGAGACAGGATGTTTCTAATTGAGACAGGACTGAAGCCTACTCAGGTTTCAGTCCTGTCCTGATGCTTTTGTTGTCACACATCACAACACCGTCTCTCTCCTGCCTCTACTGTAAAGCTGTCTAGTAAAGTAAAGAAACTCCACCCTAAAAGTCTCTTTAGAAAATAAAAGCCAGTGTGTTTTATGATCCAGAGCAGGGTGTCATACTCAAACTACATGAATGTCACGTCCCTCCCATGTGCCTACACAGAATACTAGGACAGATTACTGTAGGTAAACAATATCAATATCATTATCAATGTCAAATCAGTGATAGCCCAAATTAATCAGTCTCAGATTAGAAAAGTACAACTTAGTAGTTGTTTTTGTGAGGCTTAGATGTAAAATGAGTTTATTAACCATCTTAATCTGCTGTCACATTCAAGAACTAGGAAAGCTTAAGTGCTGTCAAAACCTGTTAGGCGATCCCTGCTAGTGGTAACTAATCATTAAATGTATAGACATTTTTCTGTGAAATAACAACCTGCTCCTACTGAGATATAATTATAAATTCCTGTGATAGATTCTGTCTGGAATGAAACCTCTCACTCTGTGAACCTGCAATCTCAGTGGAAAATGAGAGCTTTCTTGCAGCCGATGCTTAATTGGCAACAAACTAATACAGCTACAGCCGTGTTGATGAGGGTCCCTGACAACTGTGCTTGTGTTAATTGCACCTCAAAGCCATGCAACATCTCTTCCAGCTGATAAATATTATATATTCTATGAAATGTGCAGAGATACTGGTGGTTTCTTTGAATTTGTAAGTGATTTAAATGGCTTTTGTGAAATTGTTGCATCAGTAAATTAGGACATATTCTGTTAACTTTTGCTCATGTGGGAAGTATTACATTTTCTTTATCATTTTTGTTAAGATATATTTAACCTTATACTGTGCACAAGTTGGTTTTACAAAAGATAGTGTTTTCTTTGATATTGTTTTGTTTTTGTTTTTCCTTCATCATAGGCCTGTCAGTCTTTTGAACATGTAGAATCCACAGGGAAAATGTACTTGAAATAAATACAAGGCATCGTCTTTAATTTCATTTTTCAAGTCTAGCTGTGAAACAGTGAGCATTCGTTTTGTATGTACTCATGATCCTACTCAGATTTTTAATGTAAATCCAGGGAGTGATTCTCAGATGTTTGATGTATACGGGCTTGATCGGACTTTCTTAATGCCTAACATGCCGATGGGGTTTCTTTAACTTCCCTTTTCTCATCTAATATACCGGTGCCAGTCTCAGATTTGGCTCTTCTCCAAATACTTTGCTGTCTTAAAAGATGCAACAGTGCAGTTTGGCAGCTGGCATAAAGGGAGATAGGAAACAACATATTTCCCAAGACCAGAGCAGGGCTGCTAACTCCCACATCTAAGACATCCAACATCCAAAGTACACATTTCTATCAAAAATTTAAAGAGAGTTTTCAAAGAGAGAGTTTGAGGAGAACTTGGCTTTTTTCCCTTGAAAATGCAAAATGAACTGGCAGGACGAGTCGGATTCTGGACTGGATTTATGTCTGTAACTAATGGACGATCAAACACTTTAAAACTGGGAAATGTTTTACTTGTTGTTGAGTGTCTGTATAATATTAATTTATTTATATGTACAAAAAAAACCCATTAAAAGCAGATGAGACAGAGAAATATGGATTGTGTAGGAGAAACAAAGGCAAGAACCTTATTAAAGATTCAAATCTCAAACGAAATGAATAAACAAAAAACAAGCGAGATGACAGTCAGAGCTGGATAAAAGAAATGAAACAGACAATACACACAAATGGTCTCGTGAAAACAAAGTGCATAAAAAATGACAACCGCAAAGTAAATAGGCAAAAATAGTCATGATGAAAAACAAAGAAAGTGAGGGATAATAAGGGAAACCAGGAAGCAGATGGGTTCATCAAACGGGTTCTTACTCAAGATGTGACGCTGATGAAACTGATTCTTTGATATGTTTTCACGGTATTGTAATAAATATTTAATATTTCTAATCATTTATGTCTACATGTCATCTAGGACTTCATATATCCCTGTGTATTTTTGGGTGCTCAGACATCTCACATATTTCATCTACTGTGACACAAACTTTGGTGGAAACAATAAAACTCCTGCAGCATGAAATCTGACATGTACTTTTCCCCGACCTTCGCCTCAATGAAAGCTCCATCCCATCCCGGGTGAAGCAGGAGAAAGTGGCCTAATGGTCCATGGCTGCCAGAGCAGCTGTCCAGAACTGCTTTTTTTTGAGTCAGTGAGCCATCAAACTGAGCCGCAGCGAGGGTGTGAAGAGGGAAAGGCCCGAGGGAGCCCTGCGGCACTTTGGGAACAATCTGGTTCTCCTGATGCTTCCTTATCAGACTGCTGGTGGCCTCATCACACAGCCTGATGATCCGAGGTGCTGTGTAGTTTACAGTCACTCAGATTAAAGGAATTTTTCTTGTTTTTACCTGGGCCCATCATTTCTATCATTGATAATAAAATTGCACATTCGATGTTTAGATCTGGTAGCTGCTCAGAGGAAGTCAGACAAGGCAGGAAACCAGAGCTTTCAGATGATCTGACAGGTTTTTAACACATGACTAAGGGGCACGTAGTTTTGTGGCAGAATGAGGAATTATCACAGTTTTACTTCAAAACGAAGCGACTTAGATCCTCCGCACTGTCATATTGTTGCTGCCTGATTGGGATTCTTGCCCTGTTGGATTTGTTCCCAGATCTCAAAAATTAACTTTGAGTACAAAGTTATCATAACTGATAGATAATGGTCAACACTGCCAAATATGAAAGTTGTAACAAACTTCTGTTCTGTCAATTATTTGTTAAAGAAAATAAGAAGCAATCAGTGTAGAGCTGACGGATAAAAAATGTGTGACTAACGTGACTTTATTAAAACAGAGAGAGGGCGGCAGTGGCGAGTTAAGAACCATTTGATCTCACACAGAATCTCCCTTATTTTTATTACCCTCAGGAATAACATCTGAAATAACAAATAGGAGACAAAATTCATATTTGACTTATTTATTGGAAAATACCACAGTATTTTTTTTTTCTAGGTTTATGGTCTTTCTAGGACAGGCTGGTCTCCATCATGACCCTCTGGGGAAAACTAAAAACTAAAAAAAAAAAAAAAAAGGCAGAGACAGTCTTCACCGTCGCCCCTTTCCACACTCATTAGAAACAGGCTGGTGTGACATGACCAGGCTTATTGTGAGATATAGTGGTAGACCCTCTGAGTGTCTACTAGTACCTCTCATTGTTCCCGCAGAGATTTCCTCCCCTGCTCCTCCAGACAGTCTGTCAGGTGTTCAGCTGTCAGCACAGATGGGAGCTGGGTTTGCTGCTGCTGAAATCTCAGCAACTGCACCAACATTTTTTTTTTTTTTCTACAAGTGCATAGAAGAGATCAGCGGCCTTTATGTGTTTGCACAAAAGACACTTTACAGGATTTACTTGGTATTTTTTTGCCGTGGGGGTTGAAGCAAAATGGGTGTCGGGGTGAACGATAACACTTTTTCTCCCAGCTGAAGTCTATACATCCGCACAGAACAGCGAACCTTTGATGGGAATATGGTGCCGTTACTCTTCAGTTTTCTCCTTTTCTTTTTTTTTAACCACCTTCCACTCACTGCTTTATTATTCATTACTTTCACTCACATGGAACTAGTCTGATATTTACCCAGCTTCATTTCCAAGATGGAAAATCACCACATATTTTAGAATTACGTATAAATAAAGTTTGTCCTGTTACACCCACGACATGTAAAATGTAAAAAAAAAAAAGAAAAGAAAGTGGGTTCAAGCTGTCATACAGTCTTGTGGCTGCTGAGAAATGGGAGTTCCTTTATGCAGCTTATCTGAGTGAACAGTCGGCTCCTCTTCCATTGTATATGCAGACATTTCCATGGAGAGGACGGATCCCTTCAGCCATGATCTGCCTCGTCGTGCCCATCATCAGTGCTCAGCACAGATACATATGTTTGGTGGCTGCCTGCGATCTTTTTTTTTTTTTCTTTTTCTTTTTCTTTTTTGGCACTTTTCTGACAGCTTTTCCCAGGTTGTTGTCCTTGGCAACACACAGTAACACATCTGAGTCCACCATGTTTGTGGAAACAGAGTATTGGCTTCTTCACTGCTTTCGGCAATGTGGTGCATCCGAGCATGTAAACAGGCTGCACATGGATTGCCAGACTCTTGATGAACTAATTTACCAAACACTAACAAGCATCTTTTGTTCAGAATTTGTAAACTTTCTGTATTTAAAAGCTTGGACTCATCGCTGTTGAAGTTAGTTAAATATGTAGAAATATTACTTTAAATGGATTCTCTCTTTTTTGGTCTTTAAGTTTAGACCTGCTGCATTTCCATCATCACAATCAAAGGGTTACTGATGCCGTCTTCGGTCCATTGCCGTTTTCACAAGTTTGAAAATATGTTGGTGGCCCCTCCCCTTCTGCTACGTAGCCAAGATGGCGACCGTTGGGCGTGAGAAGCGTCCGTCGCTTTACACTCCACGTTATCGACCATTTTGAGTGTACCTGCCAGGTACTTATACTGCATGTTGCCATACTTTGCACTCAAAACAAGCTTTTACTACCATCAGGGCAGGCGAGTATACACACTACTTTAATCGTACCTCTCAGCAGCACATGTTCATCCGATGATGTCGCACTGACACCTGTCCCGCCGTAAACAATCGCAGGTGGGAACCAAAATTTACTAAAGAGACTAAAGAGGGTTGTACATAAGCAAATTAAATGTTACACCTATAATACAAACAGTGTATATTTAAAATAATGTAGTGCTGCGTGTGTGTGTGTGTGTGTGTGTGTGTGTGTGTGTGTGTGTGTGTGTGTGTGTGTGTGTGTGTGTGTGTGTGTGTGTTAAAACAAGCATTACCTCCCTTGCATTGGTTTAACATGAGTATTGTTGTGCTATGTCTTTGTTTTATCATCTCAATCACCACTGCAATCATATTCACAAGCCATAACATGGTTGTACTGTAGATTGCCATCAGGTATTATATTTTTATGGTACGAGCACTGTGGTGGAAAGAAAATTGTTTCAGGCCCATTTGACACAAAACTCTTTTATTGCCAGTTCATAGGCTTCTATAAACTGTTGGAAAATCATTCAAAAACATTTTTCATATTAAAACTTCACTCAGCTCTAGTCCTCTTAATTCCTCTTTTCCATTTTCTGTGGTGTATCTTTTTTTTTAGGGGGAATCCTGCTGCCTAATTTGACCAATAAGCTAAAACTAAGGAATGATGTAATATCTTCATTAATATGGAAGTTTATTTTCAGAGCCCCTCCTCAGTGTTATCTTTCTGCAGCTGAGCTCTCCTGAATCCCAAATTGAAGCGCTGGAACGCCGCGAGGTACTTACAAAAGAGAGTTGCATATGTATGCAAAGCCTTTTAAGTGTGAAAGCCAAACACAGTCATGTTTCAATTTTTTAGGTGCATGTTGGTTGTCCAGAGGGCAGTACACTCAATTTTCATATTTTAGCATTAATATCCAGCAGGGCGTTCTTTACTGTGACTGTGGATAATGTGGCTCTCACACTGTCAGTGGGACCCAAATACACATTACTGTTGTTTACTGTATATATATATATATATATATATATATATATACTAATTTACATGTTGGTAATCACTTTGGCTCTTGGCAGTAGATATATTTTCTAGCTCCTGTGCTTGATGGACCTGCCGTGGAAGGAGCCGTATGTATCTGTCAGAGTAGAAAAACCTCTATGGCAATATTTTTAAGAAACAAAAACAAAAATCTAATTATGTACAAAAGTAGAGGTCTTTGCTGTTAAACAATATGAAGTAAAGAAGACTAATATATCCCTTCTACAGCTGTTACTTGCTCTAACAAACTACAAACTTGAAGCACGTCAAAACAGTTGAACTCAGTTACCTGCAAACTTGTCAGTGCGTTCTATGAACTGTGAACAACATTCAGCAGTATGTGATAAACTACAGGTGCTACAGTACATGTGATATTTGTTTGCTTTTTTTTGTTTTTGTTTTTTTTTTTAAAAATAGGATCATGTTTCCCATAAGCCCTTGCTGCTGCTCCTCCAAAAACAATATCATCTCTTATCTCCCTCACTGGTATCACATTTGTTTTGAAGAGCATGAAGCATGAGAGCCACTAAACAGCCCTTGAAAAATAATAATACCTGTTGGACAAGTAAAGCTGATGTCAAGTTGAAAATGAGTAGATAGTTCAGCTGTGTGTGTGTGTGTGTGTGTGTGTGTGTGTGGGGGGGGGGGGGGGGGGGGGTGTAATTGTTGCAAAGTTACGATACGTAACCCACAACATCAGCTGACTACAGTTTCCTGCTACAGTAAAAACGGTTAAACACAACAGCAGAAGCAGATGCTGGGATATCCTGACCTTTAATCCTACATTTCCCACAGTGCAACTCAACAACACCACTCTCCCTGCCTGGTAAATGCACATCCCCCCACTTTTATTGTCATTTCCATAGCATTATCAGGGTTTGACAAAATAATCCAGGGCTTCACATCTCATCATCTTAACCAGCTGATGTGTTTTGCTTAGTTGTCATGGAGATGGCTCACATAATGGACCTTGATGACAGCTCGCAACGTGGTGTCAAGATTATTTAGTCGATCTACAATTTCCAGGGTATTGAAAGAGTGAACTTTCAAGCTTATCATCATCAAGGCTGTTTTCTCTTACTTTACAGAGTTCCTCCAGAGCAGCAGCAGATGTTATACAACTGCTTTCACAGGCTGAATACTTTGTGTGTAAAATCAGTAGAGTGACCCATAAATATCCTAATTTCAAAGTACTGTATGCCCCCCCTTTATCCAGCCGCTTTTACAGGAAGTGAACCTAGTGGTTCATCAGTGACTTCAGAATTAGACAATCCAGCAAGATGTGCATATGGCTTAAAACAGCTTAATTAAAATGAATGGGCTTTATTCTTATTTTATGACAGTGGCACTTGCCCCTTTGTTCAAATAATTTTAAGTCAGTGTCTAGACCTGGAAGCTGCCAAACTCCTGATTAAAATGTGTCTTTCATGACGCAACGGTGACCAGTTTCTAACACCGTTTCGATCGGTGTTATTCCACGTAAAGACCACATTCCTTCAGTTTAAATGAAACTTGATTCTGGCTCTGATTAATGTGGACATTAATATTAACACTTTAATAATTTGTAATTCTGCAGTGACAGTGTTGAAATGGCAGTAACCAGAATAAAGATTAGAGTCGGTAATACTCGAATCACTGATGCCTCTTCAAGTATTAACATTAATTCCACATAGCCTTTAAATTCATTCACTCCCCAAATCCCAGTATCAGTAAATTCAGAGTGTGATGTGTCTGAAGACTAATGACAATTGGTATAAGCACAGTTACACAGGGCAGGCGTGCGGGCGAGATCATCGTGAGCAGCACTCACACCAGCAAGCTGTTTGGAAACATAAAAAAAAAAAAAAACAGCGAGAAGTGGCAACTCTCCTACAGTTAATTAACGGGAATCTCGGCGTGTTGGCATAGTAACAAACATACAGCCTACAGGAGAGGGGAGGTGGAGGGAAATGGGGAGCGATGGATGGATATGTGCATCTGTCAGTAATTTTAATGAGACACAGCCACGCGCATGATCCTCGCGAGCAGTCGGTTGCATCTGTGTCACCTCGCAAAAAGACTGCGTTTGTGTGGATAGGTGATAATACATGCACACAAATTAGGCATCAAATACAACAAGATACATCTTGACATGTTCTCAAATTCATCTCGTATAAAAAAAAAAAAAAAAAGCTCACATTTCAGCTGTGGTGTTCTTGCACCACACCTTGGACCACAACAGTTTCACTCTGAATCAATGAATAAATTACACAAACTGTGCTGCAGCGTTTCTCTGGGCTTTGTGGATATTCACAAAACTTAAATCTTACAGGTGGAATCAAATTTATCTCGCCTTGTTATCGCTCCACAGATGCTCGTATTCTCATGCCTTTAAATTATTGACATGAAGCGTCTATGAACCATCTTCCTCCTCCGCACTCACCAGTATCTAACTGATTGCAGTCCCTCTTATCTGATGAGAAGTGATAAGCGATGATGAGTTTTGACTTTTCTTAAAGGGCATTATTGATGGAGATACAGTGAAAGTGTATCTGCAAGTTGGACATTTATTAAAATTCACTGATGAGGTGAATGTAGGTGAAAGCTAATATTGATTTACCTTATTAAATCTATAAGAAGGAGACATACAACGTAAAGCGTCAGAGCAAAGTGTTGGGCCACCGTGAGTTTCTGTCGGTCTAACGCGCTCCAAAATCCCCCATAGGTGTTGAGATCTGGTGACTGTGAGGGCCACAGCACATGATTCACATCATCATACTCATCAAACCATTCAGTGACCCCTTGTGCCCTGTGGATGGAGGCATTGTCATCCTGGAAGAGACCCCTCCCATCAGGATAGAAATGTTCCATCTCTCAGAACAACTTGCACCCAAGTGGACCCAAACCATGCCAGCAAAAATCGGATCTATGATGGTTTTAAAATAACAATACACCATATTTGTGGTGTAAGAGTAGCCAGAGCTAACTGCCACCTCCTGCTCGTCTGCCTTTCCTCAAGGCTGCATCTTGACGGACATGCTGCCAGCCAGAATAATCTGCGACCGCGTCTTCTGCTCTGACAGATGGAGTGGCAGATCTTTGCAGAGAGGGTTTGATCCAGTCCTTGGATGTCCTCCTCTGCTCCACAGAGGAGCACTGGCCTAGATGGAGGAGGCAGTTGGTGGTTTTTGAAAATATTGGAGTCTCAAAAAAAAATGACTTTCTCTGTTCAGAGAGGAGCTCAACATACATGGCCAAACCAAATAGACTTTCACTGAAGTGGCCAAAGCTGGCTCCGAGCAATGGTAGCATCTTGATAAAATGCATGAGCTAGAACTTTTGAGTTGTGCCTCTCAGCAAGTTGGAAAAATGTCCTTGTACTTTTTTTTTTCAATGTGGGCACAAATTTGTCCAGTTTTAAAGCATCAAACAAACCCATGTGTCTGCAGGTGGGCAGCATACGTGTAGTGTTGTTGCTGTTTTGTGTTTGTTAGTTTTTTTTTCTCGGGATAGTCAGAAGTATTTGTTTTTAAATCATTTTAATAAACAGAAATCACAGGCAACAGGCAACAATAATGGACACACATTTCCATCGTATTCTATGCTACTTTCTGCACGTTGCTGTACGTGATTGTGTTTTCTACGTCTGCGTGTTAGAGGGCCACTGTTGCAGGGCCACTGTAGTTTAGATTGTAAGTCGATGCAAAAGTTTATATATGCGACTCTGGAAAAAGTAGTTTGACAAAAAAAAATCTTTAAGTCATCGTCTACGGTAGGTTTTTTTATTTTCTGTCATCCACATCTCATCCTCATCCTCATCAAAGGAAAGATTAAAAAGTTGTTTTTTTTTTGTCAGACTAAATTATCATTGTCTCCTAAAATAACTGTGCACATTGTTCTGTTCAAAAACTAAGTCTTCATACCTGAATTGTTGCATTGACTGTAAGTCAGTGTCTTCCAGAGTGGCCCGTATGACTCTTCTCTTATACAGCACTCTTCCAGTCTTTTCGACCACTCAAAGTGCTTTTACAGTGGAAGCCACATTCACTCATTCACACACTCACTGTTTTTTTCCTGCACATATAGCGCTTTTCTCCCGTACACACACACAATTTGCGATGCAGTGTCTTCCCCAAGGACACTTCAAAATACAGACTGGAGGAGCTGGGACTCCAACCACAGACCTTCCGATCCGATTAGTGGCTGTACCACCTGAGCCACAGCTGCCCCCCAGTTATGAGCTGCCTCCTCCACAGTACAGGTCAGGTTAGCTTTAAAAGAGAGATCACGATCATGGTTAAAAAGAAAAACAGGATGTCTGAAGTGTTGAAGTAAGCACAATCATATACTCTGACCGCCATCCAAAGGTTTTTTTGCAGCTATATATCATCCTGTATATGCTCCTGTCAGTGAAACGTCACATACAATCACGTAGGTTCATTTGTTTTGATTCTGCAACCGACTCTGTGGTTTTCTTGAAGAGGACAGACATGAGGGCACATGAGTCCAACTTAGAGCAGGACATCATTTGCCCTTGATGATTCATATTTACTGTACTGTTATCATCTTCAGGATGCTGAATAATTGCCCACTGGGTCTTGACACCTCCTTGACAGCTAGTTTTCTCTCAGAGAAGTGGCCTTTTTAAAGGGGATGAGAGTTTATTGGCCTTTACCGAGACTCGCCCCAAGTCCACCTGATACTTATATATTCCACCTACAAGGACTGTATTCATCCTGCTCCAGCCACTTGTCCATATTGTGCTGCGCTGCGTCAGGATTGTGCTTGTGGCTCCAGCCACAGAAATGAGTTGGCCATACCTACGAGGGCCTACGACCTAAATTTACTTGTGTTTGCACCCAGTTTGACAAAAATAGGTTTGTGTGTTCAGCACATATTTAGTTTGGTGCTGTGTGTGACACTGCCTCAGCACCCTGTGTCGGTAGAAACCATTTTACCATAATCTCAAAGCGATTAGCGTCTGCCGTGTCGCACACAAGACTCAGTAGACTCGATTCAAAGGTGGCACTGTTATCAAACCTGATATTACTGCTTGTGCTCCATAAATGAGCAACAGACTTCTTTGTAAAAGCGATCAGAGTAGCAGTCATTTGCATGTAGCTGAACCAGCAGCCTGATCCTGACACACCTCATGGTAATTATCTATGAGAATGCAACTGTAGCATGATTATACACTTTTAAATATGTTCTTCCTCTGATTAAATTTAGAATTCTGATGACGGTCTAAGCTCTACAGTCAGAGCCGACGACCGCCTGCAAATGCTCAGAGACACTCCAAAAAAAAAAAAAAAAATGAATTCACTTCTGTGCCCGTTTGATGCTGTTTTCATAAATAATTGATGCTCCCGTCCTCCTTCAGCCCTGCCTCCAACTTTTTCATCCTGGGAGATTATCAATGAGAGCTCCTCTGTAATTCCAACAAACAGCTTCCTCTTTTGTTCCCATCTGCTCGGTGTAGAGGCTGGAACAGTGAGGGCCTCTGTCATGTTGACGTGAGGACAGACTGGAGCAGACACCTCCAGCTGTACCGTCTGTACCTGTCCCACCTGGAGCACCATCAATACTGTTTCCTCGTGGAAGTGTTAATGTCAGACAGCTGACGCCTTTATACTGCCTCTCTCGACTTGTCACAGCTGAGACTAGTTTTTTCTTGTCCCACAGAGGGATCAATATGGAGATAAAGTTCTGAAAGACGGGGGCAAATTGAGTATTTTTTTTTTTTTCGCTTGACACCATCCGGCAGCTGTTTAACTGTGAAAGGTGAAGGACTGTAATTGCCGTGTCAGAGTCAGATGGCTTTATAGAAAGAGGTTAATTTCTATGATCAAACAGAGGTTAAGAGGTGAGTACCAGGAAAATGGCAATTAGTACTACAATGGATGACACAATAGAAGCTTATGTACATTTCCTGTTGAAGTAATGGCAGTAGAGACTATGGTTATGTAAGTGATCGTGTAACACCCGGAGCTGGCACCATCAAGTGGGATCAGAACGTCAATGAGCCTCATAAATCTGTCTGCAGCCACAGTTTGTTTCTTGCTTCCAGATGGATTTGAATCTTGATAACTCTGGCGACACTGAGTGTGTTTACGTTCACACTAGAGTCCCGGTCCGCGGCGGTTTTCAGAATGTCCTGGTTATGTGTTTGTCATTTAACGCTTTGAACCCGACACACTGTGTCTCTTCTTCTCAGAGTCTGAGCTCAGTCAGATCTGACACTGCTAAAGTCTGTAGCTGTAACAACTAGCAGTTTAGTCTATTAGCATTTATTAATAGTTTTAGTAATTTTTAAAGCAAATATATCAAATATTTGATGGTTCCAGGTTCTCACATATGAGAACTTGCTCCTTTCTTGGTCTTACATTATTGGAAGTTGAATATTTTTGGACTTTTGGTCAGAAAGAGTTTTTGGTTGTTGTGGTGTGCCTTCGTCTCTAAATCCATTTTTAATGTCCTATGTTTTGTCAATCTCTCATGAAGCACTTTGAATTGTGTTTGTTTGAGATGCTATAAATAATTTCTATTGATTGAATTGATTGATTGATTGATTGATTGATTGATTGATTCATTCCCTAGTGCCCTTGTGTTGTAAGCTTGTTGGATTTCCATTTTTGATTAGATTATGTTTTATAGAAAAGACGATTAACTGATTGATCAAGAAAGTAATCATCAGATTAATTAATTTTAATTTCCATAAACGCCCATAAATCTGCTTTGAAATCACAGACAAAACGATGCTTCCTCTTGCCTCATAAACATCAAATTTTCTCCAGTAACATTATCAAAAATAATCTGCTAATTGTTGTCTGTACATCCATGACAGGAAGCGCTAGTAGCTAATAGAACAAGACAAAACATCCTTCCTGCTTGCATCACCCAAAGCATGATGGGAAATCTAGTTCTTAAACTCTGTGATTATCCCAAGTAGAAGTAAGAAAAACAAAAGTACACCAATAGAAACGCCTCATCCAGGTGTCTGGTCACTGTCTGCCTTGTTTGGAAGTGTGTCTTGATTATTTTATGGTTTTTTTGATAAAGGAAAATGGATGATAAATGATGACGGTCTGATGAAGGAATGTGTGGCACTGTGCTGCAGAGATGAAACTGTTATGTCACCTGTGACTTCCATCACTGGTGATAAGATAAGAAAACTAATCCAGCAGATTCCCACAGCCAAAAACTAAAGTGGGTTCATGTTCAACTTTGAGGTGACTCAAAAATCAGATACCTGGATACTGTTTGCATCCTGTAAATAGAGAGAATATTAATTAGGCTTCTTTATGTTCAGAGTAAAAGTCCTGACTATATCAAAACCATCATGAGATTCAGAACTGGATTAATTAATGTTAATGTAAAAGTGCTTACTGTGAGTTTCTTGGTGGTCGTTTCACTGTTGCAGGAAAATTATGTATTTATGCAGAAGAAGTGGTGCGAAACTGCCGTAATGAAAAGTGAAAAATGGACTGGAATTAACAGCAACGAAAGATAACAGTGCACACATTGATGTTATTTACTGGGCAAAAGATTGGTTCACAAGGTGACAAATTTGGGTCAGTCATCTTGTATTCAGTGCTGCTCGCCTGCCTGGTGTTACAGTTTTCATTATCATGGGCAGGGGAAACAGCAGAGGCTAATCTTTCCATGACCAACCAGATTAAGCTAGCAAAGCAGTTTTTTGCATAACAGGGGCAGAGTTATTGTTTGAAAAGTGCTAAGGCAACAGCACTCTGACCTTGTGCTGAGTGTTACTCACACACCCTGCGGTACAGTCTCAGATACTGTGTGTGTGTCTGCAGCTGGAGAGGCTAATTGATCTGTGAGAGAAAGTTGTGTCGGGGTGGAATCTATTAATATTTTCAATGTGGGTAAAAGATTTTGGTCAAATAGGAAAACACTGCGTTATGGTGGAAGGAATACAAGTGGAGTAATCTGTTAGTTAACCTACAAGGTGACATCCAACAAATCTCTCATTTCTTGATTTTGGTGAACTGGAAGGAAACTGTTGCACCTCTCATTGGTGCTTGGATCAAGAATATGGCTCAATGTCTGTCCATGGAGAGAATAACATATACTGCGCCTTGAAAAACAGACGAGGAAATTTGGAAACCATTTAAGTATTTCATACAAAATGGAGATATAGTAGAGCTTCTGCAGGACAATAAGATACTTATCAACATAGTGGTAAACCCCAGAAGGGGTAAATGTATTGCAATGTCTGTTTATGTTGTTTATGTATATCTTTACTTTCTTAGAGGTACAGTTGAATCGTATGACTGACTCTGTCATATGCGGGTTTCTTTTGGGGGGGGGCTGTAATTTAATTATATTGATACATTATATCTGTATTGCACTTTTTAGTTACAAAGTACTTTAAAGAACAAAATGAAAGACACAATAAAAAATAAAAGAAAAACAATAAAACAAATAAAAACCTGGAGCAAGGTAAAAACAACAGAGACATAAAAACATAGACAAGACCTGATGAAACAGAGTGTGTAATAAAAACTGGTAAAAATAGATAAGCAGATTTATTGTAGGAGTAAGTTTTGAGAATTGATTTAAGAGGGTTCTGAGTTTGTGAACGTCGGGTAGGGAGTCGAACAGGAAATGCAGTAACAAGGCGAGCTGTGGGAACAGTAAGGAGGGTCCCACCTGAGGAGCGCAGGCAGCAGAGAGGCTCACAGGATACAAGTAAATCTGTGATGAGAGTAGGAGCAATCCCATGTATGGCTTCAAAAGGTTTATCATGCATGTAGTTATTGTTGGGGCGCACAGGGGGAGACTTATGTGCTGCTCCAGTGGCCAGTTGTTCCAAACTTCAGGGCTAACCCGTCACTATAGCGCCTGTAGCCACTGTAGTGTGGCGAGCAAGACACAGGAGCCCGGCTTTGGTCCTGCGGAGTGCAGCGTTTATTTTCTGACAAGCACCTAAAACTGTGCAGACACTGCCCTGTAACTTGCAGCTACGCCTCACTCCAAATCTGCTTCGCCAGATTCACCCTCACGTATAACTGCGCTCACTCTCTCTCGCTCCACCACTCACGCGCTTCACACAGAGCTTTATTAAAGTGAAATCGTCATGCATGAATGATACATTAGCATAGCTTTAATTTTTACGTATTATCCATGTTGAAGAAGATACAAAAAACTAGAAAACGCTTGGCAAAATAACATTGTTGATATTTTGAAAGACGCCCCAAAATTTCACAAATCATGTGAGGGGAGCCCATGTCTTGTTAAGGGGAGCCGAGCTCCCCTGTAGTTCACACCCTGCACAGCTGCACTTATTACATTTCATTATTTTAATGTTAATGTTAACACCAAGGATCACCTTAGTGTTAACATATCATGTGAGGATCACCACACTAACAACACAATGCAAAGGTGCAAATAGGAGAAAAAAATGAAGGAGAAAGAGGCTCCTCCATGACCAGAAGCTTTTCTTTATCGTTACATATTTAAATATTAGATACTTAAGCCCTAAGTGTGCAGTCTACATGCAGTGTGCATACACTTGAGTCTGACATGAATGCTTGTTAGTTTTAAAGCAGGTGACATGTTGGACAAGTAATCATTTTGTCTATTTTGCACTAGAAATAAAGTAAGAGGATCACAAAAGTCCTTTGGATTTATTCCCAGAGGACCATGAATATGTGTAGAAACTTTCACTGCAATCATTCGAACGGTTGTTGAGATATTTACCTTGAACCAGAGTTGTGAGTTGTGGCTTTGGGTCCCTACAACACTGTAGTCTACATTTGCATTTTGGCATTTCAGTGCAGGCTGTAAAATGGACAGAGGTCTTAGGCTGCTGTTAAATGAAGGAGCGGGACCATATAGTCTTGTGATTATCTTCTTGGGTCTCACTTTCACAATTCACAAAGTCTTTGATGTGTTTACTGCGTCTGGCCATTCTGTTCCTCTCCCCTTTTTTTTCACCACCTCTGTTAGATGGCCGAGGAAAAGTAACAGTGCCACCACTAATCTCCCGTTCCCATGTTTTATCACCAGGACAGAAAGGGAGTTGTGATAGAGCACTCTGCAGGCTGAGTAATCCTTTTGACAAAATTGCAAGCACTGTTTATTCAACGCCTTTGACTGCAGCACAGAGGAGAGGCTTCATATCTAGAATAGAAAGCACACACGAGCAACCTGGACCCATTTCTGTGAACTGCAGCCTTGACATTTTTTTTTTTTTTAGCCCTGGCTCGTACCGTGATGCATTGGGGTTTGGCAGAGTGCTGTCAGCTTGGTCTAAAACATCTTGATCCATTGTCACGTACTGAAGTTCAGATATAGACTATGATGTCATTTTCGCCTGCTGCGCCTAAATCAGACTTGTTTTATCGTGGGCTTGTTTGGCTTCAGGGAACGTGTGAGTAAATGGGACTAAGGATCAGGCCAAGTGTTCAGAGCCAGTTTTGATAGGTGACAATTTTCAATAATCAGTGGTACATGTTGACACCCCAACTATCTATCTATCTAACGAGCCACTGCTCCATCCATCCAACCATCCGACCCACCCATCCATTCATCAATCAATCAATCAATCAATCAATCAATCAATCAATCTATCTTTCCATCCATCCATCCATCCATCCATCCATTCATCCATCCATCCATCCATCCATCCATTCATCCATCCAGTTCTAGTTGAAAACCTCTTTAAAAGTTTTTACTAGTACAAGTTCCTGGATTAGAGGTGTAGTCATGGCGCCATGGAAACCAAACTGCTCCAACCAAATTCCCCACGCTCACATTTCCCCTCATGGATTTTTACTCTACAAAGTAACCATTAGTGTCTTTACAGTCTCCTGTGAAGGCGCTCAGGTAGGCCTCTGCCCCGTGTAATGGCCCTAAAAACGGTAGCGTAGATTTCTTCCCTTGTAAGGTCCATTAGAGAACAACGCTCAATCTGACATTCACGGCATCCACTTAACCAGCGTCCATGTCGGTAAGGCTCTTTGTCATCCGCCCATTCCTTTGTCTCAGCTGTTTGATTCCTAAACAAACAATCTCCTTACCCTCCTATTCATTTTTCAAAGCCATAATATCTCCCCAGACAGTGAGCTCTACCCCATATATGCCTCTAAGTGGAGAGCTCCAATGCATTCCATTAGCCTCTCGAGCAGACTGTTAACCTTAGCCTTTGTAGCGTAGCAGGAAAATGGCTCTGGAGGGGGATCTCCGTCACTTTTCCCGGATTCGTTGTGATTCTTAAGTGCGTAAAAAGTCCCATTCACTTTCTGAGTGCTTTTAAAGTCAAAAACCTGAAACTCGATTGTTCTCCGCTCTCAATCAATAAAACATATGCCTCCACATGTTGGTGTTTCGTGAATATTTAATCTCACCACTTGTTTCTTTTTATCTGCCAAATCACTAAAGAAAGATCCGGACATCTTTCCTGGTGGGTGACTTTGAATTGTTTCCTTTTACACGCCCCATTTGAGGCAAGGAAACAATAAACCTAGAATCACATCGGGATTGGAAACCCCGACATTCAAAGTGCTCACATAGCGACCTGGCTGATGTTTCCACCAGTGGTTGAATGTAGATGCATACCTACTTTGCTCTTTGATTTACGTTTCATTATTAGATAATTGTGTCAATGAAATGTAAATATATTTAATTATGCTATCTCTGAAACATCTACACAACAACATCACAGAATTAAGGTCACAATCAATATGTAAATGTGCGTGTTTTTCTCTATTCCTTACAGTTTTAATCTTTCTATTATGTCAGCCTTTACAATTGAAGACATCAGTTACTGACAAATGTTGGCTGTGTATACAGCAGTATTTTTGTTTTTTATTTTTGAAAATGTGTTTCCTTTCTCAAACAGGAGATATAGAAGACGTGGTTAGATGTATAGATATACGGCATAAGGTTGATTCCCAGCCGTGGGAGGCTTTGGTCTTGGTAGTTATACTTTAGATGTGTTTTGGTCTGTACTGGACTCAGTCTCCACACAACCTTGACAGTTTGAACATTGTTTGAAAGCTCCAACTCTCCGTATTCTATCTATGCAAAGCACTGTAGGATCCTCATACTGCCACAGCCACTGACACACAATTGGCTCAGACTTGTGCCTTATATTTACTTTTTTATACATGCATACTTGTCTAATGTGTTATCATAATGTATTATCTAATCCCACTTGGGCTACCAGCAACTTATTTTCCAACTTTAATCTAAGGAGAGGGGAAATAAATTACTTCTGAGCAAGATAAATTGTTGCAGAGGGAGTACATTTGGTGCGTAGACATAATTTTTCAAATTCCACCTGTTCTAAACCTGGCTTTGCTTCTGGGCCATATTTTCAGTTATCCATTATATTATTGCCTCGGTTTTGCATCAGAACTCATGAAATTGTAAATATTAGATTAGTGTTGGGTCAGCAAGGTTCAGTGTCACTTTAGGAAATGCTGCATCACATATGCAATGCTAGAAAAAGTACTTCTTGTTAGACTTGTGCATAACTATGCAAAAGCTACCTGTCTGCTGTTTGTGTAAATTCAAATTCATCCATTATACATCTACTCTGTCATAAACAGCAATGTTTATGGTCCTTGTACAGAAAGTTCCCTTTTTGTTCCTTTGTCTATTAAGATCTGGTTACTGCACTACACATTTCCTGCACATTTCCTTTTTTCTGATGACATTTCCTTCACATCTTATCAACCCCATAATAAACCCTGACATTAAGCCTTTGGGTAACATTAAAATTATTATTACGCCCCACTTTCTCACTCCACGCACAGGCTGCATCTTGTCACTGCACCTTGTTTATAGCAGCTTAATTCTCTCAAATGAACTGTATTCGGCAACCACACATTATTATGGAACCACTTTCTCTTTAGTCCAACTAATGGAAAACAGATTAAGTCGAAGAAGATGCAAGACACTGTTAATCAAGGCAATGAATTTGATGTTGTTGTTTGTTCTAACTGATTATTGTTGTCTTTTTCTTTGTGCACTTTATTGAATCCATTATTCAGTCTGCATAAAGCAGCATTTGGCTTTGTTTATTCGTGATTTGTCCTCTATGAATGCTTTCTGATCTCATAAAGGTATAACAGTAACATTGCACTTTCAGTGAGTAATGCTGGAAATTGATACAAATGAAGGGAGTGACAAAGCCTCATAAAGGAAGGATTGTAGATTACTGTGCCATTTTTAGATTGTCAAAATTCATGTCTTGTTTGGAGATAAACTTGTTTATTTTCACTGATTTACTTAAGAAGAATGACTACAAACTCAACCAAACTGATATTTCCACATTGTTTTCCTTCTGTGGAGCTTTAGGCAGTGCTGATATTTGTTTTCATCATTGGTTACTGAGGTATATTTAACACTACAAGGAATAAATGGCCTCCAGATTACATATTTGTCGGGCTCATTCAGAGTGTCACAACAGATGAATTCAAAGCTCTTTACAGATTTGGAGTATGTGTGATATTATGCACATAATAAATCAGTTTTGTCTTCAATGAATGCCCCTTAAAGCCTTTAAAAAGAAATGAGAAACTGCACCATGCAGCTCCATTTGAGTGTTGTAAAACTAATAATAATAATAATAATAAAATCCTGTCACCTCAGTGTTTCTCATTCAAATCAAATCCTTTAATTAATGACCGAAGCTTGGCTTAGTCTCACGCACAAGTCTTCCATATAGGTTGTTACCCTTGGATACGAACCAGTGGATTGTACCAGCAGTTTGTCATCACGGTAACAATAATGCAACCTGCAGAAGCATACTGGACCTTTGTTGTCATGGTTACTATATAATAATAAACACATTTTTAAGGTTGTGAAACGGTCACGGTTTGGTTGAATCTAGGAAAATGATTTGGGCTAAAGTAAGTACTCCCTTAAGGTGAGGGAGACCTTCATCGTCATGGTTACAATAACAAACACATGGTTAAGGTTGTGGAATAGACGGGGGCCTCCTGTGTGAAAGTCCCATCCATCCACCCCAGCCAAGTTATCTCTGTACACTATGTCACCTGACGCTTCTTTGCTCCCATCATAATTACACTATCAGTAGCCTCTAATAAAGAATGAAAACCCAACTGTGGGTTGTAATAAGCTGCTTGCACAGACGACCTATAGACCTGTGTTTTTTTTTTGTTTTTTTTTACCGGAGGACAGTCTCCACAAAACCTAAGTGACCTGATCTTAAGCCTCCTCGTGATAAATAGTTGATAGAGTGCCAGTAGCAGTGAAGTGCAGGCACTCTTCTGGACATGTAAAGTAGAGGCTGTATTCTGAAATATACAGTTTATGGTCGGGAAAAACTTTTATTTTTAAGAACTGGTTAACAGAAGTTTCAAAACCTGCTTCCTTCCTTGTATCTTGTGGCATGTGATCGTGTAGTTCTGGTTTAATTTGCTCTGGTTTTGGGATATCCATATATCCATCTCTGACTGACTGAGCAGCATCTCTTACTTTGGATAATCCAAAAACCATTACTGTAATCACTTCTCTTTGGAACCACTTTCTACTGAAGAAACAGTGATCATCACACTGCTTGTACGCATCTACTGCCTCTCTCCTGTGGACATCTTCACCCTGCCGTCTGTATCGTCGCTCCATACACAAATCATCCCTTCAGTTACGACACATGACAGTGCACCAGATGTCTTCCTCCAGGATCATGAACTTTTAGGAAAAAAAAAATCTCATCAAAAGGGAAAAGCAAGAAACTCCAACAATCAACTGTCTTCACTAAGTAGGCGGTTTACTCTGAGAAGTAATACCTTGATACGAATTAATCTCAATATAAGTGCGTTATGCGCAGATGTCACTTTCTAGAAATGTAAGCATTAATGTAATACAGAGATACTGGTTCATACAGTAATATGGAGAAATATCTTGTAGGAAAAAATATCCCCAGGGAGTGATTCTATGGTTTGGACATTATTAAGGCCAGTAATGTCAAGTTGTCTGACGGCTTACTGGCCGAGTTCAGTGCAAAAAATTTGACACTTGCAGCAATTTCCAGAGTAATGTGGATGTTTAGAGAGTTGGGCCATGCAGAGGATTTAAGTCCCAAAAAAGCAGAGCGTAACATTTTCATCAAATTTTGGAGACTTTTACAAGTTGTCACCCAACATTTCACAGCAATGATCCAGCACTGATACAGACACTGTATATTAGTGATGGAAGACAGGCTGAATGAAGACCGGTCCGCTGGTGTTGCATGTTCAAACGCCACATGGAGCGGAGCTGTGAGAACATTTTAGGATACGGAAGTTAAGTATTAGTTCGTCACGTACATTCGTCAGGGCTTCTTCTTTATGATGTTTCTGATTATCTCTATCACTTATCACAGTTTATTTGGTCTCTGTTACAGCATTTTCTGTCTCTTTAATCTGCCACTGGTGAAAATACACAGTGTTACTATGCAGGAATCAAGATGCGCACTAAGCCCCTACTTGTCCATGAGCAAGTGCTTTTTCCTGACACCCCCTTTTCTTTCTCTCTTTTTTTTTTTTTTTTAAGCTTGTTGTTATGGTGATTTGGCAGTGAGTTGCGTAACCCGTCACCATGGGAACAAAAACAACTAAAACCCGTGTGTTTGTGTGACAGTGATATGAAGGAAATCTGAAACAAAGGTATCTTTTTTTCTCCTTCCCACAGAGAGCACACAGGCAATGCACACACAGACACAGAAAGCCCCACGCTGGCTGTGTGGTGGCCATGACACTGTGGAGGGCTGCTGTACAATAGGCCTCCATCACAATAGACCAAAGGCTGCTGTTGCTGTTTTTTTTATTTGAATAGCATCACAATCAGTGGATAAGCTTGTGAAACCAAAATGTCACGTGGGTCCCGCGAGGGGGAAAAAATGGGAACGGTGATTTAGCCGTGGCCTTTTGACACGAACATCAAGGGTGTATGATGTCATGCCAAAATATTTTCCCCTAGTGTTAGAAATGGGGCTGTTGAGGCGTCGTTCTCACCTTTTTCTAACAGTTGGAATAGTTGGTCTATTCCCTGAGTGGATGGTGTTATCCAAGGAAATTTAAAATCGGATTTGAGTTTAGTTGATGACGTTTCACTAAAGTCAGGAGGTCAGGTCTCATCATAACCAGAAGGTCCGGCTCATTCAGGCCTGTACAAGACACAGAGCTACCGACCAGGAGCATGGCAACATGAAACTGTGGCCACTCATCCTTTGTGTATTTCTGACTTAATATCCAATTCGCTAATTAAATCTCCCCACAATTACATCATCCAATAAGACTTAGTGTTACTTTTTTCTCCCTGTGAAAGAAGAGAAAAACAGGTTTTAGAGAAGAAAAAGTTTAAAAGAAAAAACTAACAAAAAAAACACATTGTTTCTTGTGCTTCAAGTCAGTTCTGACACTTTAATTATTAATATCAGACCACAATCTTTCTCTAACCTTAACTTTAAAGTGTTACAAAAACTCTTTAGTAATATAAGTGGATATTGTAGGAAAACAAATGGAAGACCTTGTCAGTGAATGTTTTACTGATAACTTCAGTATTTTGCGACTTGCCTGCTGACAACATATCTTAGTGATAGAAAATGAGAGATTCCTCTGTTACACAACCCCAATGTAAGAGATGAAATTCACATTTTCCTTGTTGAGCGCAAAAATGCATTCTTAAGTGGGTGAAGTGGGTAAGTGGGGTTTTTCTATAGTTACAATTGTTGTAATACTAAATTCCCTAACTGAAGCAGTCCTGTGAATGTGTTTCCTGTCATGTAATTTAAGCTTACAACACTTTTTTAAAATTTTTTAATGGACTAGAACGAAATACTACAAAGCACCTCTACAACAATGCACCTTTAAAAATTCAGGAGAAAGCCCATCATGAGTTACACATTTAATTGAAACACCTCTGTGGACTGGCTCAGAGGTGTAGTGCAACTGGAAAAGCTGCAGTGCGGGCGGATGTCAAGCTCATCTAATAGGCTCGTCTATGAAAACGTAGTTAAGCTTAGCTTTCATTTCCAGCAGGCACTGTGGGCTTTCTCTTCAAGTGCATTGGCGCAGTGAGTGACGCATGAGAGGATGTTTTGCTGCCTTTTCATCTTAACGATAGCTAAGGCGACCGGCAGCTACCGTAACTTTTAAGCTGGAATGTTTGTCTTGCGTGTTAATGAATGCACGAGTTGACATTATGAATCAATACACACTTAAATGTCAGTATGACAGCTTTGACCATTGTCTTTGTTTTTATTGACTCTCTTGCATGACATGTGCTTTGGTGATGATCACATCTTCCAGCGCTTATATAATGTATGTGAATTTCAATCGAATTATGCAAACTGCGAATATTCTACTTCCTCGCTCGGAGCGTCGTTCCCTTGCAGCACTACACCCACGCCACACACACAGTCACACTTAACAACATGTGATGTCTTATATTCATTGGTAAAAGCTCCCCAAATGTCCTAAAGCCACTGCTTAATTGATTGTTGGATCAATCCACATGATCACGTACCTTAACAAGTCCTCTCCAGAAGCAACGCCATACAACAGAGGCGATCAAAAGGCTGACCAGATGAAGGAAGCTTTCATTTATGTCCTGTGTGTGTGTGTGTGTGTGTGTGTGTGTGTGTGTGTGTGTGTGTGTGTGTGTGTGTGTGTGTGTGTGTGTGTGTGTGTGCGTGCAGGAGCGAATGACTCTCGTTCTCCTTCTCAGAGGAGCCACTGTGAAGGTGCCTCGAGCGAAGAGCCGAACCCCCGGCTGCTCAGTGGTCAACAAGGAAAAGATGATTGCGGTCACACCGGGTGGCCTTCAGGTTTAAAGCAGGATGTTGGTAAAAGCATTCAGGCTCACTAATAGCTTTCTTGAACAAACAAAGGTTACAAAAATGTTAATACCATGACTAAATGAAATGCATACCAGTGACGGGATCAAGAGTACCCCCACCGGCAGTGGAATTTAATGATCAGAGGCAGGGAGGAAATATTCACCCCTATGCTGCCTGCGGCCTCTAGGCACATGACGTATATCTACAAACCAATCTTATTTCCTCGTTGCAGCTTTTTTTGCCAGGAGCTAAAATGAGGTCTCATTTTCATTTCGCCACTGGAAAGAAAACAAAAAAAACAAAAAAAAATAAAAAATAATGAGATAATATTCATAGACAAAAGCTTTGGAAGATTTAGCTGATCGCCCATAAATTACAGTTCATTTATATTGAAAATCAAGCACATTAACAGCTGTGTGACCTCATCACCGTGGAGATAACTTCTTGCCTGTGAAATCCTGAAATAGAAACATCAGCAACATAATTACTCCATAAACGTGTGAATCTGTTAAGAAACTCCGATGCTGAAATAAATTCAGTCACCAAAAGGATCCACCATGATCCAACGGGCCGTCTGTTCATTTAATGACAACGTTTTCGGTTTTTTTTGTTTTACTTTTAATTATATAGTTATGAACACTAAATAGTTTGAAGCTGTTCTGAATCGTCCAGATTAGAAGCTTTAGCAGCATTGTGTGAGTAACAAAGAAATAAATCAAAGCTTTTTCTTGAGGAACAATTTGAAAGAGTGCAGGCCACACATAGTGCAGTCATCTCATGGACTTCTGTCTCTCTTCCCTGGTGATGAAACAGCTTTGAAAGAGTCCTTTGTGTTTGGAGAGGAACCTGTTTGGAGGTGGCTGTGTGTGACGGAGGAAGGGCCACAGTGTCGTCCTTCGCAGCAAATACTTTTAACAACCTGGAAAATCATTTCGGCTGATCGCTGGTACTGTTCCCATGTTGTAGGTGGATGTTGCAATCAGAGGCGAAATGCTTTCTCCACAGTGAGACTGGCTGCGGCTGCCATAGTTAAAATAATGTTAAAGGAAGTTTTGTTGGTATTAGCATTGAGCAGAGTGAGAAACACAAGCAGGCGGCTCTGGTTTTATCTCCAAACAAAGTGATGAAGATAATCTGGCTAAACTATTGGCTTGTGTACAACCTGTTTGACCATCTGTCTGCTCATCTTTCTTTGTTGCAGTGACGCTTTGTTCCCAAAATATCAGCAGTGACTGTGTCGAGTAAAATCACAACTGGTAGAAGTGATGGACAAAACTATACGAAATAAGATTTTAATGTTAGTAAACCTGAATTATTCTTTACTTCATGGTGATTCTGATGTTATCTCGGCCTGTGTCGTCTGTTTTTAGATCAGGTTTCTGTTTTTCTCACATTTCTAGACACCAATACAAGCAGCTCTTATCGTTTCATATGTGGCTCAGCAAGTGTGAATATACACTGGGTTCATAATTAATTAAACTATGTAAAAATAATTAAGCAAAAACTTTAAAAATACATTAATGGGACTCATTGTTGCAGTGGGTGGCGTATCACTTGGTTACAATAAACATGAGCGCTGCACTTTATTTTGAGTCAATCCTACACATTTCCTGCTCCTGCTTTAAACACTAATGTGCTGAATATGGCTGAAAATAGAGTCGCATCGATACATTTTTGTTTGTTTGTTTTTTTACTCCTGTTTGTGTAATGTTTCCAAAAATTACAGGAAATTATTTTGCGCCTAAAAAAAAATTACATAAACTTGACATATTATATTTTCAGATCTTCAGTAGGAGCCAATAGACACTTCTGGTTCTGTTGACAATAAGAAAACTATAGAATATTACCATCATTTAACAATGAACTTAGGTCTGCTCCTCTGGGGTTAAAACTTATCTCTATATCAGAGTCTACTTTATATTTTCTTGCCCACCCCCTTTTTTTTTTTAATAATGTAGTTTGTATTTAATTTACCAAGACATTAATTGCTAATTAATGGCCAACACCAGAAGACTGAAAACATATACGGTAATAAGAAGTAGCTTTGTCCAGTGCTGCATCCTCTTACAATGTTCAGCAGAGCTGTATTATCCCCAGAGGACTGTCATTACAGCTGTGCTGCTGAATCTGGTCAAACACAATGAAAGTCTGCCAGTGTTCACTGTAACCTACAAATCAGCATAATGTAACATTAATTAGACTCACAGTGATCACAATAAAAGTCAGGAGAGGCGGGCTTTGCCAGGGAGCGCGGTGAAATTGGAGTCACAAACCTGAGACGTTTCTGAAATGAGGATCTTCCCACATGAAGTTAGCTTCAGTCCATGAGTGATAGGCCAAATAACGTGAGAGCTATCTTGTCTCGGTGAATTGCATGCATCAGCGTTGTCCTTGCTCTCCTCGGGGCAAAGCCATTGACAGATCTGTCAAAATGATGGTATAAAATGGAGGTAAATTGAGTGTAATGCAGGACGCTGTCTCACTTTTATGGGTGTGACTTATATATTTTCTTTCACTCCAATCAGTTATAGTCTTTTCCTCTTTCTTTTTTTTTTTTGTGATTCATGAAAGTGTGGCTTATTTCAGAAGTCTGGCCTGTTCGTTTAAGGAGATGTCATCATTTTAGATTAAAATGTCCACAATCCTCCATAAAAAATAGATAAGATGAAGCTGTATTGATCGCCATGGGGAAATTAGGTTGTAGCATCAGCAAGAGTAAAGGGATTTAGCATGGGAGTGAAGGAGAGCAAAAGGATAAAAATAGAATCTGAAACAAGCAACAAAACGATAAAAATAATGAAAAAAGACAATTAAGAGATTAATTTTCTATTAATGGTTTAATTATACAGGTAGTGTTTTACTTATAAATATGTATAGGAGAGAACTTGCAGACACTGTTCAGATACATTTGCTCAATTCCACAAACCGGATGAATGAAACAAACTTTTTCGCAGGCAAGTGATGATGCATCAAATCTTGAAAGCTAAGGAGAAGTCAGATTAATTAATCAAAGAACACAGTAAATCATTGTATACAATCCTTCTGTATAGGAAATCCTTTTTGTAACAGCTGCTGTATAATACTGTGAGGCTCAGTTTACCTCACACAGAGTATCCCCTATGGGAAACCCTGTTGTCTAGAGCCCTATAGATTGCGTCAGCCTCGGATCGTATTGAGGCACAGATCATGCTGCCACAAGGCATTTGCATCCTTTCATCAATACACTACAAATGCATGCAGTGGCTGTGCCTGCAAGGCTCCATTTGGCAGCAAAGAATAACAAGGCAGGGGCCATGTTGAAAGCCACAGCGAGCCGAGACTCACCAACCACAGATCTGCAGCTCCACGGGTCAGCTCGAGTGTTTGGTTATAGTTGCAGGACGTCCACTCGCTCCTGGCCTCTGTGTGTCCTCTCTACGTAACACACAGAGGTTCAGCTTTCCCATCCTTGTTGAGATTGTAAGTGGATCTTGTGGCAAATTAATTTGAATTTAAAAGCGTCTTTGTTTGACCTGTTCAGCTTCCAAATGTATTCAGAAATTCAGAGGTGCAAGTGTCAAGATAAGGAGGCCTCAAGCGGAGACTACCACAGAACCACAACAGAAAAAGTAAAATAAGACAAGATCAAAAACAAGATTTCACACTACACAGTGATTTGTAACCTGAACATGTATACACATTATAAAGTTGAGATTAAATTTGCAATTTACTTTTGAAAGTGTAACATCATAGAATTAAAGGTCACAGGATAAAATTAAAGGAAGGCGTAGCCCGAAGGTCTTGTATTAGAAAACTGAATGTATTTCTCATTTTTGTACAGTGTGAGAATCTATTAACAAAAAGGAACTTGCTCAGGTTGTGCAGTCAACTGTAGTAAGAGTCAGCTCCGCATTCATTTTTTGTCGAATCAAATCATCAAGATGAGGTCACACACTTTTCATCAGCTCAGTCTGTGCTCAAAACCGTATTAACACACAACGATAATGTGACAATGGCAAACATTATGCTCACTGTGTTGGATTATGCAGCTGAAACAAGTGTCAAGAATCTACTAACAGATTGTCATGAACATATACTGCAATGAATGGAAACCAACAGCTCCAAGGACAGCAGGGAAAACGCACGCTCAAAAATTCTAAACTGTAAAGCATGTATTGTGAAAATGCTAATCAGCAATTAATCGGAAATATTATTGAAGTGGCAATATGGCCAAGTGAATTATGAATATTTTTGATGAAGGTCAAATGTGTCACAATAAACCATAGAGAAGCATTGTGGTGACACTTTATCACTGTGGAAGACTAAAACTGAGAAACACAGCTGCAAAGCCGTAGTTAGTCATTAGTCAGAAGACTCAGTGTTTGCACGTTCTGTATGTGCTTCATCGGCTGACACTGTCTTTAGCCTTGCATCACCAATGTTAGCTCTCATGATCAAAACAAGGACACAGGGAGAAACGTCTTCAAAGAGTTCTTAAAACAAAATGTAGGATCTTTTTACCACGTAATACATCCTTTCAAAAGCTCAGCCTTTGACTAATTGGTTGGTAAATGTTTGATGTCAGACAGTAGTGACATAACCAAATGACAGATTCCTCCCAGGTCTTTAATCACAAGACCACCGCGTTGTTATGTCTTGGCTCATGTTGCTTCCAAACAGCCGCCACTGGACCAGGCGACTGATAATATAAATTATGGAGGATTTTTATGGGTGCATATAAAGGATCAATGATGAAATGTTCCACTTCCCACTGATGGTGTCACACTAGTTATATATTCTTCCTTTTTAATCTGCAAATTATGCCTCATTAAAGATGTGCTATGAATTTAATGTGGAAATACACCACTCCTCTCAGCCTAAATTACAAAGTGAGACTTTAACAGAGAAAACACTCCATCTCCACAAATTGAGACCCTGTAGTGTCACCAAATTACATACTGGTGTCAGACGTTTCATGTCCACGGGAGGGGATTGATTGAAAATTGAGAGCGAATTTCAAGCCGTCTCCCTAAACCCCACACAGAGAGCGCTTCGTCCAGAGGAAGTTCAACTCTGGTTTTACTCACCCCCTCGAGAGGCGAGTTTGCAAACAAAAGTACACAGACAGTTAATTAACACACACAAAAACATTCTGAAATGGAGAACTTGGAAAGGCTTGAAACATACATAACAGTCTATAGCTGGCCAACAGTCCTTTTGTATCAAGCACCACGGACGAGCCAGGCTGAGTTTCCCTGAGGGGCTGCAGAGAGTTAGAACAACTTCAAGTGCCATTCATTTCATGAGTGTTTCCCAAAACCAGCTTCCCCGTGACATCCAGGGACTCGTGATTAAAAATGCATACATTATATCAACAGACTCTACATGTACATACATATGGTCAGCTGTACGTACAGAGCTCTACATGACGGGACAAAAGATTAAAAACCAGTGAGCTGGAAAGGTGAAGCAAAGGCCGGGTCGATAGGGATAGAGCCATGGGGATTGTTTTTAAAATCAAGGTGACTATGAGGAGGCGAACGACGGACAGCATGTATAAATTCTATAGATAGATAGATAGATAGATAGAGAGAGAGAGAGAGAGAGAGAGAGTACTTTGTTGATCCTAAAGGCAAATTGCAGAAAGTTTCTTTCAGTGTCTTTGTGTAAATATTGACATAGCAGAGGATGGTTTCGATCCATCAGCCTCTGGGTCACGGGCCTAACGCGCTTCCACTGCATCACTCTTCTTCACACAGTTTTGAAACCTTTCCAGAGAGAGTTGGTAAATCTGTGAAACACTCGGTGACGGATGCACAGTTTGACTTGCAGACTTGTAGATGGCTGTTGGCTTCCACCCACACCTCCCTCACTTGTGCTGCAATATCAGGACGAAGAGGATGAGATAGAAATGATCGTTTCCTTAAATGAGGACGGGGTGTCGGAACAATTGAACATTTTCAAAAGGTCACCAACCTGCAGAGTCGCTTGTTTCGCTTGAAGATCAATGTCCAATAAATCTCTTTCCTGGCTGAAATGAATGAATGAATTACAGGCTGCATCTGCCTTTTGATCATGTGGCTTTGGCGGTTCATTGCCCCTTATTTATTTGTCTTGTCAAACCTGTGGCTATACCTAAACTGAAAAGACCAATCGAAGGCCAATTTAGTCATATATGAAAAAAATAATACCTATTCTGGTATCTTCTCGTGTTGTGAGTATTTGCAGCGCGTGTGTTGTAAAATTGATGAAGATGTTTTCTGAACTTGCGTGTACTTTGTCCGTTTGCACCTGTTTTACTGAAGTTGCAGTGCATTGAGCTCTCTGGGCCACCGTAGCCCCCGCTTCATTGAGATGTCAGCTTCACATGCCATGCTTACCGACGTGCTCACTCACATCTTAGATCTGTGAAATCTGATTGCAGTGTGTTTAGACGTGTGCGGCCTAGGGGGAAATATAATGCAGTAAAGTGCATCGCAAATAGCCTGTAGAATGACTGATTTACTCCACTTTACTCTAAATCACCAAAGTGATTTGATTTCATGCAAACACACGGGCTGGACAAACCTTCCCCAGTGAGACTGAGACTTGAATGTAATTATCCTATGCATATAGATGAAAAAAGTGATGAAATATAAAGACACACAGTGACTGTGTTTGAGTGAATCTAGCTGCAGTCCGTTTGTTAAGGTCTGACTGAGATTGAAATAGGCATTCTTCGGGGGGGGGGAATATAATACCAACTCCACCAGTGTTTCAAGTGCTAATACATCCCTCATCCTCAGGCTACCATATCTTTTCATCTGCACTTTGTGTTGCATTCGTGGCTAATTGAATGATAATGCACACCGTTTTAGATTATGGCTCTTTATTTGCATGCACGTCTCAGCAAAAGTGGAGTGTGAACAAAGAAGTTAAAAGCTGAGGAGAAAAGACTGTTTTAAGTGTGTTCTCAGGTCATGATGTGGGCTGCGGAGCGCTACTATGTGTTTTGTTGAGTGAATTGAATTGAGGTATTATTTCACCATTTCAAATGTAATAGCGGTGTACTCAAAGCAGAGTTAAAGAAGGGAGGGGGAGTGAAGGGTGAGATAAAGATCGATAGGGAAACCCTTGGCGCTGGAACATTAGTAATGCTGCAAGGATGCTCCATCTCTCTCTAAACCCTCTCAACAATTTTTCCTGACCTTTTACTTGAGGAGACGTTTATGCACTTCTGGTTCTCAAGATCAAATGTCTGCCCTCCTCATAACATCCTCTCTATATATTTTCCCTTGACTTGGCAGCCAGCTTTTATATTTGAAGGCTTTTGTATGGGGTAGCGAGACATACAGTTAAGTGTCCTAACAAGGCTGTTTATCTTTAGTCTGCTGAATGCTTTTGGGATTTTTAGGAGCACAACAGATACTTCCCCCAATCCTTCTAAATCCCCTATCATATACAATATACTGTACCTGGATTATTTGGGTGGAAAGTGTGCGTAGTGTGTGTAGTTTATTCCCAGGAATATGTGTTTGCAAGGCTCGTTTTCCACATATTTAGCTCTTTTTAGTAAGTTAGTAGCAAGTTAAGAGTTTGACTACGCTGCTTTTTGTGAGAGCATTGATATATTTGTTACATAAAAGCTTTCCTGCATTAGTTTCTCTGCAAAAAAAAAAAAAAAAAGAGGCTTGTGTTGGATTTATTTCAAGGTTAATCTAGCTCTAACACACACACACACACACACACACACACACACAAAAAAAACCTCCCAATAAGTGGATTGATGATTAAATCCTCCACTGGGATAAGTCTGTAGTATTGTGGTTGGAATCATTAGCTTTTTTCTAATCTAAAGTGTCTGTCTTTGTGGACTGTTATTGGCATTACAGTGGACGTGGAGCCGCAGCCTCAAAGTGGCCCAATACTTTCATTAATTGGCATCAGACAAAGTAATCTAATGAATAGAAAGTGGCCTTAGAGTAGACACCAACTCATTCCCCCACCACACAAACACACGCACGCACGCACACACACACACACACACACACACACACACACACACACACACACACACACACACACACACACACACACACACAGAGCAGATGTTTCACGTAATGGGAGCACAACAGGAAGAGAATTCGATTCAGTTTGGCCTGAGGTCTAATAGGACATCAAGTGGAAGAGGAAGGCGATAGGGTTTCACACTGGAAGCCCATCTGTGTCCATGCTCCACTTCAAGCCCACCTACCCACTGATGTTGTTCGTCTGGAAAAGGAGACAAGAGCACCCTGATGCATCGTAGGCTCTAATCACCTTCTCAAATGACACCGCGAGGCCTCGGGGGTTGAGAGCAAAGGGGGCAAGGATTTGTTTTGTTTGATGGCATTCAATGCATGTATTGTCATTGTACAGTTTCATTGCATTTAAAAGGGATTAGGAGGCTCCCGGGAGGTAGTCAGGTGACCTTCAGGCCTGACATGAAAGTATCGGTGTCACTTCGGGTTCACAGTCAGAGGCAACAAACCACTGTGCTTTTGGCAAAATATAGTCAATACACTTTAGCAGTGTTGTGTCGTCCACAGTCTACTGTCGGCCATCGACCCGTTACGCTACTGGAAGAGGGAGAAATACTCTACTACTAATCTCATGCAACATGCAATGACGGAATATATATATATATATGTTTTTGTTTTCATTACATTTACATTTATCATGGTAGAAAGTGGAGAACTTAATGTCTCCCGGCCGATGGAGGGCAGATGGGATTTTCCCTCCTCACAGATGGTGCTACAAAGTGTGGCACTACTTTGATTTTTGAAATAAAAGTGCCTCAACTTTTTTTTTTAAAAACATGAATATTTCCTCTGTTTAAACATTTGAGAGAGTCACAACCAGTGTCAGGAACACCACATAATTAAAGACACATCTCCATGACCACCGGAGCATAAATGCTTTTGGTGTCTGGAGAATTTTTCCACCTTATTTCAAGTGTTGAGATAATATCCTGCTAAAAAAGTATAAATGAAACAAGCTACACTCAGACGTGTGGAGAGAGAAATCTTCTTCTAATCATCTTAATTTTACCACATTCATAGGGTCCATGGTTCTGATGCCAAAATGTGAATCCTACGTCAAATATTGTGCAAAGTTTTTGGCATGGATGCATTCAAATAACTGTTTGGAGTCTTAGTTTTAGCTCAAAGTGATAGTTATTTGACACGGGGTTGTGTGAGCTACTTAGAGTCAGTGCAGAAGATGTTTTTAGCCTCTTTCAAAAATTGCACACAACCCCACGTCAAATAACTATCACTTTAAGTTTCCTGATGTTGGCCCTGCAGTCTCCCCTGTGTTTGAATGAACAGATGCAGAAGAGTGACGCAGGCAACGGTGCTGCTTAAAAAAAAAAAAAAAAACTAAATAAAAAAACTAAATTACCAGTAAAAACAGTAACAAGCTGGCAACCATTATGTCGTGGGCTGTTTGGCCAGCAGCAGGTGCTTGAGGAACACATGGAGACACATTCCTTTAAGTGCCTTGCTCAAGGCCGCCTCGACAGTAGTTTGGGAGGCAGGGGAGAACGTTACCACTTTCACTTTTAAAAATCCCAGCATGTCTGGAGATTCAAGGTTTCTCAGAGCTCTAGGCTACAGCTGCCTGCAGACATAGTGAGATAGATGGAGCAAAGTGGTGGGTAATGCTGATCCAATATCTACTTATTTTTTAAACACAGAAATAAAATCATATAGAGCTTTAAATGGTGGAGGGGAAAAACACGCCTCTCTCATATTAACATTGGCAGGCGGACTGGGTATATATCCCTCTATGCGAGGCACATATTCTATTCTCTCTTGAGGCGAGGATCGGAGGTAGAGTCTCACAGTTTTGTCATGTGGTCATGTGACTGGTAAAGTCTACAGTAATGGGGGGAGATTTGAATGGTGGCTCGGCGTTGGGACCCAGGAGAATGAAGCATATGTCCTTCTGGTAGAGAAGCCCTTAGGAGGAAGTTTGTGGACTGCTGCACAGATTTTGTCATTTTTAATTCTGATCCAGGCAAAGAGCAGTTCTTCTTTCCAAATACACACACACACCAATATGCACACACACACACACACACACACACACACACACACACACACACCAACATGCACACATTCCTGTGAGGTAGGGAGCTCTTGGTCGATAAAGACTAGACAGCCTCTAAGTAGCCTCTCTCATCATTATAGTTCCTCCAGCCTCTTCTCTATGGCTACGACTGCTCATTTGTAAGTGCGGGATGTTTGCACGGCTGTGGCTTCATCTTTTGTTGCCCCCAGTGTTTGCCATTCAGTTTATGGGGCCCACACACACACACACACACACACACACACACATCCATGGATTCCTCTCTCTTTTATTATGGGAATTCCAGGCACATGTGAGTGAAGCAGGGAGGCAGTCCAGATACCCCTCCCCCTCTGGCTGGTAACCCCTCATTCTCATGGATTTCTCATGGGGCTAAAGCAGACGAAGGGGGGGGGGGGAGAAGGAGGAGGAGGAGGAGGAGAAGGGAAGGAGAGGCTAGGCTAATTCATCAATAATCTTTACCTAATCCCTCCCTCTCCCCTTCTCCCTCTCACTTACTCTTACTCTTAGTCTCTCTCTCTCTCTGCCTGGAGGCATTCAAGCAATACATCCATCCCCCGCCCCACCTCGCACACACACACACACTCACACACACCCAGCGCTTACACTCACACTTGCATGCGCACACACATAAGAGTCTGCCTGAACACGTCCAGAGGGAGAGGATGAATCGAGCTGCAGAGTGTTATTTCTTTCACCTCCATGTGTGTGTTGGTGTGTGTGGGGTAAGCCGAGTCTTCTGAGAGTTGTGTGTCTTAGCTCTGACCGGGAGCTAAAATGGTGATTATAGACTAGAGACTAGGTGTGGCAAGATGGGGCGGCGTCAAAGGCTTTGTCTGTAGTTCCCGTACAGCCCACCAACCGGGGAGGAGGCTCTGCCTGTCTATCAGAGTCTGTCCTGGAGCCATGCTCAGTCTGGGACTGAAAGAGCCGCTGCGTGGGGCTGAACCACTCTTAAACCAAGACCTAAGCCACGGGAATTAGACAAGCACAAGTTCAAGAAACACGGTGGAACCTTTGCAGCCAGCAGCAAGACCATGACCAAGTGAAGAACTGCCGGAGCATATTGCTGTTTTCTTTTTTTCTGCCCTCATTTATTCTTCTTTTGGAACTCATGACAAAGATTTTCTTAAGAGAAAAATCCCAAAAAAAAGAAGACAAACTTCTGTGGAGTGCCTGCTGAGTAACACAACCTACGGAAGAGCTTTTTTTCCTTTTGGGGAATTCAGAAAAGATCCTCTTGAATCTTTTTATTTACATTTAAAGGATGAGATTTCAATGATAAAACCATTTGGAATATGGGACTTTTAAAATATGATTTGGACCATGGGGACAGGAAACTATGTTTTTGTGCTCAGCTCTGGGTAATTTTGATAAGTATGTCACATTTATTCTGTTTGTTCTGTGATGATTTTGCCCTACTTTGATTTCACTGTAGCAGTTTAGGTGTTAAGCTATGTTGACTTGTTTTTCTCAACAAGTGCAGTGTTGAATAACAATGTATAAACCATTCAAAATCCCACACAAGATTCTTATTTTAATCTGCAACTTAGAGTTACCTTCTTGTCCGGTGGGAGTTTTGTCTCTTTGCCAAATTTTTGTGGAGATTTTTGCGTTTCAGTTCAAATTGGTGATTGAATGTGTTGTTCACTCCCCCAGAAACGAATCATTGACCTCACACCTTGTTGATGTGAACATGTGAGACTGGATTGCCTCTCCTGTGAATGCTTGACATGTATTGGCCAGTTATCATCTGATAAGTGTGTGTTGACCTTTTCCCCTCCTCCCTCTATGGCTGACTGAGTATAGCAGACCTCCGTGACTTCCTGCTCATACCTCACCCACGGTTTCATTTCGTTGACTCCTCCTCTTTCCATCTTTTTTTCCCCACGAACTGTAACTCTGTTAAAATCGGCGAGAAAAGTCAATGGAGAAGTTTTAAATGTTTAACCTCTCTCTTCTCTTTTCTCTCTCCACAGCTCTTGCAGGTAAAATCTTTCCAACCAGCTCAGATGCCCTCCTCACTTCCTCAGCAATGACAGCCAGTCCTTCACCACCCAATGTCTACCTTCCCGCCAACTTTAAGATGTCCAATGCACAACTGGCTTTCTTTTTGCGAGAGGCTCAGATCACAGGACAAACAGTTGGCGGCGGCACTAAGAGCAGCAGCGGTCCCGGCATTGGACACCCGCTTCAGCGGTCGGAGAGTTTTGTGGTTTTCCAGACAAAAGACCTCCCTGCCATCAACATAAGCTTTGGGCCTTTTGCCCGAGACCAGACCCTGTCCAAGGAGTTGCTCCAGCCAGCTAGTCCACTGGATATTCCCGGCCAGCTGACGGTCAATTGGAAGGTGAGGGCCTTCATTGTCCAGGCCCGGGTATTCTCCAACAACCCCACTGTCCAGGTGTTTTTCTACATTGCTGGCCGCGACTGGGATGACTTCAAGGCTCAGGACAAGCTGCCTTGCGTCCGTCTGCATGCCTTCCGGGATGTCCGTGAAATTAAAACCTCCTGCCGCATGAAAGGCAACCTGGCGCAGTGCTTGGCCCAGCTGGAGCTGCCTCCGTCCTGGTTTAACACCAACGTGGCCCCACTGGGCAGGAGGAAAGGCTCCGGTGATGGGCTCTTGGATGGGCTGACCAGTGAGACCCTCCAGGCTGAGCTCTACTACACACTGCATGAGCCTAATCTGGAAGGGGAGTGCAGTGAGGGCTCAGGTCACAGGGGTGGTGGTGTTTCCAGGGGAGAGCCTCTGTCACAGCACCCCCTGCTGCGCATCGGGAGCATCAGCCTGTACCAGGCCAGTCAGGAGCAGCTGCTGGTGGATAAGCAGTTAGACAAGAACATGTTCCTCAGGCTGCCTGAGAAGCCCCTGAAGCCTGGAGAGACCCTCAAAATCTTCCTCTACCTGATGCCCAACTCCACTGTCGAACAGTTCAGCCTCAAGTAAGTCTCCTTTAAAATGCACACTGAAGACACACACTGTGGTTTGCTACCAAACCCATCCTGTTTCCTGCCAGTATGTCACATTTAATGTCTTTATATTGACACATATACCCTTTGGAAATAAGTATGATCAAGCTTTTTCCGTGCACAGCAGAAAGCTCATTCTGTGAACTTACTTGTTTCCATGCAATCATGTGCACAAGAATTATTGATGAATAGATTATTTGCCTGCTTCCTGGTAGACGTCAGCCAACATTAGTCATTTCTCTCCTGTCATAAACTACAGTCCTATATCTCTCTTCATAATTATGCTCACACATAATCGTCTGCAATTTGTCCAAGGTTTATGCTCAAGGCAGTAAACAAAGCTAGGCGGTGTTAATGCTGCATCCTGTGAAGTCCCCAGCGGACACTCTGATAAGAAATATAGGATTTACATGTCCAAGTAGCCCGCTATTACTGGAACAATTATCACAGCACTGCGTGTCTTCATTACAGTCTCATAATCAGCCTCACTCAAAGCAGCATAATTAAATAAAGGTTTTTACGTAACATCAAAATTAATTGTAGCGTTTCATGATAGCAAAAGATCACGGTGTGCATGTAATTGTGGCCGACGTTACGTAATCCCGATTCATGCAATATTCTTTGTCTTGGGCTTTCAGGAGATGCGAAGCCATTTATGTTCATTTTAGGCCTAAAGAGCTAAATGAGCATATAATCACGTATTTCATCCTCCTCATTCATTTCTCCTTCACTGAGTCGAGTGATGTGCCATCAGTAATTAAAGCCAGGTAAGATAAAGAGGAGAAGACGGGGTTAAAAGGTAGCAGTCCTGTGCAGCTCACCTTCTGAAGTGGTGGCGTAACAATGACGACGATTTTTTTTTTCTTTCTCTCAGGACAGGGTGGTAATGATTTCCAGTGAACTGCTGCTCAAAGCAGTTTGTGTTTTAAAGCACGTGACCTGTGTTTGAACAGGTGATGGTTGTGTTTCATGCTCATGCACGTTAACTGCAGTGGAGAACAAACTGAATCCACAGTGTGGGCAGCTATATCATCATTGATTATTTTCAACATATCTTTAAAAGCATATTATCAAAGTTGCATATGTAGTTATGCCTACAGCAACATATGACATGTTTCCGCCTCAGAATGATGATAGTTGGAGCTCATTATCTAAGAAATATGAACATTTACAGATAATTTGACCAAATACTAAATATGTTTAATGATATTTCCAGCAGGCATCCTGCTACTGAAATCAATTAAATCTTTTTTTTATATATATATATCAATAATTTATATGATGCCATCTTGAATTAACAGCTATTAATTATGAAATTCGTATAATTAGCACTTACTGAATTAAGTTGACTCCCGCAGAGCTGGAATAAAAGGTATGATTGAATTCAAATAGATGTAATTTGTTCTCATATTGCCAGTGAATTCTCAACGTCTTCATTTCATTAGCATATGAATGGAAAAAGCCCATTAAACTAAAAGAAGGGAACTTTATCTGGGTACATACTGTACATACGAACAGTCAGAATCTTCTTCTTCTGTGTTTTCCTGACAACCTTCCACAACTCAGCCATCTCTGAATTTCAGCTTCGTAATTTTTCTCTGTTTTTCTCAGAACATGAGCGTTCAGTTTTGTATTCTCTGACATTAGAACTGGGTCTCGGACGGACCGTAATGGCGGTTGCAGTAAATAATATTTGCCAATGTTAAATTTGTGAGTTTGACCCTCTGTCTGTGGAAACAGAGCCGAGGGAACGTGAAGCTCAGCTCGGCTCTCCGGTCTCTGCACTTCTTTCCTCTTCTCGGTTGTCAACGCAATATTCAGGGTTGGAGAATAAATGATTATTTGCACTTGACAAAGCTTGAGGAAAGTAAGTTTTCCTCTGCTTGTAGCCGTGAAGGCAGCGGGAGAAACAGAAACAAGAGGAACCCATTACCAGCTAACTCAGGAATGATGATGAAACGCACTGTAAATATGATTGTTGTAATCTTAACAGAATCTCCCACAGACTTTAATGTAGAGAGCTGCAGAGTATTAATTAAGCCTCAATAACTCATTAAGCTCCAACTGAAAACCAGCACGATCTCTCCCTGAAGAAATGGTGCATTAATCGTGATTCTTCCTACTGTAAACACTCTGACAAGTTTTGATAGAAACAGATCAAACATGGTGGCATCGTCTGGTGCTTTTTAAAATCAGTAATCAAAATATATTTAAACAGTGAGGTCCTCAGGTGTCATCGTGACAGTAATAACTTCCCCATGCTGACAATAGCAAGCCTTTTCAGTCAGCATTTTTAATATAAAAATCATTGAGAAAACCTCAACAGCAGCCTCACATCAGCTTGTTGATGCATGTGATGTTATATTCTGTAGCTGTGGCCACAGCGTGCTACATAAAACAAGACGCATTGAACAGGAGAAAAGCTTTTGTATTATCTACCCTCCCACCTGAGAGATTAGAGTTAACACCTAATGAAACTTCATCCAATATTTTACTATCATCCTTTGGGAAATTACAGTTGCTTACAGAGTGTAAATATACGTAAACCTTCAATCAGTAAGCAGCAAGTGCAATTTTGGACCTTTGCATTTTAAAGTTCCTCTCCAGACATGTTTTAAAATAGGTAAAATGCTCCGCTATGATTCATAGTTTGTTTAACATTGTTTTCATACATAACAAGTGAAAAAAAAAAAAAAAAAAAAAGGAAAACTGGAGCTGGAGCTGGAAGCTCATCTACTCTTCCTCATTGAGAAACACTGGATCAGGCCTCGTGCCCCTCCCACCTCCGCTGCTCAGCAAGGCTGACAGGTGAAGGAGCAGAGAGTAACGAGATGGTTAGAGGAGGAACCGTCAGAGACTCAGCCACATGTTTGAGCGTCAGTCAGACCCAGAGGGGTCTGTTGAGACCAAAATCGGCGACTGGCAGACGCATCAGGACCGTTAGCGGAGTTAGCATCTTTTATTTGTTTATGTTGTTTGTTAGTTTGCAACTAGCAGTGGATGACACAGTGTTAGCGGTTGTGCTTTAGTTCTTTGTTATATATGACGTATGAAACCCTGGCTGTCTGGTTTACTGCAGTTTCAAGTCATGGTGTTGACTGCTTATTTTGGAGACTGGAGAGGGTCTTTAATATCATCTCATCTTGTCCGGTGATCACCCGCACTAGACGGTGTCATTTCAATTCAATTCAATTTTATTTGTATAGCGCCAAATCATAACAAACAGTGTGTTCAATCAAGTGATAGCATGTGGAATCAGCACTATCCTGAGGGAAGCTGTAATCAGAAATTAATTCAATATTTCATGCTTCGGAGTTGCTGTTTGTGTGTATTTAAAGACACTCTCACAGTTCTCCTTCTTGTAGCCAGACTAGTCCTAACCATTCCTTATCAAAGTCCCAACCCCCAGGAATCCCAAGCATTTGTCTTCACACTGTCAGAGCAGCATTTACACTCTTCAACAGACCCCCTCTGTAAAATGCATGATCTAGTGTCAGTTGTAATATTATGTCCTATGTAACACACAGTCTCTGCCAGACGGCGCTCCTCACTTTTACTGATGTACACCTTCATCTGAAATCTAGATCACAAAATAGTTTAATTGATTCAGAGAAAAGAGGGTCTGTGGGAATCTGTCAGTCAAAAAGTGGTGACAAAGTTACAGCATGGCTTTGTAGTACAAGGGGAAGGCTCTGTCACGTCCCCTGCCTCTTGAAACATTTAGCTGACCATGTTAGCATCCATACAACACTGCGATTCTTAGGCAGCCTGCCTCTCCGAGACCCTCGCAGGGATGGAGATGAGGAGTGATAAAACAGAAGAGATAAAAAAAAAAGAGAGAAGGGGCACAGAGAAGAAAGCCCAGTCTGAGCCTCCTGAGTGACTCGACTCAATAGGGTGTGAATTCAGTCGTTCTTGAAGCCAACTGTCGAGTCGTCCGTGCGCATTGAGGAAGATGATTAAAGATGCAATAAGAAGCGTCTTTAAAGATGAATCAGACGGCTTCCTCTTTCTCCTCTGACTCTCCCTTTGCTTCCACCATTCCCTCCAGTTTTCCTCCTTTCAGTCGTCCAGCTTTGAAGATCTCTGGACTTGTTATTGCCGACGATGGCGTGCCGGGAAGGCAGAGGCCGGAGTCTGGCCACTTGTGGAATCTGCCCTCGATCTCCCACGGCCACAGTGGCACTATCATTGATGTGCATAATGTGTAACTGCATGAGTGTATGTCATCATCTGCAATATTTTCTACTCACCATCACAGACTGATATACAAGCACAATAGTGACTTTATCAATCCCCAGTTCTACTCATTACCATGTACTTGATTTGCAGAATAAGAGGGAAAACAGTTATTGTGTTGCACAAAATATTTCAACAGAAAAATTGTTGATCGTTGAACACTGGACACTTAATTGAATGAGAAGTGGTCCCCGAGAAGAGCAGCACGCCGAGTTCTTAGGAAGGCTGATATCAAAATGGTTGTTAAAATATCAAGCATCTCACGGGGCACAACTCAGACTCCACTATTAGCTACTTAAGTAGTATATTGACATATGCACAGTAAATTGGAGGCAGTAAGGGGAATGCTGTCAATATGAAACCAACATTAGATGCTGCTTCATTTGTGGTTTTGTAAAGCTCCACTCATCAGTATCTTTTGTATTAACAATTGCTCAGTTGACGACATAATGTGAAGGGTGTTGCCGTGGTGAAATATCGCATCATATCCTCAGCCCCTTTCAGCTCACTGTTTCAGTTTTCTGGTTCACAACCTCATTTCCACCTGTAGCAGAGAGCTGCTTAACCACCTGTGAATGACCTGCTCAGAACCAAACAGTCGACAGACAAAGTTAGTGACTAGCTGGTGAACACAGTAGATCATTGGTGAATTGGTCTCAGATGGAAACATTTGAACTGTAATAAAGAAGAAATCAATCAAATGTCACTAAATCTCAAAGGCAGGAGTCTCTTGTTCTGCTGCCACTCCCATCTCTTACAGCTATAAACATAAATAAACAAAGTCACTTGTTTGGATGCACTAATTAAAATCTGTCTCCAGATGCGTCCAATACTGTGTGATAAGTCGGTGCCTCCCCATGCGCTGTCAAAACATTTCTGATTGGCTGGAAGCCCAGCCGTAGACAGCTGTAAATCCACAACTGTTACTGGTCAAAGAAAGTCCAACATGAGGCTTTCTGAGGAGCTCACACACATACACATACGGTGCAGGTTGGTGAGTGACTGTAAAGGCACAAATGACTCAATAGGTCATTTTAATGAGCTAAAAACTGCAGCTTTACAATCTGACAGATCATTAAAAAGTTACCGGGTAAATCACGTGCGTTATCGAACCATGTGGCACAACATGAGCTTTTACCCCCTGGATCTGCTATTTGGATCCGTTTGCCATCTGTTTGTTGGATGTGTGAGCACTCATACTCACATTATAGGTATTTTATTTTATTTCAACACAAGCACAAAGAAAAGCCTTAACTGTTACTATTGCTAATGAAATGATAATTATTTTGACTAGAGCTCACCTTGCTTTGCCAAAGAGCTACAGCTGGTGGGCAGCCAGAAATATTGTGTTCACTGGTTTATTCATACGGGGACTTAGTTGCAGAATATCAAAGGCTCATGTAAGTAGCTTAACCTGAATGGGACTTGAAACAGCAGCTAGGCCACTGCAAGCATGTAAATGTAGTCAATGATAAGCCGCCAATTTAGATTTTGGTGACTCATTGACATTTTCGCTGAAGTAAACACAGCCTTGTTTCAGTGCACACACATGAACTGTATTCACATTATCCTCATCTCTGTGCACGGTACAAGGCTCTTGGAAACAGTGCAGTACTCCAGAGCCCTGGGTATGACATGCAGTATTCAAATGCCCTGGCTCCAAATAAAGGCTTGAGGAGAGAAAGCGCAGTGGAAGCCGGGGAGAGTGACCCACATTCAGCAGTAGTGGCTTCATCCCCGGCAGCTAGATGGTTGCTTGCGCTTCATAGGGAACACGGCAACTTCCTGACCTCAGCCTCTGCTTCCTGCCAGCTCTGCGGTCTCTCTCTCCGCTCCGTGTCCCACGTCTCATTGTCGCTGTCAGTGTCGGCTCCTCTTCTCCTGATGCTTTGATGGGAAATGTCAGCACCTCTCACCACGGAGCGTGCGCGCGTTCAGATCGTATGACTCGGGAAGTGATGCCTCTGCCACGGGCCGCCTTGTCAGGACACATCGGGTGACACGGAGAAACGCTGTTTATCAGCACTCATCTCTGATAAAAGAGGAAGAGGGCTGGGAGAGTCCTGCCTGCCTCAAAGTGCTTCGACTTTCACCGTGACAAAATAAAATGGAGCCTCTCTGTTAAGGATGTGCACCACCACTACTGCTCCCTTCCTCCCTCCCTACCTTTCTCTCTCTTAACCAACTGCGAACAAGTTGTTTGAGGTCACAGCAGGGGGGGAAAGTATTTACCTTTGTGAACTTTAATGTGTGTGAATCTCCTCTTAAAGGCCTTTGGCACAAATCACTAAAGGAGGATGTAGTGCATGTGCCAAGATTTTAATGAAATAGGCTGTTTTGAGCTCAAGTTAGTTTTTTAATGCTCAAAGAAAGTTGCATGTGTCAGCTCTCTGCGCTGGGCGAAATGCAGATATTTATGCAGGTTTCTTCCAGTGCTCGGCTACTACTAAAGTAATTCAGGCCCTTCCTAACCGTGAATAGGCAACTTTAGGTTATCCTCGTTTACATACAGTATATGCGTGACGGATTCTGATTTTACACCCGTATCTATTGAGGGCTGTTTTGCATGCACAGCGTGTCACAGATTGTTTGGTGGGTTTTGAGACAAACAAACAGTGACCCAAGCACAACCAATTGCGTTCCAACTCGACCCAAACCCACAAAGTTCAATCTGGGTCAAGTATTCAGCTCTAAACTCATTATCCACACATTCATCCTTTCTCCACCCACTGCAGACTGTTAATATTATTCGCTTTTGTTTTAGTTTAATCAGCAGACGTATCACATCCTAACCAGGGGACACAAACTTGTGCATTATTATCGTGACCAGTTGCTTATGCTTAAGCTCTTTATTCATTAACCTCTTCAACCCTGCTGTGGACTTATTCATCATGTTGTGAAGACAAACATTGTTCAGAGTAAGTATTTTAATACCAGTAAAGATCCCAAATTGCCCTCCTAAAGAAATATCAAGCTGAACAATAATGTACCTTTGAATCTTAAAAAAAAATGCTGCAGAAAATGGACTGATCAGGGTTTTTTGAATGAACTCTTTTTGACCGGGTGATTTGTGCTGGACCTTTGCGGCGTGCTCTGGATTGTTTTGTTTTTTCTTTTTAATCGCAGGTCACACAATTTTAAAAAGAAAGAATATTGCACAATTTCCTCCACATCATCTATTCTCTTTGCTGTGTCTCAGCATGCAGGCGTTTTTGTGGTCTAAATGGCTTTTAATCCATTTCAGTTGATATAATGTAAAATACTACTGAGTGGTGGCCATTCATGCTCAGCTCCTTTGCATCTGTTTGGTTTTCAAACACTTTTATGGAGAGTTAGTCTTCAGATTAGTGATGAAAGCTCTGCCTCGGCCAAAGTGTGTATCATTTCTTTGTCCATTAGATTGAGTTGGTCTAATGAAAGCTGTAATCAGAGAGCTGCTGTGTGTTTGTGTCAGTCATTGGTGCGTCCTACAAATCTTCACTTCACAACCATTTAGCTTCTTTGCTTTGATATTTTGTTTCCTAATAGGGGTTTTTCTATATATATACAACAGAGATATGCTCATACTTGTCTCCTGCCCGGATGAAATCAGTTGATCAAAAGTCTGTTTGTCTGACACTGACAGATGGACAAACACAGCCAGACCTGAGGATTTTCTGTTCTTTTCCACTTTTCTCAGTGTATATTTGAATACTGCCTGATCCTCCTGCAGAGTGTTCGTTTATAGACAGAGCCTGAGAGACAAATTGACAAAAGCTCAGAGCTCCTCATTTCTTGGGTCTGCAAGGTAATCAAACAAGCAGTCCTCAGGTATAAAGAAAAAAATGTGTTTTTCATTGCACTGCACTGGCTTACCTTCCATGTTTTATCTTTGTAAATTAATTTCAAATGAAACAGTTTTTTTTTTAACGTTTTGCTATCACCAAATCTCGTCTGTTCTCCGTCCAAACACATTTCTTCGTTTTCATGTGGACAGGTTTATGTTCGGTCCCAGCCGAGCAGAAAATGTGTTCGGTTGTGCTGCAGCTCAAGTTGTGAAATACTGTGATGTGTCTACAGGAATCAGAGATGCATTTTATTTGCCGGTCTTTGTTGCAGTCTCACAATGTACTGTATTTATGTGTGTAGTTTAGCCCGTGTTTGTCTTGTACATCAGTAAATAGTCCAGGTGAGGGTGACAGAGATGACATTAAAGGGAAGATCACGCTCCTGTGAGAACATCTTCATTATAATCTGTGACTCCAGAATAAAAGGTTCTTCTTGTTTTGAAACTCTTGTTGCACCATAATAACAGAGACATATACATTGGTCATAGCTGCATAGTTATGTTTCCAGGGCTGGATCAGTACATGACAGGAAATGAAAAACTACCATATTACACACTGGTTTCTCAGTGTGAATTATATGATTATTGTAGGATTTTGGAGCTGGTGTCTTTACTTTAACTGTCAAACATACATTGATTCTGATAACCTCTGAGGGAACACTGAAGGTCTAGCCACATCTAAATATATATATATATATATATATATTTATTTATTTTTGACATTTTGACAAATTAAAGTCTTTATCTGATCAGAAAGTTAATTTAACCTGACAATCTCAGCAGATTAAGTTTCAGCCAGGATCAAAACATTGTGTAGGAATAGTTAAATGAAACGTGTGTATTGCTGTGATATGATCAGAGGAAACGGCTGATGTAAATACATTTGGGACAGAGTTGAATCTCCTCTGGAGTGTCACCCCCCCCCCCCCCCCCCCCCCACCCACACACACACACACACACACACACACACACACACACACACACACACCAACCCGGAGCAAGTCATCCAGAAAGTCAGATGGAAAATTTTGAAAAAAAACATTGAAGTATCAGCAGAACTTTGTTTGCTTGGCTTCATTCTTCCATTACTAGAGAACGCCAAATGACAAATAGTATTCATGGCGGTGTAGAAGTGTTGATCCCGCAGTAATATGAACGCTCATGTCAAGTTCACCAGAAAAACACATGTGGAGCATCTCTCTACGGGCAGATGAGTCAAAAGATTAACTTTTTCAGGAAGCAAAATGAGTGGTTAATATTCAAAAAGCCACAAACGTCCCTGATTAACAGCAGTTCTGCATAAAGACGAGGCCAAATTACCCCACACATCTGGGAGACTGATTAATTCATCATGAAGTGTTGGCTGCAGACACTGCTGCTCAATGTTCTGTAATCACTTATTGGGTTTAAGGAAGTGTTGCATTTTTTTCTTCTTCTTCTTCTTCTTCTTTTTTTTTTACACAGCTAAAATGGCTGTTGCAATTTATTTTAGACATGAATGGGAATCAGAATGTGTTCACTCTGTTGCTTTTTCATCTAACAGCAGATTTCAATCCATGATTGGATGACATTCAGTGAGGGAAATGCAATAATATGGAAAATCACAGGAAGGGAAAATGTGTAGGTTGATAAGCAGGTAGTGAGGCATCTGCCCCAAGAGGTTATCATGTTTCTGAGTCAGCGTCAAATTTCTGTCCCCCTTCCTCTTCCATTAGATCATTTTTTACCTGCACAAAGCATCCCTCCTTCAACACATACGACCTTATGTGGTTATCTTCCAAATCTTTAGGGGGTTTAGGGGACAAGACTAAGATAAGCCATATTTTCCACTGCAGGCAGCCTCCATTTACCTGTCCCTCCCCTCTCTCGTGTTGTCACAGACAGAAAATTGGGGAGGTTTTATTACTATCTTTCCCTCCCTCCCTCCTTTTTTTTATTTTTTTTATGATGCCTGCCAAGAGATTTGCAGAGCCAATCTGTAGTAATAGACACGGCTCTACCCAGCGTGAAGGATTGTACTGCCCAGTAGGCCACAGTTTCAAAGGAGGCAGTGGTGTGAAGAAGCTGCATCTTTCCACTACAACTAACTTTTGATTTTAATGATGTACTCTCTGCCTTGAGTGAGTGTTCTTCGCAGTTGTTATTTGCAAAGCTGAACATCAAATCCTGTACACAAAGATCAAGAGATTCGCTGTTTACCGCTGTCCTGAAAGCAAGACTCTTTAGGTCGTATGAGGTTGGATTCAGTTCTGGGGACATGTTGTAATTGTGGGTTATTTGACAAGAGACACAAAGGTTCTGCTTTCAGATGTTAACATGGACCATTTGTGATGCCATTCCTAGTCATAACCTTGTATTCACTGTAAACACTGGACGGTTGGAAGTCACAACACAGCTGAGAGGGAGGAGTGAAACAGAAGTTAGTCACGAGGGTGCATTCATGATGGCCTATTGAAGGCAGAGCAGTGCTGCTCCGCGCCGATATGAATGCACCTTGGCAGCGTTTCTCTGCCTTTTATGCGGCATAATAGGACTAATGGTAAATGAATAATGGCTGAGATAATGCATTGAGAGCACATGGGAAAGTAGCCAATCTCAATGGGAAGAAATTCAGATAAAGACATGATTGGGTTAATGCATATTCATAAAACGTAGCAGCCATCCAGGACAGCTAATCTAATAATGGTGAATGCATGAATTGGTTTTTCCACTTCCTTCCTGGAGGTACAATCGGTTTGACATGCCTCGTCACATTTTTACTCTTGCCACTTTGCCATTTGAAACAGAGCAGCATTCACTGATGTACGCCCTATAGAAGAGAGCTTTTAGCTCAATGTATGGCGCTCTTTGTTTGCCTATATAGCGTATCATTTACGTGTTTTGACAAACAATCACACAAGTTGTTGTGTTGGCGGTTGCAGCTTGTTTTTCTCTTCCATGTCATAGAACTGAAGAAGTCACACAACTTTTTGCCTGGTGGAATTTAGCATCAAAGTTTCTTTCAGCCCAGAAACCTCAAAGTCCAGCTGGCACATAGACACTTGGATCCACACTGGGTCTTTTTAAGGAGAATTTTAAACGAAGCACTACAGTAATTACCCAGGATCTGACAGTGACAAGGCAACCCTTGGCTGGCTGGGACACTGCTGGACTTCACCCATCACTCTACAATATTTCCCAGGTGGACTCACCTGCTGCTACGAGGATGGACTAACCTTCGATGCCGGAGCTGTGGGCTGGAGCGCCGCACCGATATTACTATACATCTTCTTTGACAACGTGCCCTGTGGTTATATGCACATATTGGCATGGCATGCACATAGTCTGGCTTTTTCTCATTTACATTCACTCTCTTGGTTACAAGTCAACAGACCTGCACAGGCAGTTTGAGAGAGGAGGATATGGAATATTAGCTCCAAAATTAGCTAATAATCTTATACAGAAATATCCATCTACATCTTTAAATATGTAAAATACAAATATATTAGTCTTAAGATATTGTTTGTGACCCCATCCACATACCCTGTAACCCCGAGGTGAGGAGGCTGTGCAGTAGAGTATTTGCCTTTTTCCAATGGGAACCGTTTCTTGTGTAAACATCGTGTGTGCTGTAGTGCAGTGAGGTTAAAGGGAGTTCAAAGGGAGTTACACACTGTGCTGCTCTCGGCCCCAGGCTATTGCTACTGTATGTCTTAATGTCTTTGTTGGGGTGATGTCTAACAACTGAAAATTGCATTTCTATGAGGTCAGTAGTATTTGCGAGAGCAATGTCTTTAGCTCACTAGAAGCAGGACTGACTGTGCCCCCCCCCCTTACAGTAAAGCCCCACTCTTCATACCACCACGTGTGAAACCTTTCTTCTTTCATCTAATGTCTTTGTTCTTCTCGGGGGAGGAGTGGGCTCCAGAGTGGAGGTTCCCGCTGCTGGAAGGTTGTTATGTTTGGCTGATTTAAATTAGAATAATTTTGAGCACACTTCTCGAAACTGATGCCTCCCAGCAAACTAGGACAGATTTGTTATGGCCATTTGCTATGCCCTCCCATGCTCTTTAATGTCTGTTTAGCACTCCAGCTTCACAGCTCTGCACAGAGTCATGAACTCTCACATTTATTTTTATTTTTTTCTTTCTTTTACATTTTAAGGAGAGTGGGCAGCGCTTCCTCAAATCATTTGCTGGATTTGATAGCATGCATGGAACAACCCAACTAAAATGAGCATACACTAAAGTTTCCTTTTTGAAGTAGTCTGTAAGAAGTGGATTGGTAACAAATCCAAGACACATAATTCTCCTCAGCGGTGAGGTTTTAAGGACTGTGGTTGTCTTTGTTTATTCCTCTGTGGGAAGTGTTTTGTTTAAGAAGGCAATTCTTCTTGTTGTAGCACTAGAAAGCATCCTGCAGCAAAGGGACCAAGAGAGACTGAGAAGTGTTATTTCAGGCTCAGACTTGAATGCTGGCTCCTCTCTGTTTTCTTTTTTTCTTTTTTTTTTTTTTTTTCTTGTGGTCTCAACGGAAAATTCAGGATCCTGTTTTCACAGTTTACTTATCTGCTTCATTGCTAATAGATGCACAAAAACGGAGAACAAACAGGCCAAAGAGCAAACAACAAAGTTAAACCAGTGGTCAAAGGATTATTCTGCACACTGACTCTCTGGTTCAACCTGTAGGTTTTCCATGTAGATTTAACCAAGACTCATTTTTGTTTTTTTCTCCAAATAGTTCAGATAATACGGCTAAAGTTGTTTATTTGTTGACTCTGTTTCCACACCCCCATATGAGTAATTAACTAGTAAAATATTATCATATGATATCAAGGGATAATTTATAAATAATAAAATCAAAAAGTAGGACACGGATTGAAAAAACATTGTGGTTTTGTTGTCCTGAAATTCTTGTAGTTTTTTCTGATTCACCAGACTTGTGAATGCCACCTGTTCATGAGGAAGTGCACATTCATGAGATTTGATCATTAGCATAATTAACACCCTTAAAATAGCCACACAAGGCTCCTTGTTCTGCTCAGTTTGTGTGGAAAGTTTAATTTGCAAAAATGTCACAGAAGAGTAAAAAGAAGAAGAAGAAGTCCTTCTGTCACAAATCAGCAAACAAAAACATAACAAATTTAACAGAGTCAGAATAAGACGACCCAGAACAATAATACATCTGTCAGTGATGTGTCATCGGAGCAGCGCCGTACTGTGACAGAAATGAAGAGGAAACTGTTCAGGCTACAAGATGTTAGATTCTTAAAAACATTCATTTCATAAGGAAAGCCGTCAGTAACTAATACAGTACGTGAGGCGACAGTCACTGACATATCAGGCTGCTGATGTTACACTGTTGAGCGTTAGAACAGAGGATGACACTGGACAGTGACCTGCAGCTGTCGGAGTGAGAGAATTTTAGTAACAATTCAGATTCAGCCACTATCTTGTTTTTTGCCGTCTGTGAAGACAAGAAACCAGATGCCAGATGCCCCCTAAATGTCTCATATGCAGATTATGAGTGGATGCTACTATTTACAGACAACCCCTGAACGTCTCACGTGCAGACTATTGGTAGACGCTACAATTTACAGATGTCCAGTAAATGAACCCCTTCGGGGGTTTTATTTGAGGCAACAGCAGTGAACGCTGTGTAGTGTCTATCTGGGAGGTTTAAGGGGGTTTATATTTGTCATTGCAAAATGTGTCAATAAGAGGGGCCATCGAGGGCCCCCTTTTCTCCTTGGGGGCCCCAAGCATTTGCCTGGTTTGCCTCTCCTGATGGTGCGCCTCCTGATTACATGCAGCACATTACATACATACACATTGCTTCACTTCCTTCATTGGCAATGAGTGGTGTGTAATAAAGCTGCTGTATGAAGTTTCAACTACTTAGTATTTGTATTGACTACAGTTAATTACCTCTCCATCAAGACTGCCTCCATTAGCACTCTACCCACCCACAAAGCAACAGTTAAGGACTCCAATAATCACTGACTCTTACAGCCCACAGAGCAGAGGCTATGAATTCGACACCTGCCCAGTCTTGCACCTTGAAGTGGTCTTGCATACTTAAAGCCTTTTAGACAGAAGGAATACAGAATCCTGAGAGTTTTAAAACATAGAAGGCATAGTTAATAAACAGCTTGAATATGCACTCCGCTTGTTATCATGGATGTTCTGTATAAATTAGATTAAATAAGAGTGGGTGAGGTGTTTGTGAATTTATGTGCATCCGATGTTAATGGGGTCTAATGTCCTCAGTATCTGCTGAGCATCTCTATTTCAAGATGATTATGATACCATTGCCACAGAAAATACCAGTCTCTGATTGGTCAGCTGGCGTCAGTGTTAAAATCATACACGTGGACACTTCAGATGTGGCTCTCATCAGTCAGTGTTCTGGATAATTGTTTAAATTAGTTTTTAAGGGCTTCTCTGCCCTCTTCCTTCTCTTCTGTCACTCGCTGTGAGTGGAATAATGTTCGGCCAATTTCCTTGTGCTAATTACATGTATGTGAAAGGCACCTGCTCTTTGACTCTGGGTACATATATTTATTTTAAACATTTCATAATTGATGAAAAATCCATGTAATGACAGTAATTGTGATATATGTGATAAAGCACACACCCCTCCAGGGAACCACCCCTCTTGCCACCTCCCTGGACTCCTCTCCAGCCCCCTCACACGCCGTCCTGACATGTGATTTGTCATTCACTTGCACGGTACCTGCCGCTGCCTTTGAAAGCTGATAGCTTAACCCTATTTGCATCAACCCTTTAATCCTTTGAGATCAGACAAAGTCGTATTTATTGCTGTGTGAAATCGTTTTGACAAGAAAATCATCCATTTGGCGAAAGAGTGCCTGATACTCCTGCTTCACTGAAGGTATTTTTAGCAAGGTCTGCCGGGTAAGTGAGACAATGTGATGGAGAGAGTCAGAGAGCCGAATATTACAGCACACAGCGAGATCAGCAGTTTTTTGTTTTTTTTTTTACATTGAAACCACAAAGTGGCTCCAGACTGTAAAGAAGTAAATGCACGATGATGGAGTGTTGTAATATAAAAACAAAAAAAAATCAAAATAAAGTAGTGTGAAACTTCCTGATTGCACCAAACACAGGCCGTAAGCATTAATATTTGAACAACTGTACGCTCAGCTGTATGTCTAACACCTCTCAACCTGAGTCATCCTGATGTTTTAGTCTTTAGTGCCTCGGATTACATTTTGATTTCCATTTCATTTCCTCACGATACAATAATGCCTATATTTAGAATCAATACTCAGAATTACCCAATAATGTTGTTGTACTATCTGTGTAGAATACCATTAAAATAAATCCATACAGATGATTTATCATATGATCACACCTAGAGCGGGACGGTTTTGCGCGTCCGTTATCATATGGGATTATAAATTCAAAAAACACATTTCTTTTAGATTAAATCAGGATTCACCATTCTTTCATAAAACACTGTTACCAGGCAACAAGCCTAAACCAACAAGGTGTCTGAATGCATTTGTTCACAATATTAGCACTTCATTTACTTAAGGAAATTGCTACATGTCACAAGAAGGGGGGGTTAATTATTCTCTCCTGCTGAAACCCGAGATAGACGCAGGCGCTGAAATTGAATTCATAGCGAGTGGCGGAGGATTGTTTGGCTTCAGCTCATGTTCTCTGCGAGCCACAGAGAATGGCTCATGTAGTAATTCAGCTCTCACTGCCCAGATCATCACAGAGTCTCTTTGTGCAGCAAATGCCATTTTGGTGCTCGTCTACTGTCAAAACTGAGCATTGAGGAACATGATCTGTGACACCAAAGTGTGCTCTGATGCAAAATAGGCTCAACGACATCTTCCATCTATGTGAAGACAAAGTGCAAGAGCTGCATCATCTGTTCCCCTCACTGAAGCTCTCTTTTAAGTACACAGCATGTGCATTAACTTGTTAAGCAGCATCAATGCACCTCTTATCATTTGGTGAAGTTAATGGAAGCCTAATGAAACCAGCAGACCAGAGTGGCGGCAGGGCTGAGGCTGCAGAGGAAGCTTACCCACCCACCCCCCTGTCTCTCACTTTCAATGTCCCTCCCTATCTGTCCCCAGCCAAGCAGGCGCTCGACTCCGCTATCTTAGTGCATGTCGGAGAGCTCGGTTTGGGAGAGCAAGCCAATTGGAACTGACAACAGGTCCCCAACACCCTCTCCCCACACCTCTTGGTGTCGTGGCTGCTGTGTGCTCCCTCCCTCGGGGTCCGGTGTTATCTGGTGTGGAGGAAGGCGAGGGGAATAGTTTGTGTTTACAGAGCTCAAACACCTGGGCCCAGTTTGTCTGCCGCCTATCATGTTTTACAACGTTACAGCTTCACTGGGCAGCATTTTTCTCTTTTTTTTTTCTTTTTTTTTCATGTGGATATACACCCGTCAGCCAAAGTGGGACACAAAGTGGGACAGATGAAAGACAGAGCGGGCATCTCTTCTCTGCTGGCTGGTTTCCCCAAACGTTTTATAATTTGACTTTGAATAGATCGCCCCGTCACATTGACTTTGTGTCTAGTTTAAGGCAGCTTGTTAGCTTGGCTGCTGCAGGATCAGCTAACTATCACTGACTTGTCGAAAACACATCTGATTTTGTGCGCTAATGCACGCTCGAGCTTAGAAGGATAATTAGTCACAAGCTGCTGCCGTCATTGCTTTGCTTCAGGCCGGGTATCAAACCTTATTTTGGTGCTGATCGAAATCTAAAACTGTCAGGTACCAGAGTCTGGTCAGATCCAGTGCTGACTTGTTTATTTATTCTTTAAGCAGATATTAAATCATCCTTTTTGTCATTTTTACATCGTGTTTTATGAGGGCAAAGTCGTTGTATGGCTGCTGGTGATTAAACATTTCACATTTTGAATTCTTTTATTAAATTAAGAAGAAAAACACGTTGATGTTTCCTGAAAGCATCACAAAATAAAGCGTTTCATATTGACACTGGTATTGAACCCTTTCAAGTGATTCCCATTCTTAGGTTTTCCAAGTGAATTTTCTGCAGTTCTTGATTGAGTGACCACAAGAACAACTGTTTATGTTCCAGTGGGCTACAAGTACTGTATGTTGCATTACACTGACCCCTATGGGTTGAAAGGTTCAGATGTGTTGCATGATGACCACACGGACCACTACACATGGCTGTGGTCAGGTTTGGTCTGGTGAGTGTAGTTCCTCTTTAAGGCTGTATTCTTAATTTTCAAGCATCCTTAGTGCTGAGCCATCATTACTGCGGTGTTGTTTTGTAGGCTGCTGCAGATTCAGTCCCAATACATCTTAGCATTGATTTCCTGTTGACATATTTTGTGTTTCAGTAAGTCTATAACTCTTGAGTCTATAAGTCAAAGCACCCAGATCTTCTTATTACAAACCCAGTCGTCGTGTTGCTGAGGACAAGAAACACAGGATCTGTTGTGAACCGGAGGCTTTTTTTTCTTCTTTATTGAGGCAGCAAATGTAAAGTTACTGCACTGCTCCCAAACGTGTCACCCATTTACCTTAAACATCCAATTACAGTTATTTAACACTGCTGCACTGCTACAGACAATAGTCGAGCAGAAATTGTCATATAGTCATTTTATTACTTCTGAATTCTCTGTTAAAAATAGTCAAACCTTTTCAGTAAACCACAGCACTACATAACCTTTTCATGTAGTGAGGGGAGCAGTGCACTGTCACGGCCCTTTCATGCGTTAAAGCGCCGGTCGCCGCGTGTTGCATTACTGTACTATCATTCACGGCACACAACACCCCAGACATAAGTGTCCAGGTGAACAATGAGCGCATCCGTATTCGTGCCATATGCGGAGTGTGGCTCGCAGCCAGAGGATCCAGGCTTCCAGTTTTATCTTCAGCTGCCTTCACCTCAGCTGCGCTTTGTAGGAGGGAAAAGGAAATGTGAACTTGACTTTGATAGAGGCCTGGGACTGGGTGCACAAAAGAATACGATGCTTTATTTTTTGCACACCACCGCTGAACACCCAGAAAAAAAAAAGAAAAGAAAAAAAAAACTGCAGCTTGTACTGTGTGAAGGAAATGTCGGGCCACCAGCTGCAGAGGCTCGCAGGCTGGAGGTGAAGCGCTCGATGGAACACGGACCTCATATTGTCCTGGCCGTGACTGCGGTGATGGGTGCTGGTGCTGGGGATGTTCTTCCGGCTCACTGCGCTCATGTTTTCATGTTTTGAAGGGGGTGAGGAGGCTCGCTGTTATTGTCACTGTCACTGGTAATATCGACATGCTTTATGCACACATAATCGACTCTGCACGTGTGTGTTCTTGTGTGATCTTGTGCAAGGTTTTTTTTTTTTTTTTTTTTTTTTTTGTCAGTTGGACGTTTGGGGTATGACGCCCAATTTGAAAATTCAGCGCTGTATCCTTCACCACCCACCCCCACCCCTCCAGCCGTTACAGTCCTGGCCTTGGCTGATTTTGCTGAGTTTCACGTTCCTGTCTAAGATTTATTATCTCCTACCCTGGCTGGTATTTTATGGTTTAATGACCAGCAATCGCTGCCATCATCAGGGTCAGTTACAATTACATCCACTTTGCCTCTGCTCAAGCAAATGCAACTTAGTTTGATGCCACAGGGATTCTTCTTTTTTTTTTTTTTGGTTTAGAATTCAACATCTCACTAAATTTGCTTTGACTACAGATGAGAAATTATAAAGAAAGATTAAAAAATCCAGATATTCGAGCCCCCTGGACATTTTATCCAACCACAGTGCCTGGTTATGAGCTGTCCGTATTTGGCCTTGAATCTGTAAATGAGGCACTCAAACTCACCACCGAGTGATGTGAACAGCAGGAACAGAACAACAGCATGCGCCGTAAAAAATATCAAAAGGTCACGTTTCAGCGTCCTTTATGAATTAAACAATGCATGTAAGTCCACGCTCCTCTCTCTCTCAACTGATTTACTTTGTTTTCACGTTTGAGCTTCTCTGCTATGACCATGGGTGTGTGTTCATATTTAAAACCTCTGTAATCTTGATCTTGTTGTTGAGTTGTTTTATATAATCTCTAAAGAGAAAATTCTGGAAAGTATTTCTCTGGAAAGCTTGGTCACTCTCTCTCACATTTATCAGCCCAGATTGCTTACACTCTTCCAGTCGGACAACACTGTCCGAAACAAGAGGTTTTCTTGTTTGATGTATCATCGTGCTGCTCATCATTCCTCACGTGTCTCACCTTCACCACATCATCTACCCCGTAATCGCCTCCTCTCCTCTCTCACATGGTGGAAAACACACTACAGGTATTTGAACAGTGGGAGCGAGGCTCTGACGAATCACGTCCTTTCAACACATTTGCATTAATTTTGTTAGTGAGGACGCCAAGGGACATGAATAATGAGTTAGCCCTTGTTGGCCCCGTGTTCCTGCTGTGAAAGCCACGCATGAGGTTGTAGAAACACTTTACTTTGTATAATTTACTTCACAAACATCATACACACACGCACAGAGCGCGAGGATGTACACATTACACACCCATTGACTTCTATAGCACAGTACAACTGTCACATTCTGTAGCACACATTTACAGCGCAGATTACTGATGCAACATAATGTAAAACTATAAGAATTTTTACAATAGCAAATGAAAGCAGCTGTGTCTTTCTGTAGTGTTAAAGGAACAGCTCAACTGTTTTTGAAAGACACCACTTTGGTGTCTTACCCAGACTCAGATGGAAAGATCAATACCAATTTCAACTCTGTGTGTCTAGTACAGATGCAGGATAGCGATCGTCTTTTTAGGGGAAACAGTTTTCTCTTTTCGAAAGCTTCCTGTTGTCCTCGCCCCCCCCCCCTGCACCTTCAGGAGGTGGTTTTCAGTGCAAACACATCAACATGGAGCGCAGCCAGTTTAAAAAGGGGCGGCTACCCGGTTGTGCGAACTCTCTCAATCTGCTTTTGCTCTGTTGTGTGTGTGTGTGCAGGTTTTTACACACAGGGTCTTTGGATGTGAGGGGCTGCAGGAAATCAACGCATGTCTTTACATTTTGACTCATATGAGAATTTTTTTAATTTTTTTATTTTGTCGTAAGTCCACATTGGCTCAGAGACAGCAGTATGTTCGGCGTGGGTGTATACACAGACTGCAGTGTACGTCAGATCTCCACAAAACATCTCTTACATTAGTGCCGCATTTGAAGATCAGTGTAGGAGGATGGTTAAAGCTGCACTTGAGAGTTGGATAAGTATCTACAATAAGCCGGTGTTTGCCTATGACTGATCTGAACCCAGGGGCAAGTGGGGAAATATTTGTTGAAGCGTTCTCCGTGTGTAAGGTGATCAAACATGCTCTTCAGGTATCCAGTTCTTCTTCTTTTTTTTTTTGTTCATAGCATCATCTTGAAAATCAGTGTTGCCACCTACTCTGGAGCTTTAGGGCTGCCACCAGCATGACTTCATAAAGGAGGGTACCTCAGCAGGGTGAAGTGGGTAAACAACACAGCTACAGCTGCAGCTTACCTATTTAAAAGGGACAGGATCATAATATCTGACGCTACAATAATATATTTTTTCTTGATTTTTAGGATGCAAGTCAGAATAATTTGGCCTCTGCTGCTTCAATTTTTCCTCTCAATTTTTGTCTAAACTGTATGGAAGTGAAATACTGAATTGTTGGGCTACTCTTTTAAAAGACCCATAGAGAGTGAGAGTGAGAGTGAGTAGTCTGAGTGTACAGCACGCACCATTAGAGCAACTTCCTGAAAGGTGATTGTTGGTCGTAAATGCACTGCACATCCAGTACAGAGCACTTTTCTGATCTTAGAGACCATTCAAAGCCCTTTACAATACCATTCACACAAACATTCATATATCACACCCATACACACACACACACACACACACACACACACACAAACACATCTAGACTGGGCAATTTGGGGTCCGATGCCTTGCCGACACGTGGACCAGAGGACCCAGGGATCAAACCACCACCTTTAACATCAGTGGACGACCCGCGCTTCCTCCTGAGCCGCAGCCACCTCACAGCTATCGTCTGGTGATCCCTTGAAGCCAAAATTCACCCATTTTTTGATTTACCACCACCCGACTGACCGTAGCAACATTTCGCTAACAATCATTATGTTGGCTGATGAAAGTATTATTAGCCAGTTTCTCATTTTTGCAGAAACGAATTGTGTTGGTATCTCTTGCCAAATTTTAAAATGCATTTGAAACTTTCCAGCAATGCAATTTCTTCAAAAGTGAAGATGACTTTCTAACAGTATATGAACACCTATTATTGTAGAAGCCTGATGGACGTGTTTACCTTTTCATTCTGCAGCTCTGTGATGTAGAAGCAGCCGTGGATACACAGTCTGTTGAGCTCTGCCTTTTAGCATTACCTCCTGACAAACATGACTGGATGTGTGAAATGTCATCTTCATAACTTTCACACTTGAAGAGTAAAGCAACGACTGACCCGGAAAAGTGATAGAGGTGCAGGGTTGTTTATCATCTAGGTTTCCCATGCATTTCAGTGAAGAGCATTTAACATTGTCTATGGAGTGTTTTGCTTTTCCCTCCGTTTTACTGTTTTATACTGGTTTACCCTTCAGCATTGTTTCCAAAGCTGTTCGAGACATTCGCATTTATTGTAAATCTCTGACTTGTGTACAAAGCAGATAGAGAAAGAGTTTCTTTTTCCCTAGGTATCAGTAACCCTGCATCAGTTGATCCATGAAAACGACAGTGACATGAGGTTCGGAAAAGCGAAGATGTGGGTGCCAGAAACCTGGCTCTCGTGGGACATTGAAATATGATTGCCCGCCGCCTGTCGCGGGCTATGGTTGTCAGCGCATGGGAGGAGATGGCATCTGCATTCAGCAGCGAGCTTCATTCATCTCTCCCCTCTTTATTTAGCTTCGCAAAGCCCAACGAGTTGGAGGGCTGGATAGTGCAGACTCCTAATCAGCTTTTAACTGGAGGCACAATTGGTTGGCTCATTTGGCAAAGCAAGGCAATTAAGAGTGGCCGGGTGAGGAGACAGAAGCGGGAGAACGGGCGAACAAGAGGAAGACAAAGCGTTGAGGGAAGAGACTGGAAGATGGAGGGAAGTGGAGCGGAGTGATTTAAATGGAGCCTGGGGAAGTACATTAAGGTGGGGTTGACATGAGGACAGTATTAGAGCCAGGCGTGAAGAGGTGAAAGCAGCAGGGCTGTAATGATTACACACTCTGTGTGATGCGAAATGATTCACTTCACTTGCCTTTTCTGTTTGGTTCACTGTAGTGGGCCTCATTGGGAGGCCATGTGACGTGTTGCCGAAGCAAAGATGAAAAACTATTAATAATAATCAAAAAGATGAATGTGGATTAACAACGGTGATAAAGGATAAACTATCGTGAACCCACAATATATCCTTCGCCTCTCTTCTGTCCTGTGCTCTTAAACAAGAACAGAAATCAGTTCCTGTTTCTGTTTTGTTTCCATCATGTTGGCAGCTCCACCGTTTCTGCTCAGGCCAGAGTCGCTTCAAAGCCACCCCCACTATTCTCAGTCCATCTGTACATTGTCAAGTTCTTTATTTTCCATTTTCTTATCAGTCGCTCTGGTCAGACAATCTACCACAAAATACTGTCTGTTCTGTTCCAAACATGCCCCAAGCTGCTATTGCTTTTTTCAAATGTCGCCCCAGTAAGAAACATCAGATTGTAAATCTTTTTTTCAGCTAGATTTTGATGTCCAGATACTTATCTTAGCCTGTTGTTGAGTCGGCTTGAGTGGAGTCTGTGTGTACCGTTCAGGTGGTTTATGATGCTACAGAGACAGCACAGGGTTAATCATGTTGGTTGGTTTAAAGAGTTTGATATGGTATCAAACAGCAGCTTTTGTCTTTGTAGGAGTCTTTATCTGCTCCACTTGTCACAGGAAAGGGAGATGCTTTAAACTCTTTTAGGAATAACTTTGCTGTTTTTATTCTCTACAGCATCACTTACTGAAAAAAAGAAAAGAGAATTTGCTGTAAGCAGAGCTGTCAGCCGATTAGGACGAGCTCAAGTCAACTCTCAAATCTTTGGTCTGTTCATCCATCAGAGACAAGATGATGGATGAACACCTCTTCCTAAATGGACGGGATGTGGACCAGCAAATGAGCGAACATCAGATTGTTTCAGTGTTTCCCAGGGAATACGTCCTAACCTGCTCAGCGAACATGCTGAGCGACACGTGGCTTCTTTGAAAATCCACTGTTTGATCCGCTATTTGGTTCACTTGCTCCATCTTTTTAAAAAATGTTTTTCTAAGTTATATCATTGTTTGAGATTTAAATCTGTGAATTTAAATCTGACTAGTAGCTGCTAGATATTAAAATAACTGTGACTGTAGCCTTACTGACAGTAACTGATTGTGTACAAATAACAAAAAATAATCATTCTAGCTGAGGAAATGATTAAAACTTGCTCATTTTCAGAGGGAGAAACCACAAGTGGTGCAAAAAAGGCATCCACTCCCCTCATCTCGCTACGTTGCTCGTAATACTTGCTGTATGGTAGGAAGAGATGTTAGACTGAAGTCCTCCTGGTATCTATGTGCATACATATCTGCTCTGGGAATCACATGTCCTGTGTACTCCTTTGAGAAAAAAAAATCAAGGAGTATATTTTTCTGTTTTCTGGCTCCATAATCACGTTTTCATGAGAGCAGATCTACACACTGAGCAAGACAGCAGCTGCTACACAACACAAGAGCCACAAACTCTGAACAACAATCCACATTAGCTTCCCTGCTAAAGTCTCCTTCTTATCTAACTTACAAACATGGGCGCACGTCTTGTCCTGCACTTTCACTTGTCGAACGAGCGACCAAATAAACATTCACAGGGGAGGAGTGCACTGTTAACGTCAGTTTGCAGGCTAGATGGCTAATTATCTGCTCAGCTGCAGCACATTAAACTGCATGTAGACATCCCTGCAGATATCGCTGTGGTCCGGTTTGGATCCTGGTGTGCTTCTGACTCTTCAACAACACCGACAGCACACTGTCTGCCCTTGACATGTTGCTACAGAGCAAGTTTGTTTACTTTGTCTCTCCTTCCCTGCCTGCTGTCAATCAAACGCAGACAGGGACACACCCCTCAAGCAGCTGTCAATCGAACACTGACAAGTACACGCCCACCCACCTGTCTTAGACAAAAAGGAGCATGTCTGATGTTTCCCCAAAGACATTTTTTCTTTTTTCTTTTAATTTAAAAAAAGATATTGACATTATTTTTACTGTAAAGGGGGATGAGTACATGTGATTTCAGTTAAAGTTTAAATATTAACTGAAATACAGACTTTATTGCATAGAACTAAAGATAGAAAATCTCCATCTGTGCTTTTTTCTTTCGCAGTAGAGAGCTGCATCTTGTCTACAGGTGGCGTCCATGTTATGGAGCTGAAAATAGCCGAAAGTACATTAAAGGAGGGACTGCATCTGTTGCTCTATTTGGTGTCTTTTAGAGAGATGGCCTTGCATTTCATGTGGCTTGTATGAAACATTAATGTTGTAGGAGCTGTCCATATACAGGCCCTGGACAAATGGCAGTGCCATTTCAAGGCACATTTAATTCAAAGGCCATGTTTTAGTGCCTGGTGCTCTCTACTAACTGGTCCAACCATGTGGTGATTACATGGAAAAGCCGTCAGTAAAGGTTTAATTAAACATTGGAATTAAATGTTTACTGAAGTGAGACAGTGAAGGTAAATTGAGAATAAAAGTAAAATGTTTGTGACTGCAAAGAAGCATGGAAGGGCATTTACAGATGCCGTCTTCCTATACCTGCATCACAGTCTTTTATTTTTTAAAGGAGCTATTTGTAAGTTTTGTTACGGCTACATAGCCAACATTAGCATTAACAGCTGTTTACTCACCAGTCTAGAGGAAACGTTGAAAGTTCGGCATCAAACTTCATTCCTTTACTCACCAACAGCTGTCTCCAGCAGTGGAAAGCAACAGCAATGTTAACTCTTGTCTCTATCACGTCTTTTCTTCTACTGGAGTTAGAACGCTAACCAGCTAGCCTCGGCTCATCTCGACCTATGATTAGTGGACGACCCACTCTACTTCCTGAGCCAGAGCCACCCCCGGCCGTTGTCGACGCAACAATGGCCAAAGCTCTTGTCAAGTGACAATTACCGCCACCCACTCCTGACAAGAAACACGTCCAGCGGCAGAGAAAACTTACAAATAGGCCCTTTAATGTTATTAATAGAAAACAAACTAGTTTTCTGACAAACTCCAGAATTTCCCCATGTTGCACAATCAATAACGTGACCGAAATCAACTAAATTATTTGTCCTTCAATGGTTTTCTTGTGATCACTCCTTTGCTATCTTTCTTGCTTGACAAGTTTCAGTATGCAGAGGGGAGAGGCTATATTTCATTGATTTTCAAACGTGCTCAACCTGACATTTATATCGTCTTGAAATTAATCTGGCAGCATTGTTTCTGCTCTTTGGTGAAAGGGCAGAGAAACGAGAGTGCACACGAAGATGGATGGAGAAGTTATATATAAACTGCACAAAATAATACCATTTTCATCAGCGCTAACTGCCACAGGGAAGCAGCCCCCTCATGTCCTCAACTGTCAACAGCAGCTGCAGAATAATTTCACTCAGCTAAGATAACTACATGAGATAGTGAGATGGAACATCCATACTGAGTGGAGGCTCACAGAGGCGTCCATATGGAAGAAATTTGATGCACAGATTGCTTTAGGACAAAATACTGGTACTGCTACGTAAAGGATTTTAAAATCAATACATCAATAGTAACATTTAGGCTGAGACATTTGTGTAATTACTGCAAACACACAGGATCATCCCCTAGCTGCCTGCCCCCTCGCTGTGTTTTACGCTTCTGTGCCACCAGGTCAGGTTCTGGTGGGAAGTCGGCTGGATTGCTTTTAGAGAGAGACAGAGAGAGAGAATGACTAAGGAAAGCTGTGCTGTTCTTTCACTGCAAACTGAGCTAAATTTATCAGTTACCAGGAGGTGGAAGGAGCAAAAGGCCAGTGGAGAAACCACTTCCAGCATTTAGACTCTTCGGAGTAAGCCTCAGAGTAATAAGGGAGGAGAGGAAAAGTGATGCATACCGAACTTCTTGGACACAAAAGTTGTATTTTATCTTATTTTATCTTATTAGTTATTAGTCTTGTTCATAATCATTTTAGTAAATAAATTCTTAAATAGTGGGTCCCAGGTAAAATAAAGCTTAGACGTTTAGACACTCCACAGGCTGGTGGAAAAGACATAGAGGGGGACTGACTGGATTGAGTTACCCTTGAGCAAGACAATGAGACTCACCTACGTCACTAGAGCTGCACGTGGTTATATTGGGAAGGTGCCAGTGGCTAACAGCACAGGACTGTTTGTACCGAGCTCAAACTTAATTTTACCATAAAAAGCATCTAGATAATTCGATCATTATGCATGACTCCTGATAACGTAATGCACAGGAGAGGAAAAGTATGGAGACTTTTTTTAGAGATAGCTGTACATAATCACACTATTTGCATTTTAATAAGATGCCCACGGGGAGTCGTCCAAAGTGGCCTGCATGTTATAATGTGGGAACTGTTTTGTCTCTAATTGACTTTAGAAGTCAGAAGGTATGGAGAAAGATGTGGTCTAGTACAGACTCACCATGCAAAAGGTAGTTTCTCCAAGTACTTAGTTATGACTGTAGTATTCATATATTTACTTTGGATATGCAGCAAGTGTAGAGTGCACTCCTACAACTTTATTATCCAATTTGTAGAGGTCTGTATCATAATATCCTTTTGGACTAAGTAAACAATACACTGTAATTAAGGAAAGTAATTTTCATTCAGCTGATTAGCAAACAGTTTAAGTGCATTTAAATACAGCACAGTTTAAATATTAGCTAATTTTACTGAGTCATTGGAGTTAAAGTAAACAGAGTTGGTGGCTTGGTGCACAACAGAAGGGGCAGATGAGTTTTTTGGCCTAATTATTATTTTATGTGTAAACTGCATCATGGTTCAGTAGTCAACGTGGTAAAGGACAGTTATGTTACATAATCCGTGCTACAACTTACAGTCAAGAAACCAGAGGTTTAGCTTTAGCCCCAGTGTTTGTGCAGTTTACTGTGTAATAATTGAACATTTCATAATTCCACCACAGTCATTTGAAACAGTGAAGGATTAAACTAAAGCATCGTGGCTGAAAAAGTTTCTGGTGTGACTTCCTACTGTGGGCTTCAACAACATGTGAGAATTACAGTCTTTCTTCAGAGTACCTCTGCTGTGCGTGTGAATGACAATGAAAATAATAGCTCGATGTGGCTCTTGTTCACTTTTAAATGTACATTGGACATAATGGTTTAAAATTTTACTTTTCAAAGGGTAATTTTGAATGCACTCAGGAAAATGTGTTCAACAGCTATTTCTCTTTCTTGGCGATGATTATGTATGAACTGCGGTTCGCTCCAGTCCTCCCATAATCCTCAAAAGGATAAGCAGTATTGCTAATGGGTGTATGGATGGTTATATATGGCTTGCTGGGTGCCGTATGAGCTGCAGTTAGAACTTTTACATTGCCAGTCGTGGCTTTATAACAAACAGGGATTCAGTTGCAGGCTAGACGGACGGTTGGGTGCTGCTGTTGTATGTGCAGTACAATTTGAAAAGCTCAGTCCAGTCTTCCTATTTTTTGGTATGTCTATCTTCTCATCGACCTACCGCTGGCCTCCAGTGGTGCCACAGAAGTCAAATGTCAGTTTGCTGCGTATTTAATGAAAATGTGGAATGTCTGGAAAACTTGGTTTGGCCATTTCTAACATTTCTAACTCCACTGAGGACACGTAAAGCTGGGGTAAAGGCAGATGTGCCCTGACCGTATCTCATTTCAGCTTCAAGTTTGCACATTACCTCATGAAAAAGAATAGAGAGCGTTCAGACAGCAGTGTCTAAAGAGGACGTGTTTACTAATGATGTGCTTGAACTGCATGTCAAGAGGGAAGTATGGGATGAAACGCTGTTCTGCACTGTTGTCAGTTGTTTGGTTCCTTTTTTTTTCTCTCGTTTGATTTTTTTCAGGTATTCTGAATCATCTCTCTAAAACGCTGCAGGGTAGTTTTTATCCATTCCACACCTCACCTTGCATTTGCCTCAATCAATTTCACAAATCTTTGTGTCCCTTTAGAGATGCATTTCAACTGAATAAATGGCTGACCTGAAGACACGAAACTGCCCGATCAGAGGTGCATTTTTTAGGAGCAGAATAACTAGCTATGACCATGCGAAAGGAAGTAAAAACCCGTGGACTTTCCTTCAAGGTCAGACACTGGTGTGTTGTGATCTTAAATAACAAATATGCCCTGGAATCTTTTCACATGGTTGACTTAATATTACAAAGCCAAGGATTATATTCATGGTTCATGGACTTTTCTGGAACTGGAAAAAATAATGTCTGACATGTACCTTTCGTTTAAAAAAAAAAAGAGAAAGAAAAAAAAAAAAACATGGAAGGAGTCGTGTCCAGGATTAGGAATGTAGTTAGTGCACTGAACAAACTGAATGACATCTTGGTCCCATGGCAATACTAAATTCCTTGAAGTAATAAGGGCTCCGAACAGAGAGATGTCCGTTCTGTGAGGGAAAGCAGAAAGTCGATGCCTGGGAATGGATAAACCTTTGTATTCAAGTTGTATTCAAGGGCACAGAGCAAATGGGCTTTGCTCTAGCATAGTGCAAGACCTTTAAGTAGTCCATGTTTTCTGTGGGATGCTACGGAAGAGGCAAGACATTTACAAGGCTTTAAAAGAAATCAACAGACGCCGATGTATTCCCTGCCAGAAAAGTACTTCAACAGACTGCTGGTCCACCTGGAGGCAGGCCAGCGTATACTCTTTGGCAGATAATGACAGCTATATGGGCATGTGTTTTCTTTGTAATGTCATCTTTCTCGAAATAACCCTTCAAGGTGTCTCCAATTTTCATTTTGAATTCCACTCGGAGCGACATCCAGAAGGTTTCACTCATCTCCACGAGCGTTCCCCTCTTCCGTTGTGTTTGAGAGCACAGGCAGCTCTGCATAAGCTCAAAGACATCTCGACGATGCTCAGGTGGAGCCTCTCTCCTTCTTGGGCAGATTATTGGCTACTTTAGACTGTATATTCATGCCTGTTTCTCCAGGGATGTCTCTTTCTCGCAACCAATTTGATATACAGTAGGTGTTCACGAAGGAATTCCCGTGCCTAGCGGAAATAAAGACAGATTTGCATTTGAAAGAGCTAGATTTGCAAGGTAAGGGTATGTCAGATAGCTCAGAGCCGTACTCAGGTGTGTTGCTGTCATTTGATGCAGGATAACTGACATCATTCAGAGGGGCTGCTGCCAGCACTGTGTCAGAGGAGTTCTGTTTGCCTCAGATTACCGAAGTAGTTTTGAAAATCAATTGTGGGAGAGAAAGCAGAAGAAAGCTGGCAAGCATATTGCTGGGTGAATCTGAGATGGATGGTTTCTCTTGGCTGCAGGTTGAGCTGTGGGTCCAGTAAGGATCTGCCATGGTTCCTAATGCTCTGTCTGCTTTATATCCTGTCTGCAACCTGACCTGTCTGGGACATTGATCATCCAGCAGTTACCTTCCTTTGAGATGCAGTACTTGAACGAGTGCCACAGAGTGCGGAGTAACGTGAAAGGTCCAGTCTAGAGTTTACAGCAACCTCTCGGCCCCAACGGTTACATCATGCACCTTTTGTTTCTTGGTTTATTTGTGTCCTCAGCTTGTACATGTTATCGACTTATACTACGGAGATGGCATGGCATGTTGTTCAGGAACAGTTATGTTCAGTGTGATCAGATTGAACTTGATCTTTCAGATAGTATACTGTACTGGAGAATGCCGCATGTCCAGATCTTCTCCTCGTGTCTTCAGTTAATTTCATTTGTATTCTTTTCATAGTTTAAAGGAGATATTTTTTTTAAGTTTTGCTATTGCTACACACTTTTCATTATTGATCAATATGCTGATTATATTTTGGATCAATCAAATACCAGTTTGGTCAATAAAAAATTGTGGACTAATAGTAATTACTTATGTGTAATTGTTTATTCTGACAGTTAAACATCTAATATGTATTTAAATTTGTCTTCGCATTAATATTTGACAAATGACTTAGATTCCAATAACTGAATCCTGAAAATGTTCTTTTGATACAAAACTGATTAATCATTAAAGCACTGTTGTCACATAGTTAACGTGGCAACACTTAACGTATATACATTATTTATCTGAAAACTTTATGCTTCTTATCACTGGTGAAATCCATGAGAGAGAGAGAGAGAGAGAGAGAGAGAGAGTGTGTGTGTGTGTGCGTGTGTGTGCGTTCATCCCCAGAGAGGGATGGCATTTCTTTTTGCACTGGCTCCTGTGTGGGTGAGGATGTCCAGAAAGAGCTAGTTTTACTCGGAGCTGTCCAATTTGAAATGGAAGTTCCTCGGGGGAAAAGTGGAGAACATCAGGAACACTGACACCACCCGCTGCTGGAAAAGATCTTCGAATTGAATCTCCTATTGTCGGTACCTTGAAGGGATGCTCAGCCGCCCGCTTACACTGTATTGTAATCACCACTGGTCATGAGCAGTAGCCATGCTGAGTAGTAGTAACCCATTCATTCTCCTTGATATCCCAGTCAGTGCAGTATACTGAAAGCTAACAGTCATCCATTGCACCCTGAACTTTGAATATCTACCCTGAACCCCGGCTGAAATTTTATTATAATCACTATGTATGCATAGTGATTCGAACTTTGAAAATGTCAGCAACTAGGTTGCAGCTCGGCCCCAATTTTCCTCCCCTCTGCATCTGTTGGCAGGTCTGAGCTCCACTCGCCTTATCAAATAAATTGGACAGTGGCTATTTCCCCGATTGCCTCCACAGAAAGGTTCTGGCTCACCCGAGGGTCTTCTGCTCATGGCTCTGGCTGATGGGAAGACTACTTAGAATAATTGTCCTCCAAAAGGATGCCTTCGCAGCCAATGCCTTGGCCTCCATGCTGCTGCATGTTCCTCTTGTGTGTGTGTGTGTGTGTGTGTGTGTATGTGTGACTGAGAGAGAGAGAGAGAGAGAGAGAGGCACAAAGGAAAAAAAAAAAAAGGTGATACTACTTCGAAGCTTATGTGTCAGGATTTGTGTTCAACATGTGTTCACTTCTGGCGCTGCCTTGTTATTGGAACACTGAAGGGCCAGAGCAGATTTATTTGTAGTGTAGCAAGTGGTATATATATTTTTTTTTTTGCAGTGACAGCAGTAACAAAATGTTATTGTCTTCACTTTGATCTATACATTAAAAGATGTAAATGCAGGGACTGTGGAGAGGCTCATGCAATATGTATGAATGATGCCTTTTGACTACAATCCACCGATGTCATCTGCAGTGAGCTGGTGTCTGGTGATCAGTTCATTAGCCCTCGGAGTGTGTGTTTATGGCTGTTTACTTATAACGTAACGGCTCTAATGACTGCAGCCGCTGCTCCAGTGAACCTGAGGATCTGCTTTGACGTTATCTCCTGCCCCACATTGCAACGCACTGTGGTTAGAGGGCAGTCTACCACATTTACACAGGAGGATCAGTTTATTCATCAGAGGGCAGTGCTGCTCAGACTGCATGTGAAAGCACTTGGATTATGTCTTCTCTGGCTCTGGAGTCTGACAGAGCAACCCTCGTGATGTCATCAGGGTCATCTCAGCTTCAACCTGAGACTTTGACTTTGACAACAATTTTGATAGTTGATTTTTGCAAAAGGCTTTTTTTTTTTCAATGGTGCCACCATCTGAATTATTTGGTCCTTTTCTCTTTCTTTTTCTCTTCTTTTGAATGAGAAAATTAATGCGATTTGAAAACATCACCTTGGACCCTGAGAAATTTGTGATGAACAACTTTCACTTTTTCACTTTCATTTTCTATTTTTACAGACCTTCAGTCTTGAAAAGAAGAATATCCCACACACTGCTCTTGCTTATCATCACAGTTTATCGACCATCCTTAACGTTTCGGTCTCTCTAGACCTTTGTCGGTAGTATTTCGAATTCTTACGACAATGATCTTAGATACATAATGCTCCCCTCACACCTGAGCATACAAGATGGGTGCTCAGGTGCAGATGATCAATAAGTCATGATGTTAAGCAAGAGGAGTGTGTGGGATATTCTTCTTTTCATGACTGAAGGTCTATGAAAATAGAAAATTGTGCAAGTTGTCCATCACAAGTTTTATAAGGTCCAAGGTTTCTTTAAATCGCTTTAATTTTCTGACCAAGAGTCCAAAACTCAAAAGAAGAGAGAAAGAGAAAAGGAACAAATCATTCAGAAGGTGGAACAGTTGAAAAAATGAGTCTTACAATGAATCAATCATCAAAATTGTTGTTGTGAGTTACTTTCTATTGACTGATTTATTGATTAATGCACTGGCATCTGAGATATTTGAGTGTGCGCATATCTTCATTGAGAAGGACCAAAATAATCCAACACATTCATCAATACTGAAAATAAATATAGGGAGTTCCAACCCCAGCATTCATTTTGTAGTTAAGTCACCAATGTGAAGCAACTAGAACCAAATACCAAAGCTCTCTCTACTTTTCAGTGCCTTTAAAAACACAGGGGGACATCAATAGAAGCTGGTCAATCAGTTTAATTGAATGTGCCGTTCCAAGGCCTCTCTCTCTCTTGTGTTTGGACCAGCTGCATTCTCACTTCAAACACATTCCTCCAGGGTTGAATTAAATACGCTTTAAGTGTTATGTGTTTTACTTCCCGACAGCCCGAGCTCTATGGACGGTACGTCTGCCAAGGTCACATCCCGTCACAGCATGAAAATCGAGGGATTTGACGCAACATGTTGGCCGATATCAGATGGATATAATGGCAGTGCAGTAACTTTTTAATATCAGGCCACACGATCCCATCTGTTCTGCTCCGTCATATGACAAACCATATGTTCAAAATGTACACAAGTAAATGTTACTTGAATAGTGAAGGAAAAACTCCTGAATCAGTAAAGCTTTACGTGTTCGCAGCTGCTTTGGCAATGATTAAATGCTTTGGTTGGTTTGTTTTTGTCAGTTTGTTTTTGTCATTGTTCTGGATTGAAGGGTACTTTGCCTCTGACTAGACTAGACTGTGCATTACATAATTACTGTTGGATAAAGAGAGCCACTGGATTGCCATGGCAGCTTTTGTATTTGGCAGAATGGCTGAGTCTGAATATGACAGGCACACAGTTTGAGACAAGTTGTTTTAGTCTCCTCGCTCCTTGTCATTCCTCGTTCGCATTTGTCCATCAAGTGTGCCAAAAAGCCCATTTCTCCCAAATCAGACGGTTGCAAGTGCTGCAAATGATTGTCCTCGCTGCCCATGATCCACATGCGCAGATTGCACACAGCGACTTGGAATTGCCAGAGGGAGATTTTGTAAACCCCTCAACCCTTCTAAGGGAAAACCCACCGCAAGACCTGCAAGACCCTTTTCATCTGCTGCAGCAACAAACAGCCTCTGTTTTAAAGCCTGTAATTGAGTTTTGCAGTAAGCAGCCAGAATCCAGTCAAAGCAAGTAGGAACACGACTAAGATTTAAACATCTAAGATACCTAAACTTAAGAGGAAAAAGCTGAGCCTCTTAAAAGCTTCTCCCGTACACTATAATTATATTGTCTAGATCTTTTCCATAGCAACAGACATCACTACGCTCGCTACAAAGAGATCTTCTCTGTTGCAGCAAATATTTGTTTAGCCTATGAAGACACTCTGCTTTTCTTTTTCATTATCAAACATTTTTCTGCCTTTTGGTTCCTCTGTTACTATCGCTGCATAAATACGAAAGAGTGCATATATCTAAATGGAGCCTTAGATTAAATCAGTAGTTATAAGTATCTGTTCATGCAGCTCCAGAAAAGCCTCTCATCAAAACAACTAAATGATTTTCCTGCCTTCCTCTCCTTTTTTCTCCTCCAGTGAATTGTCAGATTAGGCTGAAACCTGACTTCTGGGCCGCACTGTGCTGCACATTGTAGCCTTCTTTTTATTTCACTCAGAAACGACTGAATTACTGAGTCTGCTGATAATGTCCCCGTTGCCCGAGCCGTCTCGCATGGCCTGGCCGCTCTGTTTACTGTTCGAGAGGCATTCTTTCGTCTGAATCTCATAATGAGCATTAGGTCTTTTTGCAGCGTCGTGCATCACCCTGCCAAGTGAACATCTGTGGCGATGGCTGCTCCAGTCTTCATGACTGACAATGTTGTGCAGCCTCCATATTGACATTGACACCTCTCTGGTCTCGGGGCAATAATGACGAGCACATTGCATGAGGTTTTTTTTTTTTGTTGTTGTTTTTTTTCATTCTGGCTGAGGCCAAGCATAAACTGAGCTGTCCTCATGTCATCAGACACGCGCAGTAAAGATGGAGCTTTACAGCGAAAAGAAAAACACCCTTTTCAAGTGGAAGGCATATGGTCTTTTAACTTCTGTCTGCCATTTGTGTTTAGCACCCATTACGACTGTGTCTCTGCACTGCATTTCTCAGTCACTGTTAACTGTCAAACTTGTCAAAATGTCCCAGCACTGTGGGAATTACTGTGACATCTTTGATTTTGCATTTTCAATTGATCATCTTTGGTTTCTATACAGTACTTTGCAGTCTTCTGCTGAGTCATGGGGAACATTTTCACACATTTTCACATTTATTTTTTCTCTTTATCTCAAAGAAACTGTAAACAGAAAATGCTTTTTTTTTCTGTATGCGCACCAGAACAGGGCCTGATATCTAGCACAGAGCCGGCACCCACCCCACCCACCCTAGATTTTTGTCAAGCCCACCCGCAGCCCTCCGTACTTACACACCAAAGAAATGCTTTCTTCTTTGTTTCTCTTGCAGACCAGGAAACACAAAACTCAGAAAAGTCCCTTCCTCTGTCAGTCTTTAAAAGCTTTCTGATCGGCTGATCAGGCAGAACAAAAATCAGATGGTGGTTAGCTCTGGCTTTTCTCCACCACTGCAGATAGTGATGCTTGGAAAGGAGGGCAGGCTAATTTAGATGTGTGAGTCCAACATAATAAGGGTGTCTTTTACTGAGACACAGGCCGAGTTTTAGACACCCAAAGCTTCACCAAAACACTAAATGGCCATAGTATTACAGTGACGGCATCACCTTTACTTTGTTTGTTTATATACGTACTATAGTAAGTAAGTCAAGGACATTAGCACATGGCTCAAAAAGCCGGACAACACAACAGATGCCTCCCCCCTTCTTGTAAACGCTGGATAATGATGATAATGTGCTGAAGTGATACGGCTGGTCACACTTGTCCTGCCTGGTCTGAACCCACCCGGCCCACTGCCCAACTTCCCTGGATGGTGACCTCTCTTTGTGTCCACAAAGAGCAGCAGTTTGTTACGCAGACGGAGGCTGTACGAGAGACAGAGTGAGACAGATATTCTGTAGCTTCTTTCTGTCTGAGTGATCATGTTACATGTAAATATAGCCCAAATCACAGCACAGTCTGTGTCTTTAACTTGTGTGTTTGGTGATTTTGTCATGATCAGGACTTTAGCAGCAGCAGAGCAGGTAGCTCGGAGAATGGCTTAAGAATGACTGCTGGTTAGCATGTAGTCATTTCAGTCACTATTTCATATTTAATCTGTTGCCTGACAACAGGAACAGAACAATCTGTAAATGAGAACAGCTTTAATGTGAATTCAGCTGTTTTGAAATACTGTAAGTGTGAGCACAGAGACGAGGAGGGAAGCAAACAGATAGAGGGCTGACTCTAGGCTGAATGAGAATATGACGCCATGATGTCAGTTGTTTACTGCGGTTCCACAACTACATCTCCAGTTTCACGCATCGACCATACGCGCACCCGCCTTACATTCGATTTTGACCTAGTCTTGTTGAGTATTGACTGAATCACATAACACCATATAATAGTCATAAGTCTTATGACACTGTCAATAGCATCTTTGTACGGCTCCCATACATGAACTACCTCATGCAGTTGGCGTATATATATATATATGTATATATATACATAAATAGAGATTTTTGCATTCATTTTCTGTGTGGATGTGTTTTTCTGTGTACATGTGCAGCATATCTGCCATTGCACCTGTACAGTTTTTCATGCAAGTCGAACTAGAAGAGTCAGTGAAAAGTAGGAAAAACTTCCTGAGCGAGAAAGTGGAGGCGGTTATGGATGTTCATGTTGTTTACAGTCCTCAGATTACATTATGCTGTGTTTTTGTGGCAGCTGAGAAACGATTTAGTATTTGTTTTGAACGCGAGGTCAATTGAACGGTTCAGTGAAGTTCTGAAAACCAGCAGCAAACTTTTTGTGCTTTTAACCCCATGAACATAACGTAACATGCCGAAGCTGGAACATCATGCACAGCTGAGTGTGTAAATGTATTACATGTCGCTGGACACATAAAAGCACTGCGTCCGCAGCTGGCCAAGGACAAATACAAATCTGCACTTATTTTGAATTATACATATCTTCATGAAATGGAATTTGTTGTGTCTGCAGTAGCACGAGTGGCAACGTTGTCTGTTAAGTGCCCCCTCAGAGGAACTAATGGAGCTTCTGCCTGCACATGAGCGGGGAAAAAGGCTTTGCTGGCCAAATTTAGCTGTTGGGTAAAGGCCCGTTTCTGCTGTAATGCAAAAGGGAGTGCCGCTAATGCCTCTGAGACATTCAAGCGCTGACATTTCAGTTGTTTATTTACTTCTCTGCCTTCATCTGTGCATGGCTGAAGGGACAACCGTGAAGCCTGAATCCGTCTATCAGGGTTTTGCTCCCCAATGGTGGCACTACAAGTGTTCTGTGGGCTGTTGTCACCAACATACGCGATCAGATGTTTGTTTACGACGTCCCACTCGGCAGCAGAACATACCACTAGTGAATGCCAAATACGGGAGTCCAATCTGTCAGGGGCTGGCAGACAGAGAGGAAGGTCTTGGTCATTTCACTTGATAATTTCACAAGAGAATTTTAGTCAGACCCCGATTAAATATTTGGTGATGCTCAGAAATGAGGAGACGAGGACCTGAGGGAAGAGTTCGTACAAAAATCAAGTCTTATCAAAATCAATATTTTGGTATTGAGCTGGCAAAGCCCTGGATCTGATTGTTGAATGCAGAGTAGGGTTATAATTAGTAACTGATATTCAGCCAAAGAGGAAGGACATTCTTAGTGACTTTGGCAGCATTTCTCTTGTATAAGTTTTGTAAAAATGTCCAAAATTAATTGACAACTATGACAAAAAAGCATTTTCTCTCTCTCCCTAAAAAGTGAATCATTTTGTGCCAAACTTTCAGGGATTCTCTGCAGGTCTTCCTGAGATGTTGCATTCATGAGGCCAAAAACATGTTTTGTGAGGTCACAGCGGCCTTGACCTTTGACTTTTCACGACTAAATATCTGATCAGTTCATCCTTGAGTCCAAGTGGACTTTTGTACCAAATCTTGTAGGAATTTCCTCCAGGCGTTACCGAGATATCACGGGAATGGGGCGGGCGGAAGGACAACCTGAAAACACGATGCCTCCGGCCCTGGCTGTTGGCGGCGCGGAGGCACTAAAAAGTGCATCTCTGTCACACATATTCAGGCAGCCTTTGAATGTTATGTGTGAAGAAACAGAGAGATAATGCTCCTGTTCAGGCATGTAGCGTCAGAATATACTTAATTTTCTGCCTCTGTGCTCCCTAAGGTCTTGTGAAGATTTTCATTTGGAGGAAACCACGGGCCATATCATCAGCTGTTAACTTCTTACTTAAAGGGACAGGGTGGTAGTAAGACTTTTACCACCTTGTCATGATTATACTGTATCTGCTGCGTTTGATAGCTTTGTTGAGCAATGGCAGCGATTCAAGGATGACTCCGGCAGATGCTCAGATTTTTGTGGATTTCAAAAAAGAATATGGGTTTGAAATAATAACGCTGGCATATTCTGCACTTTTCTCATTTTTAACAAATCCCATGAAAACACCAAAACCTTTAAGAAATTGACTCTACAAACAAGTGTTGTGTAGTCAAAGCCTGTGGCTGTTTCCTCTGTGCCTGAGTGCTTCATTGAATACAGCAAATGAGCCACGTTGTTACAATGGCTGACATGCTCCTTCATTATAACACAGGAACAGTAGTCAGTCCCTCGTACTGTACACCATCCGGCTGCTGAAAGTCAAACTCAGTAGAGCCCCAAATGTCTTTTAATCCACGGCTGAAAACAGCAACAACAAATGCTCTTTTTCCTCCTGTTTGAGTAACTTTCGCTAAAAACTACAATGCCCAGCTGTTTCAGGAAATTACTAACAATTTTTTCTTTTAAATAATAAAGCTTAGCCCTTTAAAACTGTGCTGGGCAAAAACAATGAACAGAATACAAGCGTTTCCAAATGCTCCACAACGGAGGACAGAGCTGCCTCAGAGAGACTGGCATCATAAAAATATTCTGACTGGTAAAAAGCAATAGTCTGCAGACAAGAAGAAAATGACAAAGCAGTTTTATAATTGCAGTGTTTAGCAGGATAATATCTTACCTCAGCATTAGATGTTTTTGTTGGAACTCTGCTATAATTATCTGGCTTACTCATCTCTTCTGGTAGAATGTGACTTTATTGTTTGTATTAATTACAGAGTACTGTAAGCCGGAACAAAGCGCGTCTGATGTTACTTGAAAATCAAGCAGTTATTGTCAGAACTGAGTCCGCTTGTTTTCTCAGGAAATGTTTGGGTGTTAAGCAACCAGGATTGTGCAGTTGTTAACAACGGAATACTTTTTTAGAAGCCATATTCATCACTGCTGTGCATTGCTCATTTTCATGTACAAGAAATAAATCAGCTCAGCATGTGCAAACCAGCAGCTGCAGTTTCAAATTTGTAATCTGCTCTGTCATATTTCCCCAGCTTCTCATATCCTAATTTTCAGAGCCTCCCATTAAAAAGTCTGTCCCTGGCAGGCTCGCCCTCCCTTCTGGCTTTCCAGCTGTACACCCCTGTGCTGCTGTCGAGAAAAACCTCAAAGCTGTTTATTAGTGAAGATAAACACCATAGATATCAAAGTGCTTGAGATGATTGATAAGAATGCTGCTTGGGATCCGAGGGTGAAGCATGTTAGTCACTCAAGAGCTGCCATCTATTTCAAGGAAATCATTACAGTGCCAGGGAAATTTGCAAATGGTTATTGACGTTTTTTTTTTTTTAGGAAGAACAAGTTAGATTAAAGCCCCTGCTTGAGCGTGATAGAAAACTGAAGAAACTTACACTTAACAGCTTAGTGTCCAGTTTGAGGAGGCTGTGGCTCGGCAGGTGCGAGGGTCGTTCACTAATCACAAGGTTGTGGCTTTCGAGGCACACTCCAGCCAGTCAGGTAGCCAAAGGCATTGTACCTGCCCCTTGTGGAGAAGAGAGAGCTGAGCCGGAAAGCAAAGCTCTCGATTCACCAGTCGATGTTTGTTCCAACTCTCACCTGTGGTTGTGAGCTTTGGGTAGTGACCAAAAGAATGAGATCACAGGTACAAGTGACCGGAATGAGTTTCCTCTGTAGGGGTGTCTGGGCTCAGACTTACAGATAGAGCTCGGACCTTCAGAGGGAACTCTGAGTAAAGCCGCTGCTTCTTCACGTTAAAAGGAGCCGGTTTCTGTAGTTCAGGCATCTGATTAGGAAACCTCCTGGGCGCCTCCTACTGGAGTCCTTCCAGGCTCGTTCGACAGGTAGGAGACCCAGGGGGAGGCCCAGAACAGGCTGGAGAGATTACATATCTATATCTTGCCTGGGAATGCCTCGCTGGGGAGAGGGATGTCTGGACTACCTTGCTTGACCTGCTGCCACCGTGACCCGACCCCGGATTAAGCAATTGAAAATGCATTGATGGATGAAGCTCTCAAACTGCTGCTGAATACAACATTGATGGCAAAAAAAAAACCCAAAAAAACTGCATACTCACTGCAGCCTGTGCTGTGCTACACCAGCCTGGCCAGGCTTGTTTTTGGGCTCTAACTCGCCGTGCTACCGCTATCCATATTTTCACATTCGAACACATTAGATTCTATTTGAGAATACTTAAGTGATGCTCATCTTCAGCAGTCGAAAACTGATGTTGATCAATAAACATCAGTGAGCCAATCCAGTTACTAAGCATCCCAATTCAGAAATGTATTTTGTTCAATGCACTCTTCGAGTAATACCCAACAACGCTGCTTGTATATGCATGAAACACAGTACATACCCCTATTGTTTTCTATGTTAGCCTACAAGCCAATGCTGTCTTTAAACACGTCAACACTCAATGACATCAGGAGTCACTCCTGTCCTATTTCTCAGCATCCATGCACCTCAGTTCTTTATAGAAGTAGCTTTTTTTTTAATCATATTTAATCCTTGAATTGACACATCCTGGCTAATACACCCTGACTTCTTCTTCTTCTGTCTGTTGTGTGCTAAACTTGTCAGATGGCCCTGAACACTCAGATACATCCTATACAATGCACAAATTATAGTATGGACTATAAAAGTTTCATTTCATTGGCAATATTTAAAGTGATTACAGTCTAAAAATGCGTTTTTAAAGTCAGTCTCATTATGCTGTGGAAAAATTTCCAGTTTGGTGACTGCTCTGCCTGTGGGGACGTTCTCCTCAAATCTATTCAATAAATATTCTTTCAAAGGGCCATTAAGGAAAAATTAAAGACTTGGGAGTTGTGATGTGATTTAATCCTGGTGTGCATATTTTATTTATTAACAGCAGCCAGTTAGATGAAATTACAGTGCATGGCATGGCAGCTGACATGATTTCTGGCAGCAAGTGTCATAAATGGGTCATGAGGACGTGGGCCTCGGTGCCCAGCGGAGAGCAATCCAAACTCTGGAGTGCAAGCGCACCATGGAGACGGAGCAAGCTGCAAGGAAGAGACAAGGAAGCTGTAATTGGAACAAAGGTCACAGAAAATAATGACGAGAAGGGTTTTAAGGTTTTATATATGTAGTGTCACCTACATGACACCAGTTTGAAACTCTGCACTCGCTGACAAATAGGTATTGAAAGCAGGCCACAAAATCGCAGCAGTTGATGAAATAATTTTGGTTTTGATCGCTCTTTGATCTCTGTGTTGTTACCACTTAATACAAGATGAAATTTGATAACCCCAGGGAGAAGCGAACAGGCAGTTCAGAAATCTGGCCTGCAATGTGTTGACCAAAAGCTCTCCTGTTTAGCAGTCCATCAGCCAGCTCACAGTCTAATAGGTGTTGCCATGGCAGAAGGCATCTGTGTAGACTGAGTAAGTAATAGCTCTGTCTTAGCTGAAGTGTCTCACACTGCCTCTCCACATTCCTCGTGCGGCGGCGGCAGCGGGGTTCACAGAGATTCTCAGAATTCGGGGTGTGTATTATTGCCAGTTACTGCTGTACAGTTTTCCATTTGCAATGCTCTTTCATTAATCAGCATTAACACTGTTCAATGGGGAGCCCGATTCATGTGGCGCTCCCTTGGGTAATGCTTCATCCCCTCTCATTTGCGGCGCAAAAATGAACCGGAGTCTGTGAAAAGGGCCGTCTGATTAAACACATGGATTCTGCACAATACGCGCGCTCTCTCCAAAGATGATGATGAATATGTAGTGGCTTTTATAAACTGCTGGCCAGCGTAGGTAATGAATGTAAGTAGGTATTACTCACCAGGGTTGCATCCTTACTAGGAAATGCACTGGAAATGGTTATGCCCCATAATAACGTGTGGTTATAATCTCTTATGATCAGTGTTTTTACAGGCTACAGTAGTCAAGTAGCAACTGGGTCACCTCATTTACTGTGATTCCGGGGGTATTACGTTTCCCCTTTTCAACTCACATCAAAGGAAACACGCTTGATCAGGATGATTTCTTAAACGTTACATATTTCTGTTTCATCTCCCCTTGACGCCGACGTATCAGATAATTACTGTGTTTTCTCTAATGTGGAGGATTTGATGAAAGAAGACAATAAGAGCTGCAATAACAAGAAACAATGTTTTAAAAAGCTGCAACCTGTGAGAGCTGTTTTTCCGGTTTATTTCAAACAAAATGGAAAACGTGAAATACAGCATTTTTGATGGGAGACACCGCAAAGGGAAAAGCTGTCTTTAGCAGTTATACATTTAATTCACCTCAATTCAATTCAGTTATATTTACACTGCAGCAAATAATAACATACATTATCTCAAGGCACTTTACAGAGATAGGTCAAGACTTTACAATATTATATCCACCGTCAACAGTAGAAGTGAGTAAAATTGTCTTTTTTACATTTTCTATATTTATTTAACTGTAAAAATACTTTTTCTGCAAACTGAAAAAAATAATCTCGAGCTGCACGTCCAAGCTTTTTCAGAGCTTTCAACCTCATCTCAAAGTCTTCATCGGTGATTGGACGCTGCTCAAGTGTCATCACATGACCTAAAACATCGTGCGGGTAGCAATTAATCGTGGGCCATGTAGTGGTTTATACAGGAGGTCACATGATGGCAGTTCTGAAAAGAAAACTCAACAAGTAGACCTTGAGTTGAAATTATTTTTTTATACACACACACACACACACACATACACACACACTCATACACACTCACTGATCCCAAGGTTAAGAATGAACTTCCGTGCTGGAACTATTTGCTGTAGATTCTATAACCCTCCAAAATATATTTTATTTTAAAAACCTGTTTCAGAGACTTTATGGCTTTAATCCCTTTATTTATTTATTTTTTGTTCACAGTCAAATCCAAGAACATTGACTCTAAAAAATATCTTCAAAGTCACAGTGTCTAATCCGTCTGAAATGTAAACTCCTCCTCGAGTTGTTAAAATCCCTCAGTGCCCATAAACAATAGTGAGGACATGATCCCAGTGTCCTCAGCCCTGCTTGTAAAGTAGTACTGTATTTACAGTATATGAAAATGTCAAACTATAATCTGCCGTAACCTCTGCCTTCGTCCAGATACAGTAACATCTCATTAATGTTGTGTCTATCTCACTGCTGGGGTGATCAAAGATGTCAGCAATGCAAACAAACCGGGATGGTCCTCACAAGGAAAAGTGACAGCACTGGTCATTTGTTCAAACAGCCGCTGCTCACGCCCTGATGGCTGCAGCCACAGCTGGTTCCTTTTAGCTGTGACCACTGTCTACAAACGTAACCCCAGAGGTGGCAGGTCAGAAAATGGTCAAATGAATAACAGTCACGTCAGATTAAAAAAAGTTAATGACCATTTATTTGGAAGGACATGACAACAACCTGTTCCAGTTTCAAGGACCTGCTGAATCTGCAGTCACGTGACCGGGTAATGAAAGAGAGAAGCAAAAATAACCTTATCTGAAGTTGTGAACGACTTTGTGGTTAATGATAAGTTAATGGTCATGATAAGCTTAAGTAGTTTCCTTTAGTATCAGCAGCAAACCAAGAATGGAGGTGATAAAAATAAAATACAGATCCTGTTTGAGCAGTGAGCCTATTCTGGCTGAAAGGGGGGGGGGGGGGGGGGGGGGGGGGGGGGGGCCAGTGAGTCAATTGCTTTCACAAATCATGGATGAGTGGTCAATGCACTGAGCGCAGGTTAGTGTGGCAAATGGAAACACCTCAGCGGGACTTCAGAACTTTTATCTGTCACAGAAATAAGTGGAACGATCTGGAAGATGCTGCAGGGGCCTCGGGCGAATGTAAATAAGACACTTGAAAGGAAAAATATGAATTCGGTAATGCTTTCAATTAATTTGTCAGGAAAGAACTGTTGTTAGTCAGAGTGGAAATGCAGTGATCTCATGGCGGGAAGAGAAAAACAACAGTGTCTTCCTGTAAACAAGGCAAAATCATTTAAGTCCCCTGAGTTTTGCCTGCAGGAGAGCAGCATTTGGTTCTAACATTTTCATAACCAATAGGACAACCAGCGTCTGATGCTCTCCGGATCATTAACATTTAGAGCTTTATACATCATTCTAAATATTTTCTTAGTGTCTGTGAAAACAATTTTGAGGTAACGCAAACTTTGCTCCCACTGTGCTTCTGTCTCGAAGGCACAAGGCAGACAAACAAAAGCCAGATATGTTAATAATTCATCTCCGTCTTGTATTTCGTGAAAATGAGACCATCAGATCAATAATCTCCATTGGCTCCGCGTGTCTATGGATGAGCCATTTGTCTCCATCATGCATCAGTGCAGGAGTCGGGCGTGGCTCTGTGGTCAAATAACCAGAGTCACAATAGCGGTGATAAGAGAGAGTGCCTCGTGAGATTTTGTATTCTTGCCAGTGGACTCTTTAATAGCACGTCTAGGTAAAGTCACAGAGGACAGCTGCCACAGCCGGTTTGTTACCCAGCTGATTGAAATTTCAAATCATTCGTCACTGATTTGAAAAGCCTCTCGGCTGCACCGGTAGTGTCATCACATTATAAGCAAAGCAGATTGTGCAGACCCAGACGTTTTCTACTTCAGTTTTATCAGAAATGTCCATTTCTCACCAGAAAATCCTCCCTGCTAACCTTTACTGTCACCTTTAGCATCTTTTCATTATTGATTGTCTGGGAGCAACTGCAGTTTAACTCGTTATGTTTCACGTTCAAGTCTAAGTCCACTTCTGTCTGGGTGCTGTAGCTACAGTAAATGGCTTATAATGATAAAATTTAGATTGGAAAAGATATAAATCACAGCCAGACCATTCCTGAAGAGGTGGGAAAGGTTCTTGCTACATAGTGGAGCCAATCTATACGCATATTCAATAATTCTCGGTACACTACTCATGTATAACTACTCTTTTTTTTATTCTTTTTCTACTTCTTTTGTAGCTAATTATATGTATTTACTTCATCTCCTGTTGTTTCAAGGCTTTCAGACGCATGCATAGACAGTACAGTGTTGGGATGCATTTCCTTTTAGTGGGTGGTGTAATATATTTGCAGATACTGCAGACATATGGATCTACATAGGTTTGTTTTGTGTGTGTGTACTGTTTGCACACACGCATGCACTTGTGTAGGTGCATGCATGAATGTAAAATCTCTATGGACACTGTAAATGCATGAATGTATGTGTGTGTGTTTAAATATATAGATTCCAGTTGGTGCATCCATGCATGTATGTATGTATGATGTATGATTTCTTCCCCTTTGGGTGGAGGTTGTCCAAGATGGGAATGTGTAGATAGGGGATGAGTGGGAAGGGATAATCTAAGTAGGGCTACATCTAATGATTATTTTCTTATCTGTTAATCAGGTGGTTATTTTGTCAGTTAATTGATTATTTGTTATATCTATGAAATATTAAAAACAGTGAAACGCAAATAATTTTATGGCCATAATTTTTTTGTTCATAATATTCCACTCAGTGCATTTCAATTTAATGAACACCTGAAATATGAAGAAACAGCAGGTATATGAGTTTCCAGGTTTAAAATGAGGATTTCACATCAGTATCACAATAAAGTGTCTGAAGGAAATCCAACATTATTTAATGTTGTTAATGCGTCATCGGTTGTGAGCGGAGATGTCTTCACTCCGCATGTGAGCTGAACTTGGAGGCTTTCAGATGTCAGCGGTTAATAATACTGTATAAATGCCCAGCGGGTGCACACTGTGACCTGAGGTAGTCCTCGCCTTCTGGTCTCATGTATCACTGCACTGTCATCTTCATTCATCTCTGTTATTGATTCATCTGTGGAATTGCTTTTGCCATGACGCAATACAAGAAGGAGGTCTGCTGCACACAGAGGGCGTTCACCTCTGACCTTGCACATAAATCACAGCCTCTAATAAAATTGACTCTTCCCATTCTTTTTCCCCCCCTCGCCATGTCCTGCAGGGTCAAAGCAAAGAAAGGGGTGAACCTGCTCCAGACCAAGTCGAAGAATGCCCAGTGGAAAGTGGACTGGGAGGTGCAGTCCGGCGCCAAGCACTCTATTACCACCATCGATGTGAACAAGAACAAAGCAGTCAAACAGGGGTAAGTCAACAGCCCCAACTCTAAACACACTGTGTCCGTCTGACCGGACGATATTTGTTTTCCTCAACAGTGGACAAAAGGTCTCCAAAAAGGTTTCCCTGTGTGTTACAGACACAATTCAGTCTCTGATTAAAGGCAGCTTTTAAAAGCATACACCCTCCTCTGTAAATGCCCCAGGAGCAAGGGAAGATGAAATACAGCCTTGGCCCACAGCAGTGACTCAAACACCCTCTGCTTTACAGCACCTAGTTAAATGAATGGAGCTGTTATCTGCTTAGTCTCGCTACATCTGCTGTTAATTCCATCTGCACAGAGAGATGAGGTAGACGATTCTGACCGCTGCCATTAACATACCTTTGAGATGAGACCTTGTCTGAGAGCAGTAATTATGCCAAGCTCCTCAAAAGTGTAGAGACACCCAGTCACCGTCCTGCAGTGTCCGACGGGACACTAATGGACTCAGTAAATACAACTTTATGGTAATAGTAAAACTGGAGTTGCTGAGTGATTTTCAAAGTTAATGCAATTTAAATGGTGTACAGCCTATTAATGCATTTGTAAGTCTGCTTTTAGGAACACAACCTAAATGATTTGACCAGTAAATTAAAGCACAGAGGTAAACATGTAGAGGCACTTCCTCTGCTCCCTTGTTCTTCTTCCACTCAGGGGGTTGATTAACCCAACACAAATTACAAAACAGTGGAAATTAGCACTGAATGTGGTTTTATTTTGAGATTTCTGCCTCCAGATACGAAGGAGGGGCGGTGAACTGACCCTTTAAACAGCTTCTCGCACATCGACGCCGTGAACATCAATTACATTTTGTTCACAGGTTTTTACATGAGCGCAGTTTGCCCTGCCTCTGAGCTATTTCCAGTGACGGGGAGCAACTCAAAATTAGCCACCATAAATCAGGATACGTGATGCGTTCAGTTCATTAAGAGCTGAAGCACTGGGAGTTAGGCCGGGTATCACCAAGCCTCCCAGGCTTGGAGGCGTTAACAACTGCTGGTCTAAATATTGGCATCCCTATGGACACGTTCATGGCTGAGGAGAAAGACAACGACGAGGAAGAAGAAAACAGACTGGCCTTACCTGGAAAAGAAGTCCACCACTCCTCCCTTGTTTACTTCTTAGCGCCTTAGTGGCAGCCTTTCTTGCTATATTTAGTGACCCATGTCATGTAATCTTTGCCACCCTGTCACCATGTGGGAAATGTCCAGTAGGGGGTCAAGCATGGGTAGAGAAACAACGTGTCATGCCACATTTTGTCAAAAACCCAGTCAATTCTGTGACCACCTAAAGCCAAACAGCCAAACAATAGGCATATAAAGTTATGAAGAGTGGAGTCACGGAAGAATTCCTGTTTTGATGCTTCATTCCCATCAAATTGATTGAACATGAGCATGAAATCTTTTTATATAAAAAAAAAGCACTCTTGCCTCTTAGGATTTTCCTCTGGAAATATATTGTTGTGAAATTGGTTCACACTACTTGTATTCTGGGTTGCTGTTGGGAAGTCTGCTTGAAGTCTTTATTTATATCGAAATGGTGCACAGTTTCAAGAAGATTTAAGTAATACATTCCAACAAAACATCTCCACTGTAATTTCTGATTCGTGATGTATTCTATTTTGTGTCACTGGCAAAAACATTGTCAGCTATTTGTTGTTGTGGGAAAGTGATTTTACCTGAAAAATCCCTTCCTAATCTACAGTAATATTAGTTGCCTGAATTTAAAGCTGCTCTTTGTATATATATTTTTTTGTTTTTTAAATGGGAGCATCTTTTAGATTATGTTTGTGGAGAAATTAGTAAGTCTGAGTGAAAACTGCTGTTTCTTTTCATCCATTTAAGTATTGTTGTCTGCCGCAGTGTTTTTCTTTTTCTTTTTCTGATACCACCACTGTGAGGCACCAAAGTCAGAAATTTACAAATCCTACACAAAAGGGGCTTTAAATAGATTTTAACCAAACAAAGTGTCGGTGTAGAAAACTCTCATATGAGTAATTTTTGGAGCAATCAAATCACGTCATTTTGCCGTGTTGCCTGTGAGCAGTGGTTAAATTCTCTCATCTGTTGGCGGTGAGCCTGAACGAGTCAAAGGTGTTGAAACTGTCTGACAGATTGTCATGCAAATGCAATGTTATGCTTTTCTTATGCTTTAAATTTCTACTTCAGACTTTAATACCCCAAAATAAATGTACAGTATTTCCTACCAATTTAGTTGCACAAATGTGACAGCATTGAAACTCTTTTCCATTCCTCTAAAAGAAGCTGACCTGAAACTCATGTTACGTAATGCTATACAGTGATTCTAGTGGGTTTCTGTTATCGCATTTTCAGCACTTACAATCCCTGTAGCTTTCGTTTTCATTATATTCTTATTTGTTTTATCAAGAAAGTGTATCCAACCCTGTTTTCTCTCTCGTTTGATGTTTGAGTGGATGAGCTTTTGCTGCACGATGACTGAAAACTTCCCTCTCACATCTTTGAGAGCGAAACTATGTGCAGCAGCCTCAGACTCAGATACTTTACAGTAATGAGCCCAAAAATGCAAGAATTCTCAAGACAATTCTGTCCCTAATTACCCAATTAAATGCAGTAATAAGGTAAATTCTAATATGTTGTCTGAGTTCAATAATTGTTCCCATTCATATTTCTTTTTGTGTTAGATTTAAGCAGCAAACAAGGAACTAAAGCCTCCCCCTCTTCCTCACACACACACATTCCCCTCTCCCATTAAAACCACAAACATACACACTCCAGCATCATTTTTGCATCGTGCTGGTGAACACATCTGAGCACCAATTCTGGTTGAACATCTGGTTTTGTTTACTCAAAATTACCTGAGACTGAGGAAATGAGGTGACAACGTTTCCCCGCCGGGGTGTATTGTTAATCTCTTCATCAGTCTCCTCTCTTTATTATTCTTTACTTATCTTGGTTTTTCTCTTCATCAGATCACACTTCACTCAGTGCAGAAATTATTCATCTTTCTTTTTTTTTTATTCCTGTAAACCTCCATTTGGAACAGTCCCATTATAACAGCAGCTTGCTGATAACACCACATGAACCAATGCATTATTGATTGCGGTCAATGGGTTTCGAATGAATAATGTTCTTGAAAATGCTTTGGCATTACCACTGCTGCAGTCAGAACAACAGAAAGAGTCAATCATTTAATAAGACGCCTGGTGGTTTTTGTTTTTTTTGTTTTGTTTTGTTTTTTTTGTTTTTTTTGGGGGGGGGGGTTAGGTTTTTTTTTGTGCTTTGAATTATTCAGCGTTAAACAAGGGATGAAACAAGAAAAAGACTCTGAGCACATTTTTAAGTGCCAATATTGACTCCTAACCAGGACAAACACAGGCTGACAAATACTCTCTCTGTTTTCAAAGCTGCTCCGTCATGAAAAAGAAAATGTTCTGTAGCACAAAAGATGTTCTACTGGGTCTGTTTACATCAATTATTTCCACATACAAAGGAATATCTTTCATGTATAAAATGTGTATTATATTTTTAGGTCAGGTAGGCCAAAAAAATGCAAAGCTTAGAAACATGGCCTCAAATGTAATGTGTAAAATATTCCAGTAGATTACTTAAAGTGTCTAACATTTTAAATATTCACGTCAACATTGTCTTGCTTTACGATTGCATGTAGCACTGACTGAATCTGGCATTCACACAACACTGCTGCCTAAAGTAGACTGAAAGCACGAGCCACTCTGCTGATGTTTTGTCTGGCAAAAGGGATGAAGACCTAGTTTTTACTTTACCTTTTCATTTTCCGCAGCTTTATGTTGGAGTGAAAACATGTAAACAAGATGGAAATAATGTATGTTTACAGTTCCATAGAACATTTTGTTTTTCTATTTGTCTAATCCACTTAGAATAAAGATAGCACCAGAAAAGGCAAGTTTTTACCGTCTCTGTTTTCTTACAGCATGAAAACTCTGGGGGGAAAAAAAAAGTAAATCTGCAACGCTGCACAAAGCGAACCAAATTATTCTCAACCAGTTTTTTAAAAGTCCCACTACAACTAAAAAAGTAATCCCTTTATGAATTTAAGAATATAACTGTATGATGATTACCACCTATTTAAGTTGTAACTGTAACTAAATAACATTACTCATATTTTGTATTGTGAAAACGTAGGTTAGTCCTATTACATGTGGTCCGTTACTCCCCAATACCTTTTTGATCGACATTTGTTTTCGGTCAGTTTAGTTACTTTAGCTTTTTAAAGGAATAGTTCAACATTTGGGAAAATGTGTTTGTTCACATCCACCTAATATCTGTGCATTAAGTACACGAGCAGCCCCCTAAAGCTGTGTTACTCAATGCACAATGCATCTGTGCTTTTACACACTTCAACTAGCCTTTACTAGAACTAGCTTATTTCCTGACAAACAACAGTTTATCCTTACAGTGTTGGCATGAATGGCCAGATTCAGTTGGTGAGTATAGGTTCTTGGTACAGCTCTTTGTACAGGCACAATAGTACAACAATAGAACAAACATGGCAACGTCACTGTATCGTCAAGAAGCTATGCATATGTTGTTCACAAAAAAAGAAGTTTCAGCATTTTATTCCCCCTAGAAGCACAAACTGTAGCTGTTACAATTCAACAAACAGTATAACCTGCTCATTATTATTGAGCTTTAGAAGTTAAGCTAGCTGTTTCCCCCGCCTCCAGTCTTTATGCTAGGCTAAGCTAGCTAACAGAGTTAGTTGATTTTGATCTTACTTCAGCAAGACAGCAAATAGTATATACCCTGAAATACTGAAGTATTAGATTGAAGTTATTTTTAAATGTCCAAATCCTTTTCTTTGAATGCTTTTTAAAAAAAAGGACTTGAGTGCTGTAGATTTAACAGAGATAAAACTTAAGCATGGCCTGCTCTGAAACCTTTGTTCACCGTCTCTGTTCTTCTGCTGTCGTAGCTCTGCCTTGCACTACTTTGATCCAATGAACTCTCGCTGTTAATCAGTTCAAACAGACCTCTGATCAAAGAACGGAATCCCCCTGAGCTCTGAAAAAGCCCCAAGCTACAGTTTTTAAAACATAAACTTTGTACTATACAGATAGTACATCATTAACTTAATGGAAACAAGGATGGACTTTTCTTGAGCCATGTTTACTTTGTTCCTTTGCTCCTCTCGTATATGAAATCACTCATCTAAGTTTTCACCGCCCACTACTTTTTTTTTTAGAAATACCATTATGTTAAATTTTGTTTGTCGAACATCTGCGCTGTTTGTTTCTATCAAAGCTGAAGGTAATAATTACATGGATATCACAGTATAGGAAAGCTCACCAAAACATTTCCTTGAATAGTGATTGTGGACCAGTGTTTTTTGTTTTCTTTTCATTGAAACTTTAGGAACTGGACTGAAGTCACATTAATTAGCTAAGCACATACATAATTTAGTATTTTGATGAAAAGGTCACCCTCTAATCCCACAGAGATGTCCTAAGGAGAAGTAATACTGTAACACAGCAGCTACTAGAGCGGTGGAGAGGAAAGCCCTGACCAGTTTAAATTAAAACTGTCATGGATTTGATTTTACTTGTTACTTGCACTTCACAATGCGTAAAGTGGCACGGATCTAAAAGGAAATGTGAAGGTTGCATTGTGATTATGTGCAGCCACAATGTACATACAGGCGACGTAAAGAGATAAAAACCTAAAGCAGAGAATCAGTGAGCGTTCTGATAAGGGCATCTGCCGACAGCCAGTGACGTGATATTTCCTAAAAATCCCTCCTTTTGATTCAGATTTCAGAAATGGTGTCAAAATGTGTCAAAGTGTAACTGTAGCTCGTTACATGAAATGTGAAGGAGGAATTTTTCTGCTGCTTTCACTTACAGATTCAGAATTTACTCTTCACAAAAAAAAAAGAAAAGAAAAAAAGCGTGGCCTCTAACCCAAATCAGTGCATTGTGAAGATCATTTTTCCTTTCCCTCCAGCATGATAGCAGTTGACGCTGTATTGAGCGGCTGTACATGTGCTCACTCCAGTGGGCCGTATTGATGACAGCTTTAGTGTGTCACAGACAGACGGGGGTGTTTGTTTTCTGTGAGTGATGTCGAGACAAATAGGCTGAGATTTCATCACGATGTTCCTGAGAGGAACCTTTTGTGGGCAGAGGATTGTACAGATAGTTTGATCCAGCTTTCATTAAAGGGCTGTCAGACTGAATGGTGGGATGGGTCCCTGCTTTTGTGAAGGACAGACAAGCGAGCTGCCTCACTTTCAACTAAAGGTGAAGTTTGGCGGGGATGATTCTCGTCACGCGTGGAGAGAGATTTAATTTGCTCCTTCGCCACCGGTGAGACGTTTTCATGTTAGGCTTGTTGAACCTGAGGATTACAAGCCCAACGAGCGGGATTTTCATAACAGGAAGAGCTGTTATCGCTTCTGCATCTCTGGCATCTCTGTTTGTGAGAGTAAAATGGAGATCCCAGGCAAAGTCTTCTTCACACTGAAGAGAGAGGCCAAAGAGAGAATGCTCAAGTATCAAAGCATTGCACGGCGATCAGAACAATCAGGTTATCTACCAAAATCATTGATTGGTCGGAGGCAAATCTGCAGCCAGTGCAATTACGGTCATTTGAAAGTGAGAGGCTAAATAAAATTTGCAATCTCCTTGCACAAGCTCTGCATTCAGGCCTTAAGAGAGAAGAAGAAAGCAAGATTAAGGAGCAGTGATTGTTTATTGACAAGACCATTCAGAGGCAATCACTGATTAATTTATGGCATATGATAACTCCATCAAAGAAAGCAGGAATGCCCTTAGAAAACTTACACTTCTCATCAGTTTTAGCGTCTCTCTTAACAACAGCCCCGTGCATAAGTGGAAACATATATAAGAAACAAGTCTAATGTCAGATCCGATTTTTTCAGTAATGTACTAATAAATTATTAGAGAAGGGAAGTTTTATCTGGTGCATCAACAAGACAATCCCATCTGGTCTCCTACAAAATGCATTAGTCTACAACTAATTAGCTTTTACCTATTGTGGGAAATGTGTTTGCTGCCTGGATTGCATTCACTGAAGAAAGAATTTCCATAGCAGGAAGTGTGATATTGTTGTACTGCACAGACCAGGAGGAGGTTGGGGCGGTTGGTCGGACACACAGAAAGCACAGAACTATGAAACACTTGGGTAAGTTCAGGGACAGGCGGAGATTTTGATAAAATAGTGTAAAAGTCAAGGTGTTCCTTCTAGTGCTATAAATGTGAGACTTTTTCAATATTTAACTGAGCTCACAGCATCTTTCCATAACGTTAACCAAGTGCTTCGTGTTGCCTGAATTTAACCATAAAATTCAATCATGCTTCAATTGCCAGGAGTGAATATTGTAGGAAAACAACTTTTACCTGTAGTAGCTCATTTTTATAGTCACTCAAAGACAGTGGAAACAAGCTTTAAACACAACACTGACATATTATCACCTTTTAAATTGATAATGTTAACTTGTTAGTAAATAAGTAGTGTCTTATTTACACAGCAATGATGGATTGGATTGATATTCATCAATCCAATCCATCATTGCTGTGTAAATGAAACACAAATAAGAATATCAATCCAATCCAGACGCTCCTTTTGGCTCTGCTTTGGTCTCCACCAGCTCCTGAGGGAAATGTCTGTCTCATTATCTCCTTTATGCTCCACTATGTCCACCAGCCTGTCGCTTATTGTGTCTGTCTGCTGTTTGGTGCTGAGCAGTGGGTCTGCAGTAGTCATGGAGCTTTTTCTCTAAAACAGCTGCTGCCTCTCAAAAAGATGCTAATGAGAATAGCGGGACTGAACCAAAACAGTAAAGCTATGGATCCTGAAACCAAAACAACGAGCTAGAAGAGGCCAAAACACTCCGAAGAGATGAGCGGAACTACTAACTGTTAATTCTCATTTGAACCATTGTTCGTTTAAAAATGTTGTTTCTATTGGCTTTAAATACTGTACATTGACAGGAAATTATTTACAGAAACTTCAAATTAAAATCCAAAATTAATAGGGGGCTTAAAAAAGGGGCTGTAAAAAGCAGAGTTGAGTCCAGACAGGCCACAGCGGAAGGAGACGTGCAGAGTGAGACGGGTGTAAGTGAGGTGACGAGACATTAACTTGGTGCATTGATGCATCATTAGTGAGATTCAAGTAGGGTCAGGCCAGGCTCCTAAAAGTCCTTTGAGCTTCACAGAAGGAACATTTTGTATTCAGGGTTTGTGACCAGACAAAAAAAGAAGGTTTCTAAAAGGATTATGTCACTAAAGGATTAAATTGCAGCACGGGAAAATGAATCGTGTTGTAATGTGCTTTAGCAGAGTTTCAGCTTCTTCACCTTGACTTCATTTAATCAAGACAAGTGTGGACCAAAAAACACTTATCATAATGGCTGGTCAATAAAATTATATTAACCAAAACCACTAATGTGGTGGATTGTCTCCTCGCAGCTGCTGTGTTGAACCTGAGTATCACTGCGGTTGCCTTTGCTGCTTATTTTTCACATCTAGCAATCAAATTTATGTGAGTAAAGAGTGATAAAATTTCAAAAGTGAAGTCAGAACTCCACTCGTGAAGCGTGACGTTGTAAACAGTTTACTGTGACCTTTAAGATCCTACGGCGCTGTTAACTGCCTTGTATCTGTCAGGAAGCCTGAGATCCACCAATCAGACTGAAGGAGCTGCTCAGACTGCGGCTGACTGAATGAAATGTTATGATGGGGCCTTTTCATCAGTGAATGTGTCTGATAACTTATGTGAGCTGTGCTGAATGCATAACATTGATTATACTCCACCGGATGCTACGAGATAGATTTTGGCTTGTATCCTGAAATCTTGCCTGGCAGCTTTTTGAATATGGGTTTATTGATACAACCAGATACAACCATACTGTAATCAATCCTACAACTTTTCAATTTCCTACAAAAAAGGATATGTAGATAGAGAATTTCACTTTGAACAAATACTAAAAAATACACCATATGTCGAGTAGCTTTTTTCAGCTGAAGGGTAACTTAAGGAAAACTTTAAAAAAATAACTGTACAGCAAGCAAATGGCATGTTTAATCATTTAGAAATATCCAGTCAACTATTTCATTACTAGAAATGAATGCATTGCCAGATGTTCTTGTTATACTCTGCAATGTTTCCCGTGAACATGTTGCTGTAACTGATGTCTTGCCTTGTAATTGTGTGTCTGACAGGGACGTGTTGGGCAACGTGGAGGTGATGCAGCTGGATTTCGAGATGGAGAACTTCACCAGCCTCTCGGTGACCAGGAGGATCAACTGGAACATCGACTACAAGGGCCAGAACCCGCCTCCTGATTCAGAGAAGGTTGTGACGGAGCTGACGGTGGTGCAGCGGGACATCCAGGCCATCATCCCTCTGGCCATGGTGAGTGGAAGGAGAGCCAGATTAATATGGATATGATTGTTGTTAAACTAAAACTTAACTAAACTTATGTGACCAACTCAATCATGTTAAAACATCATGTCTTCTTTTAAAGGTAATTTTCTAATTTTTCAAATTGTAAACTAGATTATCAGTCAACACCTGTCAGAAAGCATATTGACATATTCTGTTCAAAAATGAAGCCAACACTGAAGTAACAAAAACTGCAGTTTCTCGAATGGCCACTTGAGGCTGGCACCAAAAGTGAGTCAATCCCCATAGACTCCCATGTTGAAATGCCCAACTTTACAGCAGAAGTAAATGTCTTTACAGTCTTTTGGTCTCTGTAGCTGATGTCCTCTCCTCATATCCGTTAATGGTCCTTGGATCAGGCATGTGTGGATCGTGCTGTGTCCTGATCCTGTGAATCCATTTCTGTTGTTTCTATGTTACTGATAAAATGTTTCCCTGGTTATTCAGTCCCATTAATGATGTTTACATGAGTCAACCCAGAGGTAAGGGGCCACTTTTGTATCTACACTAAAACTGTAGCTCTTTCATTCTGACAGCCTGCACTTTATATACCATGTGCACAGAGCATCAGACCTAACACGGACAGATGTATTGTCATTATCAATAAATCCAATCAACACTTAGTCTCTCTGCAGTGATTTGCTGATTGTTAAGAAAGTCAACCAATCCCAGAACACTTAAGTGTCCATTACTCATTTAATCGGGGCTGTTCTCTTTGCCTCGTGAAAGGTGGCAATTAGTGAGGGTAGTAAACAGATTATGGGAACAAAGGGAAATTAATCAAGCAAGAGGTGCCGAGTGCCCCCGGCTATGGCTCGCCTTCTTACTTCCTCTCTCGTGGTCTTGCTTTACTCCACTTGAAACCCAGTGGAAAAAAAGGTCCCAACATGACATCCTATATCTGCTCATTAAAATTTACTGTGCATGGAAAATCATGTAGGTAGGATGCAGGTAGTGTGTAGAAGAACGGTTTACATAAATATTATGAACAATTTAAAAAAATCTGCATCTATCTCTAAGAAAAAGGCTTGATATTTATCAAAATGATAAGCCTTGGTTATCTGTTATGTATTTGCATTATTACAACTGTTCTGCACCTAAAGCTCCATTAAATACTTGAGCTGCAGTTATGACTGTGTACGGCACATCTGTTGTAACATAAGGTTCACTTCATATCTCTGGTCCCCTTGACATTTGGGATTAGCATGCATCTTGTACCCAGATGTGTTTAGATGCATTGCAAAATTAGATTTCTGCCTGTGTGCGTTTCCCTTGTAAAATTTACATTCTGAAGCAAGATGGCAGGAACTATTAGTGCTTTTCCTTTTTTTCCTCAGCTGCCTGCCACCTCTGCACCTCGATGTTGATGTGTGATTTTCATGCTTTTTAGCTGCAGCGTCTAAGCAGAGGAATCGGGTTAATATGGGTAGGAACAATAAAAAGAGGACTGGTGTTGTCATCATCTTCAGTGTTTTTGGTTCATGGGGAATTTCAAGGGCATCAGCAGCCTTCCTTGTCACTGCAAAAAGAGGACTTGGCTACATTTGTTTTAAAATGGAACGAAGGAAAAAATATCTGTGACACACTGCAGACTAAGCCCGGTCAGGCTTGAACAATTCAGGAAGTTTTAATACCCTGGGAATTCTCTGAGTGCTTCCAATTAGTCTATCAAGCATCACTGACATTGTTCAGCGATATAAATAATCACAATTCGCTTCCAAACCAAACTTAAGAACATCCCAGATCAACTTAGTGTGCTCATTACTCTCAGCACAGTGAGAACGGCGCTGGCATCCTGTGAAAAGGAGGCGAGTTCTTGAGTCAGGCAAAGACTAAAAACCTTTCATCATCATACGACATTTATTGATTCCCAAATATGAGGTAGTCCGGCAGGTGGGCACTGTGGTCTCCTTGAAAGATGAGCTTTAATCCATCTTTTCTTATGTCCTGACTAATTGGATTGTGAATTATATCAAAGCAAAAACAGTGGACGTTCCAGCCCCCCCCCCCCCAACTGGGAGAAGAGCCACAGTTAAACAGTGTTAAAACCCATGAAACATGATTGATGAACTGAAAACAGGTGGCCTCATCAAAGCCAACACAACAGACCAACTTTATCATCGTGGCAGGTTGTTGAGGTGTGTAATGGGGCAGTTTGAAGTGGCAAAGCTCAATGAGAAAGTCTGATCATGTGTATCAAAGTGTAAGTAAAGATCAGGTTGGACATAGTATGAATGAATACCTTCTTCTGAATGTGTAATTGATTAATATTCATGTCGGTGTTTGTTTGCCCCTTAACTATCAGTTCATTTTGACATAACATCACATCAATGTCGATGACTCATTGTCAAAATGGCCACTTTTTTAAAGAGTTTTTAAACAGTGGTCTACCAATAGCTGTGTCCCAATTCAGTGGCCGAATCCTCCGGAGGACGCGGTTGACGAAGGTGTGGCCCTTCGTGGCCGTCGCAGACCGTGAAGGCCGAACCGAAATGGGCCAACGGAGCATTTCCACTTTGCTTGAGCACCTGCGCCGGCCCTTACTGTTGCATCACAAAGCGCTGCTCCTATTGCCTAGCAACCATGAGAACGCGTAACTCTGTTACACGCAGCCTCCAAAGGAATGCAGCCCGTGAATTAGGACACAGCGACTATCTGGAAGAAAAAAAACAAATCTTAACAGTGCTGCTGTTGTGCATATTGTGCTTTGAACAACCCTTGAGGCTGTTATAGTGCGGCGTGAATAACCTATTGATTGTGATTGATTGTTAAATGTGAAAACAGTAATAATTGCTGCGGTGGCTATAAAAGCTTCCAGAGTTTCCAGTCTGGATGTGACCTTGCAGCAGATGAAACCTCAGTGGTTCTTCACAGGAACACAATGCAGCGCTAATGTTTTCATGTTCAGCATCAGGATGTACTGTAATTAGCACAGAGAACACGGCCACCGTGGATTCACCAAAACCAACCAGTGTGTCTCAAGGGCTTCTTACGAGCACGTGTGTGCCTCTCACATAAAGGGACGAAAGCATTATAAACAAGAAATGAATCAGGTCAGAGGATGCGGTACTCAAGAAAAGAGACAGTGCAGCAAAAGACTGGCTCTGAAGTTGCACCTCCTTAGACTTCTTTCACTGTAGAATAACTGTCATTTTTAAGTTCAGCAGCAGATGCAAATCAACCAGTACTTTTCAGCAGGTGGCATAAACCCACTGACAGCTTGTAGAAAGGCTCAGCACTTTCAGAAACTGCTGATATAGAGAGGTGGGAGGCGGTTCTGTCTCCAGAACACAAAACATGATTCATTTTGTGTTACAAAGCAGCAGAGATGAAGGTCTAGGGTGGACCCCTACTGTAGCTTCAGACTGAGAAACATGTGAATGATAAGGAAAGAGAGAAGGAAGGAAAGGGAGTAACAGTTCCAGGATGGTAAAGTTAAATCAACTTTAGGGCTTTTTACACAGTTTAGGCCACTATTAACACCAAGCTACCGAAGGCCTCTTGAAGAGGAGAGAAAACAGGAAGTGTGATGCCAGATTTCCAACTCCATTAGCTGCTTCGTGCCACAGTAGCTACCAGATGTTGAATAAAAAATTATGTTTTCTGTTGCACAAACCTCACAGCCTGCAGTCACGCATCGTATTTTCACATGTATATCTTTATTCATTCATAAAGATCCACATCTGGGAAAATGCGTTGTTTACATTATTCAGGAGTAGGTGAAAATGGTTGTAGTTGAATTGAGCAGTTAAGCCTCACTTGCTAAGTAACCTCGCCTGTGAAACACAGACCCTGTGGGCGATTCCAACAAGGCTCCACAGTTATGGATTCCTTATAATGGGATGGCAATAACCACAAGCAAATTGCTCTCTGTCATCTGTAAACACACTTTAAGCAAAAAGGGACTAATTTTGTTGGTCTAGTAAGAAAAATGTAGTTGAGTGAGACATTTAAACTGAGATTATAATCTGATGTTTTACTATTGCCAATTCAGTAATTAAGAGAAATTATAGTATATAATTCTCTGCGTATTGACTCAATTCATAACTGATTTAAAAGTGATCAAATATTCAACAAGATCTGGGTTTGAATTTGGCTTGTCACGATACACCAGAACAAGCATGGTGGTCAAAAGGAATCATGATAATGATATATATTGCAATATCTATCATATTTTGTTCGTGTGTTTTGTCTCTTTTTTGGAAAATTTATTAGACGCAAATACGAGTGTAGGGAGAGAGTCTGTGGCCACAACTGTTCATTCATTTGTGTATCTTAAACATTACTTCTTTTTTTTCTTTTTTAAATAATAATAATATTAAAAAGAAAAAATGACTTGATGTGTTAAGAGACCTGATCATATTTTGCATTGGCCTAACTAAAATTGCTGTCAAGTGGTTAAACACTCTAGTGTCAATGTAACTCAAATAAACCAATTCAGTCCAGTATGTTGCTGGAATTAAGACATTTTTTGAATTAGCATTAAACAGAGTATCTAATAACTGTTTTGCTGCTTTATACAGAATATAGTAATTAAGCGAAATGATAGCTGTGTGCAGTCATGACTGATTTTTGTTCCGAGCTGAATTCAGGTAAGCATAATTAGTGCTCCCAAAGCGGCGCACATTTAATTGTAAAGTGTCTTGTGTAGTATAATACTTACCAGATGCCAAAACAGCAAGGAGAGCTCAGGGATGATGTCTTTCAATTAGATTTTTGCCCCAGAGTCCCGTCAGTTATCCACAGAGGTCTGCTGTGCTGTGCCTCGCATAAATTGGCCACGTTTTGTAAACTCAAAAACAAATAAATCATGAAACAACCTACAAAGAAAACTCCTCTACCACCGTAGCTTCAACATCACAATAACAGTTCTGCTGAAAAAGTAGAATTTGTGGAGCAAATATAAATTTATTGTTGGTTTGATCTTTTGAGTTCTGTAAGATTACATCTTAAAAAACGAAAAATAAAACCAAGGTAATGTGACTGACGTTGAGTGACTGATTCACTGATGTTCCAGGCCATTTTCAAAGGATTCATACAAAACAGATAATTACACAGGAAACAAAGAATGGGGCCTTGTGATGCTGAATGGACCTGAAAGAAGCCCCTTTGGAGTTATGATAGAGCTTTAAAAGCAATTAAGAGTCTTATTTTCTATTTCCACAGTATCAAGAGCAACTTTAAAGTTTGAGTCAGATCCTGCTATAATGAATAGTTTTTTAAATCCATTGTGTGTCATGTTGCTCTCTGAATGTGAGGATATGTTATACAGTGGAGCTGAGTGTGTGGTTGTTGACGGGAGACAGTTAAGATCTCTATTTTCTGAAAGTGGCTTCATTTTCACTGCTTCATTGCATAGATTTTACATTAACCTAGTCACTAATGAGATGTCTTCTATCTGTTCAAGAGATGTCACCTCTCGCAGTAATTACACTTTTCTATTACATGTCAGCGTGGAATATACATATAACTGGCTTAAAGATTTTTTTTAATGTACTAATGCTAAAGTTTCAGTTTGGATTTTGCACAGTTACTGCCACAGTGAAGCTTGCAAATGATAGTATTGATTCCTGAGACTAGAAGCAGAGCTGTGCAGCTTTATTTATTGATCTGTTTAAAGCCTAGGCAGAGTTTGATTAACATAGGAATGTCTGACAAAGCATTACTTCACAATGCTTTTTGGCTGGACCACAACGGCAGGACGAGCCCATATAAGCGCATGTGTCGCTGACTGACTGACTGATGAAGTTACACCATTGGTCAGCCGAATACTTACCGCATGGCAAGCAGTGTTGCCAACGTAGCGCCTCTGTCACCTAGCGACAAATCCAGCTTCAGCTATCGTTAAAGTCACATGCTTCTTGCACGTCATGATTGATTGGCTAAGTTTCCTTTGTCACATTTTGCTTTTATTGATTCACTGTATTTTTCCACCTCAGTCAAACGTAAAACACTTTTTTAACATCTAAATTGTAAATTTGCATGAAAACAATTGTCGGAGAGTTAATGCAAGACTGAAGTTGTTTCCTGTTATAAATTATCTTTGTATTTGGCTTGATGGATTTGTCAGTATCAGACCAAGTTAGTTTCAGCCACCATCTCATTTCGCATGTTACTCAGATGGGACAGAGGACTTCAATGTTTTCTGCTCCAGCCACTTGGAAAAGTCTATAGAATAAGCTGAAATTAAAAAAGTTTGTGACTCCAGCAGAATGAAAAACAATTACCATATCCATAGTAAATGACTCTACTAGTAATACCCTCTTGTTATTATTGTTACATGTAGGTCTCTTTTGGCATGCAGGTTTTTTTTTCTATGCTCATTCTCTTTGTTTTTGTATTTGTGGTATCGACCAGGTCTCCCATGCAAAAGAGGTGTTTTACCTCAAAGTGCATGGGAAGTTAAAGGTTTCCAGGCTGTATCTTTTGATCCGCTCTATATCGTTTCACCTTTGTGCGTTACGACACTCTTAGAGGCAAAGTTCAATGTCGTGCAAGGACACTTCAGAACTGCCTGCCTTTGTCGTTTACTTAAGGCCACACAGAGAAGATGCCTTGACAACACTCGGTGCTGAGTCTGTGTATAATATTCCCTCTATGAATAAACGAATGAATAAATTCCAAGTCTTGCAGCTGTGTAGAAACCCATGAAAAACTAGAGCGGGAAGAAAGTCGCTTCATGCTCTGCACCCTTATTAAGACTTTAAGATGAGTGTAAGGCAGAAATTTAAATATACTATTTTTTGATTCCAGGAAATTTAGATGGTCTAGGTCTCTCTCCTGGGCTACTTGTGCACCACAAATGAGAAAACTTGTTACCCCCCTTGCAGCTTACATGATCTGCAAAAAAAAAAAGAGAGAAAAAAAAAAAGTAATGAACTGATCTGAACTTCAACTGGAGGCCTGGTGTGTATTTAATTGGCTGTTTGCATTCCAGTGCATTCGTAATAAAAATACAGATAGGATGACAATGTTTGCCTTGTTTATGTGTAGTTAATCAGCATTCAAGGATTATTTTTATCAGTGCCTATGAGTGGTTGTATTTACCACAGTTTGAACCCTTTTGATTTTCTGAAGTTTTAATGATATAGAAAAATTATTAAATCATAAAAAAGTATGAAATTATTATTTAAAACTAGATTAGATATGTATAAGATTAGATGTATTATCATGCATCCACGTCAGAGCAGCCAGGTGATTATAAACACATTTAGGAATGAGAAAATTCTCTATGCTCTTTTTGAGCCAATTAAAATTATACTTTAACCATATGGCCTAAATGATTCACATTAGATAATAAGGATAAAGTTTCCTCAATGGAGTGATGAGCAGAAAATGAGTAGTGATGGTGCACATGGTTGAAACACAATTTGGTAAATAGATAAATCATGAGGGGAAAAAACCCCTGCTTTTTTTGGTCATATTTCCTGATACTGCGCTGTCGCACCATGTCACTGTTGCATTTTCCCAGAGTTGTTGTGGACTTCAGAGGAACATCATGGGCTTCCTGCTGTGGCAAAAAAATCCATCTTTTCTAACATCCAAGTCTGATTTCTGCTAATGTGCTCAAAGTAAAACTGTATAATGGATGGTTGCATCAGATCCTGTGCAGCGGTACAATAAATGCCAATGCCTTTTATGTAGCCGGGAATCTAAGCTTGATGCTGTGATTCGACTGGTAGGACCACATTAAAACACATTTCTCAGAATGATTACGGTTAAGCTTATTGCTTTTCTTTGAATTTTCTTTTTTATCCATCTGCATTTCAGTTACCTCCGGTTTAAGTGTACTGAAAAGAAAAAACAGAAAAGTGTACTTGAAATGAAAATGTCAGCTGATGAAATGCAATGAAAGGCGTCTCAGTAAAATGAGTTCTGGTCTGCCGCTGAGCATCACCTGGGAGACCCAGGAGCCCTCGTGGTAATCGTTTTAAATGTGGACATCAGTAACACTGATAAAAAACATCAAGGAAAATCACTTCCTGCCTCTCACTGTTTTGTGAACATCATGTCCATTTTGTTCTCTCCATAGGACACTGAGATTATCAACACTGCCATTCTGACCGGACGCACTGTGGCCATTCCTGTCAAAATGGTCTCCATAGAGATGAATGGAGCCGTCACCGACGTCTCAGCCTCTGTGCAGTGCAAGTCCTCAAATGAAGACATTGTTAAGGTACAGTGAACCTGATTTCCTCAATCTCTGTATCTGGGAGAAGATGTCAATTTAGAAAATGTAATCCCTTTACGCTTCCACTAATACTGGAGAGTGGCTCGGCACCACAGTCACAACATCAGGAAAGCATAAAAAACTTCATTTTGGGCTGCTCCATATGTACTCTTGATTTGATTCTTGCCTTGTGCCTCAGATAAAATCAATGGATGTTCATAAAACTCTGTATATAAATCAATATCGCTGCAAAGGAGCAGTAAAAGCTCCATGATATGCTTTTTAAAGCAGCACATCTACCGTTTGTCAAAGCGAATCTTGTCCGCAGAGTTCTGCTTACCTGTAGTGCAAAAACCCACCACTTCTTGTTGTTGACTTCAGTGCGGTGGCTGCAGGCACATTTAACACCAGTGTCCCAGGATCCAGAACAATTACAGCTCAGACTCACAGGGAATCTAAGCTAAGTGTACAATATCCAGTCTGGTTAGTTGATTAAGCAAATTAAAGTGGGATCACAACAACTTGCAGAGCACATTAGAGGCTGTGATTACGCAGTTATTATTTTCTCCAGTCAATTACAATCATAATATATTGCGCTATAGGCAGATTGTATAGGCCGTACGGTGAAGTGCTGCAGTGCCATTTTGCACTGTTGATCATATTAAACATGATGGTGGAAAGGGAGATGTGACCTTAGACATTATCAAGAATATTACACAGCCCACATTTGCACACTTGGGACGCACCAGACACACACACACACACACACACACACATTGAGACAGCTACCGGGAAAAAAAAGGCAATCACAGTGCATCTGCAAGATGGAAACAGCTTTTAGCTTTCTAAACCAACAGGTACAACATCTGCAGCAGTACAGAACAGCCTGTTTCACTGAGACAAAACCACAACACCCTTACAGAGGCCGTAAATATACGACAAACGCAGCAGCAGCAAATAATAACAGCAATAATGCAACAGCAGCACAATCATATAAATTATATAGGTATTTTCTTCCTTGTATAGAGAAGTCCTTAATGAGGCCGGTAAAATCCAATTATCACTTTTAATGGACATCAGAGACAGGTGATTCAGTCTGTTTTGGCCCATTGTGGATCTCAGTCTATTTTTAACTGGTCCCAGTTTTGAGAACGAACGCTCCCTGATGCATAAATAGTCGGAGTGCTAGATCAACATTTGGAAACACAGATTGTAGTTTCCTTCCTCTTAGAAGTTGCAGCAATGACCTTTGCTAATGAATTTTTAATGAATTCTCTCTATTGTCCAATTTCGTCCACAAAATCTTCCTCCACATCCATCACCTGTTAGCCGCTCCTGTACGAAGATCTTCTACAGAGGTGGATGGAATATTGTTCAAGAATCCAAATATCGGAATATCCTCGTAGGAGTGATACCTCCCATCCAGTTCCGCAACAAGTTGATTGATGACGGAGATATAAAACTGTTGCCTTGGACTTACCTCATTCACAGTCAGGTTCAGTGGATTCATCTGCTTGGATTTTCCTTTTTTTCTGTCCCTCTGTGTGTCCACTTTGTAGTGTTGGGACACAGTTGGAGACATGTATGGCTGATGTAATCCCTCAATGAGCTGATAAAATCAACAGCACGATATAAGTCCAATTCAGCTGCCTGTAGCACAGTACTAGTCTTGTGAAAACACTGCAGTATGTTGTTCCACATGTTACACAGAAAGGCGTTGGTCTAGTTTTTCCATCTTCGCGTAGAGCGTGTGTAGATTTTGGTTCGAGTCATCGCCTAACTTTTGCAGTGACTCATGATTCCCTCTGTTGCCTGCGCGTGTGCTGACCATCTAATATCTGAAATTCTGTTTCTTGTGGTTGTCATTAGGCTGTAAACCTGCAGTGACTGTCTGCCGATGAGACATGGATTTGGAAGGAAAATTAAAAAATGTCTGCTGGAAATCAAAAAATGTCCTCCGTCTCGAGCCACCACTTCGCTGAATGTGTGTGCACCACTCGACCAAAGGGTTAAAAACAGCATGTTGGCGGCATTATAATAACCCTATCCTCTGCAGTTATGGACATCAATTCCCATGTGTTGTAAAACGGCAAGAACAGACCCTGAACTGACAAACCCTGTGCGATGCAGCCATCAGGTGACACACCCAGCAAAATTAACGTGTTCAGCATCTGGAGCGGAGCCGACACTGATCGAAAAGTACTTTGCCATTTTTATGTAACTGATTATCTCTGGGAGGAACCGTCTCCCATCAGTTCAATAAAGTCTAAACACGTTGTTGATGAGAGGTGTGATGGTGTTCCCTCGCCAGCGTTGCCATATTTTTTCTATATGTGCTTTCGAGGATGGATCAAACTCGCTAATGACTTCCAGCACACCCATAAATTTCCCATTATCAGGTTGGCCAAAAATTTCACTGTGTCCCCTGAAAGGAAATCCTCGCTGTGCTAGGCGCTTCGCCACTTTCACCCTCTTTAAATCCTCGTCCAGTTTTCACATTCACTGTCGAATTGTTTTTTTTTTTAAGTTCCGTATCTATACGACCAGCATCAGCACAGCGCGTAAGATAAGCAACCATAGCCTTTCCGTGGCTCTCTCCGATCCTTCATGTTCAGCCAAGCATGCGGCTGCATTTTTCCACTCGCTGTCCCCAAATAATTTACATGCAAAACAAAGCGCAGTGCATTTTGAGGGGGAATAAGGAAAACCATTCTCATGGCACATTTGCCGGTTTCCTCTTGAACAGGGTTGTGGGGAAAAAAAAAGTACCACTTCTGGTGTTTGTGTTGTCTTCCTGAGGCTGCCACATCTTGCGTCTTTGTTCTGACAAGTTTCAGGTCTCATTTTAACACAGTATGACCAAATGTTCATCAATTTGATCTCGGCACGCAGGATCCAAGCTATAGGTAGCAGGGATTTGCGGCGTCTCGTGCCCTCGCCGCAGCAACAGGTGAGGCTGCGACATCATTGGCTAATTCCCAGGGTGTTGGTCGCTCAACATACTGGTGTTACGGGTGGTTTGAAGTGTCAGTCCCTCTGTCTCAGACTGCTTTTTCTGAATCAGGTGATTGTGAGGCGTGGTCGTGGTCAGTCTTTGCCATGACTAGAGCTAGCTGCGTCTACAGGCAAGGATCCCACGGTAACCCTTAGTCTTCCTGCTGTAGATCTTCATCATGTAACTGTCATGATTGAGATTCTGTATCTTTGAAACATCCAGTCAATTTAGGGATTTTGGTTAGTAGATCTCAGTCACGCTGTTCTTCCAGCCAATGAGCTTTTAGTTTTTGTGCCTTACACTTAATAACAGTGACGTATTATTTGACCAAATTGACTCCGTGCCTAATTTTTTAGATGTTTCTCCCTTTAAATGAAAAATATTCTGGCCAATCCGGGGCCCTCGCACATGTGGGGCCCCGTAGGCTGCAGCCTGGTCCGGCCTGTGCATGAATCTACGCCAAGAGTGCAGCCTGGCTCTGGCCGTATTTCGTCTCAGTGGGTGATACTGACATGAAAGAGGATGTTGATTGTGCATTGTTTCTGCTCTCTTACACCCACTTAGCCTACTAATTATCAGGAGGTTGACGCTAACGGTCCAGCCATGTTTTTTTTGGGAACAAAATGAATCTGACAGAGGCATGATGTCCCAAACTGTAAACCCCGTCAATCTATCAGAACTCTAACTTTATCTCGCCTCCCTGGATAAAGAGGGATTTTTTTTTCTTTTAACCAGAGAATCTGGCAAATGATAGCTCTATTTTTCTTTAAACCAGTTTATACTTTATCTCATTTCTCCAACTCTATCTCCTTCCTATTCAGAGGTTGTGCAGCTATTGAAAAACACTGAATACAGTAACAGCTGCATGCGCACACACTGCACTCAGAGGGAAACAGGCATCGGGGAGAAGGAGGTCAGACGTGACTCGCAGTTCGATCAACTTTGATGTGTCAGACACACTATACGAGTTGTCTCCCATAATCTTTACATTCGACCACATTCATTTCTTATATTTGAAGAATCTAAAACCAGTGTGTGTCGAAAAGCCTTTCTCTTTTTTCATCACATGACGTCGGGCTAATGAAAGCCTTTTCGGTGGTTTAGCAGCTCCTCAAGGTCAGGTCAGGCAGGTTTGACTGCGGATTTTACAGACTGAGGCACTGAAGCCATCAAGCCGAATCAGACACAGACTTCTATCACACTGGCTGTGACTGGCTATTGTCTGTTCTTATTAAAAGACCAGTATATGTCCAATATATTTTTCACTCTGTTTTACTGGAGTAATCCTTGTGTTTTCTGTCTCACACTGCGCGTCTTGTCTTGTATTCAACCTGGTCCAGATAAATAGACTTGGATACCAGAGGTAAAACAAACAAAACTGTGTAATTAAAAGCATTTCCTGTACGGATTACTTTCTTTTAGGTGGGAGGGGCTCCAGCTGTGGTGTACTGTATTATGCCGTCAATAGAAAAGAACAGGTGTTGCAGTGGGACGCCTTGCCTCAGCACGTCATCTATCATTTTTCATTATCCATTAAAGACGAGGCGCATGTGATATTGAGTGGGCTTGCTTCAGCGCGTTTGCCATTGAACATTCGAGGCTAATTCAAAATGAGCCCTTCAGGCCCAGGAAATACACGAGTCGTGACAGTTCAATAAAACGTCCCCCGGAATACAGAAATAAAAGATTCACAGTCAGCCTGACAGAGGAGGAATCCTCCCTCGCTTTGTTGTTGTTGTTGTTGTTGTTGTTTTTTGTACCACACACATTAGTTTCATGCCCAAAGTCATGTCGATCTATTCTAATCACATTCTTGTTTTAGCTGCGGCATGTTGGTTGTTGTGTTTTTTGGTTTTTTGGGTTTTTTTCCTGAGCACTACAGATGGATGGTGCAAAATACAAACACCACAAAGCTTTCCAGTACCTTGTCACATCTCCTGCTAGCCTCCCGCAACTCAAACAGCATTTAAACTAAAGACGTCTTCCCTGAATAAAGCTTTATTTTGAGCCCAGCATTCTCATTTGGATATTTGCCAACCCACAGGCTGTTGTATTTTTTGTTTTTGTTTTTTTTGTTTTTTTAACTTTGAGAATAAAAATAGGTGAGAAGCTGTCATTTTTCTTTACTGGCATTGCTTTTCTATATCTTTAGTTCTTTCCTCTTTGGGAATAACTAAGCTGAAGTATGCTTTAAGAGCCTATTTCAGATAAGCCAAACCAGTGTGTGCATAGCTTTACCTGTACAGTATGTGTGTATGCATGTGCAGGAATAATTACTATGGTTATAAAAGGTGGGAAACGGCAAGGCTGGGAGTGTGTCAGGGGGAAGGAGGGGGCACTCGCTGGCCATCATAGGCGACAGACACTAAGCCCCGTTCCCTCACTGATCATCCTCTCCCCTGGTGTTGTGACTCATATAACCCATCTGAAGGCAGAGATAAGGCCCTGTGTCTGCACATCACATCTCATGCCTGTGGTCATCCTGCACACATACTGTACCTGGCTGAAGGCTCATTCCTCCACGCCTCACTTCCACATTTGTGTGACACATTTCCCTTCTGTGCAGCTCCAAATTTAGTATCTAAAAGACAAGAAGTTGGCTGATTAATGTGTGCTTAAACATTCCTACAGCTTAGTTTAGAAGTGGCTTTAATGACTGAAGTTGTAGTATATGCAAGAATGCTGAGATCTCATTTTAAAGGGTCCATCAACCCTGTGGTTGATATTCATGTTTTGCTTTTTTTGGGCCCTTTAGTTCCCATAAATGCTAAATGCATACAGAGATATTTTTGACAGCAGTGTTCATCCAACTTTATGGTAAAAGTTTGGGAAGGAGCCTTTCCTGTTTCAACATCGCAATGTCCTTGTAAAGCCAGATCCATAAAGACAAGGTTATCCCACTTTGTGTGAAAAAAAAAAAGGGCTGATATGCACCCGAGCCCCCACCTCAAACCTATCCAGCACCTTTGAGATGAACCGGAACGCCGACTGTGAGCCGGGCCTTATCAGTGTCCAACCTCACTAATGCTCTTGTGGCTGAAAGGGAGCAAATCCCTGCAGCTAGGCTCCAAGCTCTGGTGGGGAGCATTAAACCAGAAGAGTGAAGGCTCTTTAGTAGGAGAGTAATGCCCGTAGTTCAACAGTCACATCGGGGTGTAATGTTCAGGTGTCCAATTACTGTCGGACATATAATGTAGTTTTGGTTTTATTTCCTGAGGTTTTGAGATATCTGTGTCTAAGAGTTTCGCCTTAAACCTACTTTGGAGGTGAATAGGTTTGTTTTAAATGTTGTGAGCAATGTGAGTCCAATTCCATTCTCCTCTGCTGTATCAGGGTGGAGGCAACAATTATTAGAGATGTGCTGTATATTTAAAAAAAAAACCTCTGCAAATAAATAATGAGCTTCAGTGAACAAACCTTTAAAGGATATTGATCACGTTGCAGTATGAAATAAATAAAGTTATTTTATTAATCACACCCAAAAGGCTCCAGAGTCCCGGCTTTCCAGAACAACAGATCATTTTCACACTCTACATCATTAATCCAACCAACAACGGGCTAATGGGGGCTGGCTCATTTAGCTAACAGAGCTAAATGAACTCATTGGTTTCGATGCTCTTGAAGCCAGAAAAGCTTCATAACCGCTACAAGTCACAATCCCAGTAATGCTAGCCATATGTCAGCTTTCATTCAGCGTCTATTTGATACATATGTTATCCCTAAATGGAGAGTCCATTTGGCAGAATGTTGTGGCAATTCATCTAGTGAATATTTCAAATTTGAAAATAAAAGTCATGGATAATTGCGGTTTCTGCTCAGAAGCACATGGCGCGCAGCGTGAATATGTGAACGTCATCGAGATGGCTCCATTTCTCTTCTGCACCAGTTTACTCGTTGTTGTGTGTGTCATTGACATTGAAACGTGGGAGGAGAAAACCACCTTTCTTCCTGGAGCCTGTTTGATGAAATTAAAGGAAATGAGAGCGAAGGAGCGCAGCAGCACCTACAGATTTAACACATCACCTGCTGTATTTTATCCCAGCAGAATGTTTGTTTCTGATTCCCCTTTTGGGATTATTGCAACTCCAACATAGAAAAAAATGTGACAATATTGTTTATTTTATGTCTTCGCCCAGTTTTTGTGACGCCCCTTATTTTCTGACGTTTGCGCATCTTCAACTCATACTATGTAACCATGGCACTTGGACATCCCGTCTCATGACCTTTCCTGCTGTCTAATAAAGTTTCCAACGTACTACAAGTTGAAAAATATATACTGCACTATACCAGAGTATGTCTTGCTGCTTATCCTCACACAACCCTGGACTGAANTCCCTTATTTTCTGACCGGGATGTTTGCGCATCTTCAACTCATACTATGTAACCATGGCGCTTGGACATCCCGTCTCATGACCTTTCCTGCTGTCTAATGAAGTTTCCAACGTACTACAAGTTGAAAAATATATACTGCACTATACCAGAGTATGTCTTGCTGCTTATCCTCACACAACCCTGGACTGAAGTCGGAGAAAAAAATCAACATGAGACATTAGATTGTCTTTACAGTTTTATTGTAATTACAAATTCCAGCTCTTACCACTGATTCCTTGCTGATTTTCAGCTTATTTTATCCAGGCAGATCATTGTTTTATTAATGGAATTGTGAATTGTGAATTTTTGTGCATTACTGTTTAATGTGTTATCTTGTCATCTCTGTCTTTTTTAATTCCCGTCCACATAAACAGTAAACGTGTCTCTAAGAGACTAGAGTCACTTCTGATCAGTGTAGGTGTGTCAGTCTTCACTCTGCCTTCACCCTGGTCACTAGAAGTTCTTTCGCTCTTTGGTGCTTTTCCATTTAAAGTGAACAGCTTGTCATGGCGAGTGCCAGTCAGCGTGTGAAAAGTTGTATAATGTTTTCTTGGGCTGTGGAGGAGCTTTGTCTTCCCCAGAGCCCGTGTAACAAACTTTGGGTACAGAGCTGGAAAGATGTTAATATTCATCAGGCCGCAGGGTCTAAAGGGCGAGTCATGGTTTCCATAATCCTCGTGGCCACAAGGGTCAGTCTGACGTCAATTGCATCAGCTGCCCAAGTCGGTGAGGGTCCACATGGACACCTGTGCAGATGTCAACGTGCAGCCCTAAATTTGAGACCGCACACACTTTCTCACTGTATGTGTGCACCGTATTCCACAACCTTGGTTCCATTCTCCTGTTCTTTTGCCTTTTCCGTGTCGTTCAGCTAAATACAATAAACAAAGGAGCTCTTCTTCTTGCTGTCAGGAGGTTGCCACCATCTTTTATACTGCACATTGTAGCGGTTTTCTGGAGAAGGTGGGGTGCCAAGCAGAGTCTTAGTCTGACAAATTATTTAGGTAAAACTAGCCAAACCCTACAGAGGATATGATCACTTCTACCCCCCCCCCCACACACACACACTACCCAGGTGTACACCGGCCAAACACCAAAATAATAGTCACGCAACAGTTATCACGCAACAGTTAACAGCCAAATCCAGTGTATTGACCATGAATGGTGCAACAACATATAATATGATAATATACGTATAGCGTGGCTGCTAATTCCTTGGAGTTGTATAGACGCACATGCGTGTCCACTGATCATCATGGTGTATGGTTAAGGCGTTGAATTGCATCATGGGAAGTATGGGATATAGTGATTTTCGACTCAGGATATCATTTTTTTTTTTTTTTTTATGTCTCTTTCTTTTATCTCTCTTGCAAATCTCCAAACTTTGTAGAAGTGAAATACTTTGCCGCTGACGTATCGCTGCTTTAAGAGGTCATGTGTAAATAATAAGATGATGATGTAACGGCAGTGAATCTGTTTTAGCAGTTTGACTGCTCAAGATGGAATAAAATTATGGCCCGAGTTAAACACTGAATTATGTGAACAAATGTGTTTAACTGCTTTCCACCCAGAGAGTGGCTGAACGGAGGACTGCTCTGCTCTGAGTCTGTGGTGCTGTGTGGATGGTCACATTATAATAAAATGGCTTTAACGCGTTGAAGCACTCGCTTGAAGGACAGAAGCTGCTGCCTTCACTAGAACCGTTTGGGAAATTAATTCAGTTAATGTTATGGAATAAATGTGTGAAAGGCCCTTAGGTGTCTTCACCTTAATTAACCCAGCCAGTCTTTTACTCCGCATCATGTGACCAGCGCGCGACCAAATGAAGGCAGGACTCGCACTTGTCCTGATGATCTGTCTCCACCCAGGCAATCTGCTGGCACCATGGAAGATGCCACAGCGCATTAGCAGCAGTGTGACGGCATGTGGCGGCTCAGTGTGTGAAAGCCCTCCTCACCAAGCCCCCACAGGGCCACTGATACCCAGAGTTGCTAACAGCTTTTGACTTGCAATTAGCCAGCCAAGTTTATCAGCAGCAATAGCCGCGGGAGCTGAAGCAGTGCCGCGACCAGGGTACGCTTTCAGTTCAGTGTGTGCGCACTATGTGTGTGTGTGTGTGTGTGTGTCTTTTGGGTAGACTGAACCACATGTCAGACAGATGTTCTCGTCTCTACATACAACAAGCGGCGCTGTGATTAATCAAGGTGGCTGGGGGTCACTGTGTCGAGTTACTCCTTTTTCTCTCTTTTGTAACTCAGTTCACACAGATAAGACGACGCGGCAGACGGAACAATAACACACGAAGGCTGGAAACTCGATGGCCCATAAGGTCAAACCCTGCAAAATTGCATTAACCGAACCAGAGGGAAAGACTGTCATCTTAAGAAGTCCTTCCACCACCCACCCACTCTCCCCCACTCTGGCCTGTCTGCATGGAGGGGGGGAATTATATTACCGACCTCCTCCCAGTTATGATGAATCCTCAGCCCTGAGAAGACTGGCCAGCCCGACCTCCATTTGCGGGAGATTAGATCCTCTGATTACAATGCCAGCTACCTCCCACCACTAGATAAATCTTCGATGGGAGCCCAAAAGCAAAGCCCTCCAGATCCATTGCAGTTAATAATTTAGCGTTAGAGGGGGACAAGTATTCATGATAATTAAAATTGAGCTGGAGATTTTTGACTAGATGGGAAAGCTAAAGAATGACTTTAAGTTAAAAATGGCATTTGCTAAGACTTAAATTTAGAAATTTCCATGTACTGAATTCTTACTCTGTGTCAGCACTGTGTCACGAATGATATCACATCACACCGACATCACATTAAAGGTGAAATGTTTGAATGTGTTTATTAATGTGCGATGTAGGTGTTATGAACTGACGCTCGTGTGCAAATGTCACAAAGCTGACAGCCTTCACATGGTATGAATTGTGTGTTTGCCTAAAAGCTTTTGTTGGCATATTACGTGTCCATATAATTGTTCATAGATCATTATGCAGAGAATCGGCAAGCGAGGTGGTGAGGTTAGGACGTGGTTTGAATGGCTAATTTGCACTGTACGCGCTTAACAAACACTGGGTTACTTAGAAGCTCTAATTTGGCTGCATAAAAGATGCAAATTAGATTAGAGAATAGCCCACAGCCAGTAAGCGTTGTTTACAGCAGTGGTTCTCCGCACTGTGCCTTCAAGGCCAGAGAGTCTGCAGGTTTTCATTCGGACCAAACAGAGCAGCAGCTGATTTTCACTGATTCGTTCCACGTCTCCGGTTAAGGCCTGTAAAATCAGCTGCTGCTCTGTTTGGATGGAATTAAAACCTTCAGACTCTGGAGCCTCGGTGGCACACGGCTGAGAGGCGCTGCTCTACAGCGTGCTAAACATCAACACACAGCCTCTTTTTAAAGAGCCGTTTCACCCAAATCACAAATAAAACACACAGCATCTTCTCATTTAAGTATTTTGGTTGTGAGATGTATGTGTCTGAGGTGCAGGTGAATTTGTGGTTGAATTTGTTCGTGGTGAAAGATTACATTTAAAACACTGAGAAATGATCTTTCCTCTCACTGTGGACAATCACCAGACCGCACTGAGAAGAGTTTTCATTGGGACTGTTTCAGTAGATAGAGGTGGAAAGAAGTTACTGTTTTTCATTTCATGCACCATTATTTTATTAGATTGAGGGTGGAAACTGTATAGAGAGAGATTTTTTTTAAAAACTGGCAAGTACAATAAAACCAAAATCTGCAAAAGTAGATCATAAAGGTTTTTCTTTCTTTTTGTATTAGATTAGGGTGAGCCGGTCCTTAAAGTCAAAGTGGAAGTATCGGCAGAGATGGTTTATGTGCCGCGAACTTTCACATCACCCTAAAAGATCTTACTCCCCGCTGTATATTTGCTTTGCTGAAAGTATCAACCTTGAAATGCTGCGTGATGAATCGTGGCGCTGACAGCTGCAGCCGTACCGTGCTGTATATCATCACACATCACTTAGATCCTCCGCCACTGACATGACCATTACCATATAGATGGTCTCTGACTTCTGACCCTGATCTGTCCTAGGTGTCTTTGAATTGCGACTACGTGTTCGTCAACGGGAAGGAGACGCGGGGCTCCATGAACGCCAGGGTTATCTTCAGCTACGAGCACCTGAGCGCGCCGCTGGAGCTGACGGTCTGGGTGCCCAAACTTCCCCTGCAGGTGGAACTTTCTGACAACAATCTCAGCTTCATCAAAGGCTGGAGGGTTCCCATCCTGCCCGACCGAAGGTGAGGCCTCAGGCAATTTGATACAGTTACCATTGATTTAATGTCATGTGGAAATTACAGTTTCATGCAATTTGGGTCTTATTTTTCATAGCTTCAGCCGTGTGGAATAATAACACTGTACTCACCACTAAAGACGTCAGAAAGGGCGAGAAACACGAGCGGTCAGATGATCAGAGAGGTTGTAAACAAACCCCAGACAAGACAGATTTACTTCAAAGAACCGTAAAAGATTACCTGTTCCTCACAGCAGAGAAACCAACTTCCTGCTTCAGCTTTGACCCTTACATTCTAATTATTGTGCACATAGTAGTGACGCACGGATCGGCTCTGATGTCTTTGCATGTATGCGTAAATCATCCTCCCACCACCCGAACAAATTAATTTCCACGATTTAGAGACCCACAACCGATCACATATTACCATTATTTCTCAGTGGGATGTTACATGTGATGACAGAGTACCGTGTTACACTGAAGTGGGCAGGTTTTAAATAAATAAACATTTTTTTAAAGTAAAAGTTCTTCTGTTTTGGTAAAATGAAAATGGCAACAGGTATTTCCACAATAGCCTGAGCAACATTTTTCACACACATTTTAGAGAATGTAATTCATATTTTCCTCATACATTATTTACTATTTTACTCACTCGCAGCCCATCTGCTGCAACACCGATGAGATGATACTGTGACCCAACGTCATGGAGAAGAACTGTATATTACATATGAGGGAGAACGTCTTCACTCTACTTTGTTTCCTCATCTTTGTCCTTTGCTAAAAAGGAAGAAAGTCGGAATCCGCCCGCTGCAGTGGAATATATTTTGGATGTCTTATTTGTAGATAATTACCAGAGGAATCATTATAACAAAGTGCGAAAGTGCCTGGAACATCACAGTCTCAAACATTAGAAAGTAAAAAGCGGTCCAGCCTCCTCTCTGTTTTCCAGGATTTTATGTGTAGTTGCTTGTTTTGCTCCAATTAGATTCTCTGGCTGAAGCGCAGAGCAGAAATGTACCTCTGAGGCTACTTGAGCCTCTCAAGTGCAAATTGATCTACGAGGTTGTCATGTATGTGTCATACCCATCGGAACGCATTTTTTACAACAAGTTTTGGAAGATGGCGTAATTTGACTTTGAGTAAGTTCACAGAAGTCTTCTCAGAGTGAATATTGGCTGCACTTTCAGACAGGTAATGATGTTTTTGGACTAATAAGCAGGTAATTTGGGATGTTACTCTGGATTCAAACTGATGGTCAGAGTTAAACTGCTGTTGCAGCTGTACTTCCAGGAGGCTGCTGATCTGTTGATGCTGTAACGGTGGTCATGTTTTCCATTTAACTGTCTTAAGTGTTTTTCTGCTTCATGTGCAGTACAGCCATCTATTTTCATAATATCTGTGACCTTTTATACTGCGATTATTCTTGTACAATGTTTATATTCTTGCCATTTTAAGGAATCAAGGGCAATTGTGTGGTTGTCGTGTCAATATTATAGAAGGTTTTTGTCGATAGAAGGAATCCAGTAGACAATAAAAATAAGAAAAACGAATGAAGTGTTGGCTACAGGCCTTAAAAATATAACACCCTCAGATGTGGGAAAAATGGCACCAGTGGGAGATTAAGGTTGTTTGCACCAGGACCCCGATGAAAAATGCGGTCTTAGGTTAAGGAACCTATGCTCATTAAAATATCCCTGCATTCTTGTCATGCATGGAGCAGTAACAAACAGGCCCACAACCCTTCATTTAGGAAATGTTTAATGGGAGCATTAACACTCACGCGGGTGGCTGCTGTCGTCGCTGCTGGAGTACATCACCATACACCAAATCCATTTCTACCCAACCTGAATACAAATGGTGTGTTTAAGGAGTTGTTTGAAGAATGAAGGTATTTCCAATGACCTAGAGTGCTCGAAAAAACATCTCGCACAGCCTCATTTTTCAAAGATCCCCGATGAGCCATAATGAGCTGTAGATGGTATATTATTTTGACATGAAAATGTGTCTTAAATCCCCACTTTAGTGCCTCTCATTTGTTTTTGTTTAGTTTTTTTTTGTAAAAGGCCTAGCCAATCAAAGCACAACCCTGCAGATGAGGAATCATATATGTGTTTTTCAGACCTCGTTATTTTGAGTGGTGTTTGCAGTTTGTCCGGTGTTTCCAGGCCTCAGGGTTTGCCGGCGGTCTCATAAGGTATAATTCTCGGATAACAATGTTATATCGTTGTTCCCTGTTGCCTGAATATCAACAGTTGGACTAGTTGCTTCAAACAAATTGGTGTAGTTTTTCTTTTTTCTTTTTTTTTTCTGCACTGTGTATCTCAATTCTTCCAACCTATTTTCTATGCGTCCTTTGTGCCTTCGTGAAAACAGTAATCAAAGACCGCTCGTGGGCCATTTTTGGGCCGCTCTGATTTCCACACAGCCAGGCCAGAGGAATACATTTCTCTGAAGGTGAATCTTTTCTTTCCTGCAGACAGTCATTTGGATTTACAGAGAGCGTGTAATTTTCATTACTTTTCCCTGTAGTTGTTTGTGGAAGCAGGAAACTGCGGACAAAGATGGCTCTCATCATACTCGATGGTGCCACATGCAGGTTATTGAGGCTGCTGATCCTGACCACTAGGAACTGTGAGTCTTTGTGTTTTCAGTGTGCTGCAGGACTTGGTGCTATTTAAACATGAAATATGCTGTGTTTTTACAACAAAAAGTAATTACCACTTTAATTTCAGGCCTAAGCTTAATTACCAAATAACTCAATAACGTGGGCTGTAGTCATTAGTAGCATGCAGCTTGCACTGTTACCCTCTGTTTGAAAGGATGTTTTATATCTCAGGAAAATCAAACAAATACAGGCCAAGCAGTGCAAACTAAAGCAGTTCCTGCTCATGTATTAATGCACATCTTAATTGATTCATTCATCATTTGTTTTGTTTTGAAAATAGCCTACATCTCATCTCATGGGTACCTTTATTGGTTGTCAAAGTGTCAGTGCTGATAGTCCATGTTGGTCACATTTATCACTTAATAGATTCACATGCAGGCACGTGTTGTTTTCAGATACATTAAATGTAAGACATCACACATGAAAACATCAGCTTCTCTTGTTGACAAAACCCTCCTAACGCAAGGTCCTGTTTGCTCGGTTGCCATAGAAATGTAGACGTTGCCATGAACCTGATCACCTGTAGGACCTCTCGTCCATGTTGGCTTAAAAGTTGAGCGTGACAGTTTGTTTCTTGACCTTGAAATCTCACACATGGGAATATTTTGGAGATTTCATTCGGCTTTTATCAGGAACAAACATTTCACATGTAATGTTATCTTACTCATGGTCATAAATAGTGTTAGCTGGTGTTCACATTTGGAGATGGCATGAAAATTGATCACATTTTGGCTTCTTTAAGACTCAAACCCAAAGTTTAGGAATTTAGGATTTAAATTAAACTACTTTGTGACTTGCAAAATAGCGACCTGGACATGTGCCATTTACAAAACGTGACCATTGCCAACAGCTGCCTGCGAGACTGTGGCAAACTCTATTGTGCCAAGACGCTGCGGAGGGAGAGATTAGACAGACAGCGACAGGATTTATGAGAAATCATCTTAAAGCATCACTGGCTTGAGACAGCAGGTTGTATTTGTCTCAACCTTGGTCTTGTTTGTTTACATTATCGTATCGTATGTCATTATAAAGTGCTGCGATAATGAATTAAATGTTGTTTTCAAAGGCCTCACAAAGCACTGTAAATAACACCTTAAACTAGGACGGAGAATAACAACTCAGTGCAGCTGATTAGTCGTCTGGAAGGCACTCCAGTAACGCCAAATCATGATGATTATCTGCATCAGAATCTGCTAAAGCTGCTTTATTTTGTGATTATTAGACTGAATTGTTGTCTTTTCACTAACCCTTCTCAATCCTCCTCATCACTCACTCTCTGCTGCTTATTTTCCTCCTCTCACAAGCGCACTGATTCTCCTTTACACGACCTCTAACCTCCCACACTCTTTCCCTCGCCTCCTTAACTCTTTTATTTTCTTTCCTATCGCAGTCTCTCCATCCTACATTCCCTCACTTCTGCGAAGTGACACATTCTGAACCTTCATGCGCAGCAAGGTCTCTTGGCCTGCAGTGGGCCTTTGCTACAGTGCAGCAGAATTGCTCACTGGCTGCATTATCCAGTAACATGCTCTAAAAAAGGAAAGAAAGTGTAATCGGGCGGGCAGCTCGTGTGCACTGAAGCTTCAGCTTGTACGGTTGTATCAGAGACTCTAATAAGAACAGACAATATTCTTCTGGGGGAGAAAATATATCAACCTTATTTTCAGGTACAGACTTGGGAAGGTAAACTTTTACTGACCTGAGCCAGGAGTTGCCAAACTCCTTGACAGAGACAGAGGGAGTCTTACTGTCTCACTGGGTTTTTCTCTACCTTAACTGAATGAGTAACTGAGTGTGCAGTCTCAGCGTCTGCTGTGGAGTTAACTCGCTTACCTTCTAAGTACCACATCCGCTACGTGTCCTGAAGCTGCACTGTCAGTCTCCAACACACAGAAGAAGTCAAGATGACGTCCAGTGCCGGAGATCCAATGAGAACTGGAAGAAAAGTGTCTCATTGCTGACGTCACCTTTAGGTTCCAGTTTCCCAATTCCCAATGGAAAAACATCAGGCAGTTGCTTTTGAATAGGAGTCCTTATTTGGGGTTATTTAAAGGATACTCCAGACACACAAGAGACAGATTCAAAAAGAAAAAAGTTAGTGCAACAAAGGCCAACATATCATGACTTTTCCCTAATATCCCTAATAAAGCTGGATCCAGTATTTTTCAGCAAGAAGCATCTTTCTTATTAAACCAGCCCCCACCTGCTAAACAGCCACGCCTTTCCACCTCCACACCTCTAGCGTGCATCCACAATCCATTTTAAAATTTTAGTGCTGACTTTTACATGGCGAGGCTCCATGGTATATTATTAAACTTCTACACCTCCACTCCACCAGCAGGACTCTTAGATCCTCTACCCAGGGTTGCACCTCGGATTCGTCTTCAGACCCGCGGGTCCGCGGGTCTTCCAGTCGGCGGCTCTTCAGCTTTGGAATAGCCTCCCATTAAGCCTGCGGTCTGTGGACCGAGTGTGTGGACTACTTTAAAAAGCTGCTAAAAAGCCATTTGTTCAGACAGGCCTTAAGGTAGCATGTGGCACCCTATGCTTTAATCTGACATCCTTAATCTATTTCCCCTTATACATTTTAATAACAATAAACTTTGCTCGCTTGCTAGTGTGCAGCGCAAGACCTTCTGTCATAGATTTAAAGTCTCAAAGTCCAGCCAGACATGACCCTGTTGACGTCAACACGGGTTACACTTTCATACTTCCAAACTTTCTAACCCGTATGCAAGATTATTGTTACCTGCGAATGGTTAAATTGCTACAGTAAAGCCGGGCTGTGTTGCTACAAGCTATCTTCTTTGCGTCGTTACCGTTTTCCTGACTGTTTGTACTAATGTAATCCGCTGTTGCACTAACTAATGCAATCAGGCCCTCGCTCTCCATGTCCGTGAGTCTTACCTGTAAAGTCGGTCATTTCCATTGCATTGAATTCATAGTGGCTCCACCACATTGTTAGAAAATCACACAGCGACTGTGAAAGTGCTTTACATTTTTAATTCATTTTCCAAGCAACAAAACGCAACCAACCGTAGACGCAGAAGTGAAAAGTCCATGACCCGAGCTTAATCGGAGAGAAAGAGGTTCATGAGGTGGAGTTAAAGTTGCTTGATTGAACAGCTACATGCAGGTACCTCCAATGACCCGTGAGAGCCTTATGGGAGGCCCTTTTAGTCCTAAACATCCTATAACCTGCCAGTACAAAGTCACAGGCAGAGCAGAGTGCTGAAGTATTGGTGGGAATGATGAGGTGTGGAGAGGCAGTGTGCTAAGATGAATTAATAATCAAACCCATTAGGTGGGACAGGGTTGAAAGGTACGCTCAATGATGCATTTCACTGTTGAGAGAGTGTATTCTAAGCGGCCATGAGACCTCAGTGACAGAAGTGCTTAGCCTAATAATCGGACCTGTTCCCTGAGTCAATGGGTGGGATATATACTTTGTCGGTGGCTGACAGCCCCGCTGCCTTCCCTGAATCTCAAGTTGTTCAGATAGTTAAGTCAAAGCAAAGATTAAGCAGAGGAGAGCTTTTTAAGGAGAAACTGGCAGACTGTCAAACCTGCTGAGGGAAGTTGGGTACCTCATACATCTCGCTGTAGAGCAGATTGCACTCGGTGGGGGATGCACCTGGCATGTTTAACCCCGCTGCCCAGGGCTCCTGTGAAATAAGAAGGGCACCGGTCCAAAACTCTGCTTTTTGGTGCTTATCTCCTTCCCTGCTGGCATGGAGGACATTTTCCTCATCGCCGCTACATCAGAACCGATAATGCGATGGATTTGTGTGGAGCTGTGCCAGGTTTCTCATCAGTTTTATGATGTCAATTTTTTAAAAAGAGTAGAGACCCTTAAGAACAGAAGGCACAAATTCAGATGTAGAATCGTGCCACTGTGTTGAGCATAATTGAACAGCAGCTGCTCAGTTTGAAGAAGTTATGATTGCTGATGGCTTTTGCTTCTTGAGGTTTTTATCAGTGGTTTTCAATCTTGTGGGTGGCCAGTTCCAAACACACTGTGCCAAATCCTGCGTACTGAGTTTAGCCTCTCATGTTTTTTATCTCAGTTGCCACACCTGGCTAAAATTGGTACCCACAGTGTTCATGAGTGCTTTAGGATAGCTCCTGCTACTGCTGCTATCTTTGCCGCCAGTTAGATCAATGTTTAATGCATTTTTTTTCTCTGCCTCAATTTTTATTTCCCCCTTTATGTCTCCGCCCAAGGAGCACCAGAGACAGCGACGCAGACGACGAAGACGACGAGCGCCGGGTGAGCCGAGGCTGCACGCTGCAGTACCAGCGGGCCCTGGTCAAGGTGCTGACCCAGTTCCACACCACCTCCACAGAGGGAACCGATCAAGTCATCACCATGCTGGGACCCGACTGGCAGGTGGACGTCACTGACCTGGTCCAGGACTCCCTGAAGGTGGCTGACCCCAGGATAGCGGAGTTGGTGGACAGGACTATCCTGGTGGGCCTGGAGCTGGGATCCACCACGCTGAAGGTAAATTCACCACCTTTTTACGTGTCAGTGCTGACAATTCACATAAATCAGGAGTGAAAAATGAAGTGTGTAGCAGATGACAAATGATGCGTCGGAGTGAGGAGCATGAAAGTAGGCACGGTGCTCTCCACAGCCACCACACACAAAGTGAGTTTTAGAGATGAGGGAGTAAGATTTCAAACTTAGAGCTCATTACTCTTTCTGAGTTTGCAGCAGCTGTTGGAGGCTGAAGGAAGCTGGTTCCTCTGAAGACTGTCAATGCATTACTTCAAGGGTAATGCCCATTTAGATTGTAGTTCTGGTCATCATTTCTATTTGTTATGATAACATCGCACTCATTAAAATATATATGCTGATGTTTAGGGAGACTGTGACAACACTACGGCAGCGTCCGACAGGGTGAGAAAACATGAGCAGCCAGGCAATCGGGCAGGCTGTAAACAAGCCAACAGTTTATCCAGATTATCTAAAGAGAGCACACCTGAAATGTCCGTAATAATCCCTCATTACTCAGAAGACAAGTCGATAAGACGTGATGAATGTTGCAGCACACGGTGTGGGTAGTAATTTTACCGTTTATCTCCATTTTCTTTTTCAGATAAGTTTAGCTAACTGGGGGGATTGTCTGATGGTTCGATTGTTTGTGGTCCTTGCGCCGTTTAATTTAGCAATTAACTCGGTTTTGTCTAATCTATGAACATTACACTGGAATTGTAATGAACAAGATTCATCCTTGAGGTTTACACAGTATTTTCACAATCATGCCTCGATTTTTATCCTCTTTCTTGTTCGTCTGCATCTATTCGACGGCAAAAAAACCTTGACTCTCTGTGAGTGGATACCAATGTTGATGTCCACTTCTCTCAAGCAAAAGAGCTCCCTGACATAAAGTGCACATAAATGCATCAGGCGAGACAGGGTCAGAAGTCCTTATAAAGGAAACTGCAAAAGTTATGACTCCTGCGCAGTGATTTACCGACGCTTCACATGGTCATTTATGAGGACGGAGGGAACTAACGGTTGGTGAGAGTTTTGATCACCGTGAAAGATCACAGTTTCAGCCTGTCGGGAGAAAGAATAGTCGCCTGATGGATGTGTCTGATGATGGAGAAATAGGGAGGAAAGATATAAGTCGCCAATCCATCATTTTAAATGAGCAATGGATCATCTGTAATCTGCTGAAGGGTATGAATAATTATACATCAATTTACCACCAGACGTAACTTGCCACATTGGCTCATAGCAATTGTGAATATGTAAATAAATAAATAAATGAATAGAAATGATTACATCCCTCAAACAACTTTAGAAAGATGGATTGATTTGGAACAACATGCTAGAGCCGGTCTGGAGATGGTAGATTACTCAAAACTAATGTGGTTGGATTGCTGTGATGTAGAAATAAATAAACGGGTCAGTTGGCCGCCACGCTCCCTTTTTACACGACGATCACCTTGTCAGACATCATTTGACTATTATCAGTATCAGAGGGAACAGACATTTGTCCTATGTGGTCGTTTACGTTGGAGGACTTGTTGCATCTAGCAGAGGTTGAGGTATTTCACTGGGTAAGTGAAAAAGCTGGTGCTCCTAGATGAAAAGTCAGAGGATCACTAAAGTTTTTATTATTCACCCTCTAAACATCACGAATGTCTGTACAAAATTTCATACGACCCATCCAGTTGTTGTTGAGATTTTTCCGTCTGGTGGTGGAACGACGGCCACGCTGCCACGCTGCCAACATGGCTGGTAAACTTAGAGGACAATCCACGTTGCGTCTTTTCTGCAGGTGTGACTGAATGATGAAAGTGCAGGGCAACTTTAAAAAATAACAAACAAACATTTCGTGTTAAAACGAAGGAAAAACAGAAATGAGATCTCTGAGGACTCACTTTTCGTTCACACACAGATGCCTGATGGCTCACGAAAGTCAAATTACAAAGGCGTTAAAAGATCCAGTTGAGAGCATATTTTACATTGAACGGAGATATTGTTATGCTGGTTTTCTGAAAATGAACAGTATATATCTCAACAATGGTCCTCTTACTGAAACGATCAGTCTGTTGGAGGATTTGAATTAGTCTTTGGGTTCGGGAGACTGATTCAAATTGTCCACCAGCTCATGAATATGAATGAAGAGAAGAAGCTTTTGTCCACTAAGTGCAATATCCCAGACATTCCATTTTCTTTGTTTTTGGAAGGAGGGTTGATGATTATTGCATGAATAAAAGTATTGCTATGTTAAATTAGACAGGTCTGCTTAATGGGAAGACTCAAAGGTGAAAATATGTGAGGTTTGGAGGTTAAACTATTACAAGAGAAGGTCTTAATTATGCCACAGAAAGAAATGTTTATACGCTGCGATTACGGGGCAGAATCATGACTTTCAAAGAATTCACCAAACCTGGTGGGAGTCGGACATTTAATCCGGAGGATTACTGAACAATAGCTGCTTCTCACAGTGAAAAGCCAGAGTTGGACAAAATTCACTGTTAGTCCTCGGATCAGAGATTATTTAATTAATATCTGCAAACGTGCAATCATCTTCCAAAGTCTAATCTATAGAATCTTTCCTCTCACAGGAAAATGAAAGTGCAGTGTTCACTCTTTGCCGCGTAAACACTGTGAAATGTATCTCAACAATGTGATCCCAGGTTCAATGTTAATTTTACTGTGTGATTTAAATGGAAGGAAGAAAAAAAAAAAGACAGGAGCTGGATGTTAGTGTAGTGAATGTGCAGCACGGCAAGTTCCTCCAACAACACAGGCCCATCTCAATTTTAAGATTCAGTAATCTATACCACAGTCAAGCTGCTCAAATATAATCTTTATGTATTTTTTGAAGTAGACATATGTAATCTATGAAACAGTATGAGTGAGGTGATAATAAATGCATTGAAATGTTCAGGTTCATTTGCACGAAATGATAAATTCAACATCCAACTCTTCCATGTATTGAAATATTCAGGTATATAGATGCTGCTCTCATGTTACATATGTATAGATCTAACATCAAAAAGCATGCCTGTTTTTTCTGTTAATACACTCAGGACGTGGCTCCTACAAGCATATATCTGAAAACACATACATGAACATATCATTTCATGCATCTGTGAACAAAGTCCCACATCGCAGCCTCTTTCCCAAGATGTCAAAAGCAGGAGAGCGGCGACTCATGGCCGCGGACATTTGTCACATTTCATCCCTCCTCTTTCTCTGCGTTCTTTGATCTGTCCAATTAAGTTAATAATGTCCCCCAACAAAGTCATTTTATTGGAGTGGCTATGAGGAGCACTGGGCCGACTGCTCTGTTGCAAGCTGTCGAGGGAACCCTTCACCTGGCGGGAAGTGCGGAGCTTTATTCTGCAGCTGCTGCACCCGCTCTGCTCCGCGACGTGGGAAGCTCTGTAATTGCCTGAAAGTTTACAGGACGGTAAAAGTTGAAAGCGAGGGTCACGTTTTCATTTTTCACTGCATTTCAAGAGGTATTACATTTGTATTTCATCAGTTCATCCTCTTGGAAGAGAAGCACTTTGTCTTTTGTGCAAACAAGCATAAAGAGGCACGATACATCTCAGTGCTCGTCAATGTTAATTACACTGATGGAAAGCATAATGAAAAATGCCCATCATTCGTACAAAACCAAGGCGAGAGCTTGTTGGACTCAAAGTGTAACCAGACGAAATTGATGTGTCACTTAATTTCACAAAAATGGATCAAGGTTCAATTTGCTAAAGCCCTCTCTTCTGAATGGTGAATGTGTTTTGTTGGGAGTTGTCTTTATTGAAGTCATACATGAGTACTGTCTGACCTTGTTATCTGTGCGTGCTACTTAATCCATTTTAGCAGACAACAAAGAGTTACACAACAACCAGGGACAAACTTCAAGGGGATTTTTCTTATATTTTGAACCTGTGAATGAGGTTTATCATAGTCTATAAAATGTATTTTATTTTATTCACTGCTCTAAATTTACTCTATGCCCTAATTTTAACTTCTAAACTGTAGAAAATATATCATTTTACATGATGCACAAAGAACTCATTTAACTATTTTTTATTTCTATATTTATTTCTATCCAAATTTTATTTTATTTTTTTCTTTCTTATTTATACACCAAGGGAGTTCCCAGCCGGATGAAGCTGTTTGTACATTTCTTAAAAACAAAGATAAGACTACACCATGTGTCTTCTCACTTTGGCAGTCCCAAGGGGCAGCAAGAAAAAAAACAAAAAAACAAAAAAACAGTTTGAATTCAAGAAAAGAAAAAGTACTTTCATTGTGCCGGGTTCATATAATGTCACATTCTGTTTGGTGAGATTTCCCACCAGTCTCCCAATCAGACACAGACATTATATTTGGGCGTACAGTGTAAATCTGCAGCGGCTGAATTAGTAGGAATGACATGGTTTAACTGCAGCTCAACTTCGTGATTTAGTGCCACTTTCATTTTTAACTTTTAAATTGCCTTCTGTAGATCCTCCTGCATTTCACCTGTGTTGAAATAGTGCAATGCAAAGGCATTAATGACCTCTTCTCAAGGTCTCTTCAGAATGGAGCTCACTCCAAACCGATATGTGTAATTTTCTGGGGAGGATGCTTCGTTGCCTGAAAGGTGCCTGGTTTTCCTCAGGTGTTTTTCTGCTACAGTAGAAAGTCTGAAATCTACAGCTTGCATGAATAAATCCTCCACTGATATTCTGTTGCACCATGCAAAAGTGTGATTTATTGAACACAAGGTTTGAGTAGAGAAGCGCGGAGTGTGGTAGGGAGAAAAATAATGTAGTGTGATGCAAGTAATATGCACTGGCATGAGTGAGCACTCAGCCACAGTTAGGGAAGAAACTCTGCCGGTCAGTGTCAATCTGCTGCTTGGACTCATCATTGATCCTCGGCTTCCAGTGAAGGCCACCAACACGACGGCATATATCCACAGCCGTACGCTCAGCGGTGACAGACAGAGCAGCTCCTAGCTGAAGAACATGTAAGGTGTAACTGCTTTCGTGCTTCACTTCACTTCCTCTGCCTGCAGCACCGATGACAAATTCAACTGGGAGCTGGGCTCAAAGTAGCTCCACAACTGCAGCTGACCCTGCCGTGCTGGCAGAGACAAATGCAGATGACAGACATGGAACGCATTCATCATTCATTACTCGGAGTAGTGAATCAATATTCACCCCAGACCGTTAAATTTGGTCAAAATAGCTCTGTTTACTTTCAGGCTGGAGGTTCTGGCTTTTCATATGTTAATTATCACCCACCAGCAGGAGTGGAGAAAAAAATTTGGAAGAAAAAGAAACAGACTTAGTCAAAGATTGTTTTTTTTTTTTTTTCTTTTCTTTTCTTTTCTTTTCTTTTCTTTCACGTGCGTTGACCCCGTCTAATTAGGACTTTAAATAAAGCCTGCCACAAGATTCAAATTGTTAATGAAATTGGTCTGCTGAACGTAACATGAAATAGCTTTTTTGAACACTGTGTGAAAATATTTTCGGTCCATTGTGAAACTTTGGCGGTACTAATTAGACTGTGACTAGGCGGTGCGCTGATGTGGCCCACGACACACTTGTGGTCACACTGCTAAAAGAATGTGTCCCAGACCACCTTCGAATGTGGCCGGATCTCAATCAGTGAGTCTTAGAGCCACATGAGACACGTGTTAATGCCGGGGATGGACAGGACCATCGTGTCTGCGAGGTGGGGAGGAGTGCATGTTACACCTTTCCTCATCGTTGAAAAGAATTGACATGGCCTCCTTCGCCCTCCGCAGGCCCCAGCAGAGACAACAGAGACAACAGAGACAGCTGTAGTGTGCAGAGAACTCGTGTTTCAGATTATTGGGAAAAGAAAACCGACTAGAAGAAGTGATGAACAGTTGATGAAATGAAATGCAGTAATACAATAAACTGAGAAGTACATGCTGAAATGTATCAAGTATTACCAATCACTTGGAACTAATTGCATGAATTAGGACAAATATAGCATCCATGACGGTTTGTAGCCATGACTCCTGCTCTAATTAGTCCTGACAAATAACATATTTTTAGCCATGCTAGCAGCGCAGCTAAAGGGGTGACAGTGTCAGTCTGTTGGTGCGATGCTTTGGTCCAGACTGAAATATCTCTACTGGATGGATTACCGTGACATTTCGTACAGACGTTCATGGTCCCAAGTGATTGAACCCTAATGACTTTGGTGATCTTCTGGTTCACATCTGTGGTTTTTAGTGAAATGTCTCAACAAATGTTGGATTGCTGGAACATTAATGTTTCCATCAGGATGATTTAGAGATCCTTTATTTTATCCATCTAGCACCTCCATTAGGTGAATGCTATATCTGTGCACTACTTTGGTTTATGACCAGATACTCCAGTAGTGTATTTCTCCACCAACAGACATGAATATAATCCAACCACAATATCCTGTTTGCTCAGTAAGGAGTCAAAAACTTTATCTAATTACTACGCTGATGTCATCACAATCATTAAAACCACCCAAACATACTGGATTCAACACGTCCCAGAGGGATCTGTGGGGGTTTTCCACAGACATTGTGGGAAACTTAGCAAATCAGTAACTGTGGTAAAAGTAAATGAGGCAATCGGAGGAAAACTAAAAACCAAATTTCTGCACTTCATCACCAAATACACCCTGGAATACTTCACAAACATCACAAATTGATAGCAGCCGGGGAGAAAATCTTTCTCCTGGGTTTTCATTTTTTTATGTGACAAATCTCGTTTGAAGCTTAATTTCCTTCTGCAAGTGCCAGCAGTTCTCTCCCCCTAATATCATTTTAAAAACAGATGACTGTGCCAATAGAATAAATAATAAGCTCTGACCATTGTTTGTCTCTGTCAGGGCTCTCCTCATCCCAAGTTCCATAGACTGACTTATTATTCTGTGATCGCGACTGAAGCATCTACAACTCATGTTTGTGCTGATTAATAAACAGCTTTAAAGCTGAGAGTCACATCCCACAACTATTTTTAGCCTTTAAACTATTCAAATTCATATGTGATTAAATAGAAAATTAACAAAAACTTTATTTCATCTGCACATAAGAAAAGTAAGAACAGAATTGTTCAAGTGAAACCATCCTCTGTAACTTAAATCTAAGGTGAATTAAGAGATAATTGGTGCTACAAGATGTGGTGTGATCATGAAGATAATTTTGTAATCACAGGTAGCAGTGCAGCCCGTTTTCACCTGCAGTGCATTGTGAAATGGGTAAGTCGAGGGAAACTGAAGTTTTTTTCCTCTCATCTGAAAAGGCTTCTTCTCAGATCTGAAGAACTGAGCCATGAAGAACCCTTTCGGATCTGGGTTACCGACACAATTCACAGACTTAAATTAGGCCACATTGCTTGGTGCAGTTCTGCATCGCTGCAGCACATTGAGAACTTCAACCGACGGAGGTCAGTTAATGGACGGTTTGATAATGGAACGAAGAGTCCAGACTGGAGCAGGTGATGTCCCCCTTTTTAACATCACTGTGCTTTTGTACTGATAACAGCACCATGGCTCAGGCAGTTGAGTGGGAGGAATCTCACAGCAATCTAATAACCTTGCGAGGCAGCTGGATTTCTCTCACAAGCCGGAATCCATCTCGACAGGCTCCAAACTATTTGCTTGTGGCCGAACCACAGGAGTTTGGACCAATCAGCGTCCTATGAGGGAGGAGCTACAGTCAGCTATGGAGAAGCGACTGTTCTCATATTCATTTTGATGCTCACATTTTCCTTACAATAACAGCAAGAATGATACACCGACATGCTAACTAGCTTTTCAAAGCTCTTCAGAGTCATGTTTCCTCTCGGGCACTCCCCCCCTACTACGTCATGTGATAGACAGATGGTTCGTCCAATCACCTGCCAAGTATTTTTTGAACACGTCTGCCCCTCTCCAAACAGTTTCCAACAAAGTCTTCCCAGATGGTTCTGTGTAACAAACCATCTGGCGCATCAGATTAGCAATCTAGCGTCATAAGGCGATATGCACCCTTTGAACTTGCACATAATATGCAGGAATGAATCATGACTCATTCTGTGTGCACTTCTAATATTTGCTTTCAAAGTCTTGTTCCTCCACATTCAAGCCTCTTTTTATATTTTGGCAACTGTAGGTGGGAACTGCTATGAGACATCTATAAATATCACTGGGTACCAGTCTTGTCCCAAAATGAGTGCTTGCCTTTTTACTGATTTAAAATATGTTTTTTTTTTTGTTATTATTATTTCATGTTTCTATTATGCGTCTATAATTGTGCCTGTTTTATTTTGAAAAATTAGAAAGGTTGTGTGTGAGGTAGATTTGGAGTAAGTATAACATGCATTAAACGGGTTAATGTGATTTTTGGGCCGTGTTGCCAACTCAAAAGCAAATAAAAAATAGCAGAGGCTGGGGGAGGCTCAAGGCATTGATACCAAAAACTTGGCACCGCAGCACCTGATTTGTAGTGACAAACGTGATTTTTCTTAAAATATCCCTGATTGGATACATGACAGCTGAGGAAGAAAATGCCGTACACAATATATGTTTTCCAGCATGGATCATAACCCCAAACAAGATTAGTTTCTGTGATTACATTTTAAGTTTATACAATCAGTGCACAAAATGTGGTGAATCGTGTTCTGGACAATTTGTACGTAATCGCCAATATTGATTTCAATTGTATTAGAATTTCTTTTTAGTCACTTTAATTGGCCTGTAAAATATCAGCCACAGCTGAATGAACGTGAATATAGCAAGAAAAAATCAATTGTAAGCAAACAGTTTTTCACTGGTGAGGTGTACCCGCGGTCTACCTCACTAGGATTTATGTGTGCCACATTTTTTGCACAGAAACCGAACTTTGGCCTGCTCAGGACACATCCTTTACACCCCCGCACCACCCCCACACCCACGCCACCCCACATCCATATCCATAAAATGACTTGTGATTGTCCCCTTTGGAATTAAAGTACCCTTTAAATAGTCTTGAAATAAAAAATGTTCCACCGGTCAAGCTTAATGGCAGAGATTTTTAGTCGTAGCAGAAAATGCTTCTGTAGTGAGAGGGATTTAAAATCAAACTTTGTCCTCATGAAAACTTTTAGAGTTTATTTGGTGCATTATTTACTATCATGCCTTAGGGCTTTTGCTTTGCACACTGTGTGTGTACATGTCTTTCTATGGGTTGTGTGGACAAATTGTAGTTTGGAAGCCATCGTTGTGAGGACATTTTAAAAAGGGTGATGAAGACTTGGTTGTAGGTTATGGAATTAGGTTTAGGTTGGGGTTTAACGTAAGGACTGGGGAAAGGATTGGTCGTGGTGGTGGTAGGTGAGGGTAAACGGGGTCGAGGGGATGACGTCAGTGAGTGTCCTCCTCAAACAGCAGAAGAAACCAACATGTTTGTGTATGTGTTTGTTTGTGGTTGTGCATGTCTCATGTTGCACATTGTGAAACCAATAAACTCTCTTTCTGGCAAATTAATTCAAACAATGCATATTGAAGTGGAACCTGACTGCAGAAATATTGAAAGCTGCGTTTTTTTTCTAGCCTTTTTTAGCCCGAGAGCATTTACTAGTATAGAGGAACGTGTTTAATTCTCTAACATTTTACATCTGATGAATACAGTATACGGACAAGAATATGAGCAATTGCATACAGTGTCTGTGCAGAGTTGTTACTGAAAGTATAAATATCAAGGCCAGAGGAGTCGAGAGCTGCGAGCAAGACACATCCACACCACAGCTACAGGAGGCCGTCTCCACAACTGATGGCAGCACTGTAATTGCCCACCATTAACCTCTCTAGGATAAGAGGATTATATAGGAAGCGTTAATACCATTCTAGTAGCTGTGCACTGTCTGTGTTTGGTGCATCATGAAAACAATCAGTCCAGCC
>NW_019174295.1:690726-691189 GCF_002260705.1 Seriola dumerili | reverse complement strand
CCCACCCCACCCACCCCATCACTATCCATAAAATGACTTGTGATTGTCACCTTGATTAAGTCCCCTGTTATACTAGTCTTGAAATAAAAATGTTCCACCGTCAAGCTTAATGCAGAGATTTTTAGTCGTAGCAGAAAAAGCTTCTGTAGTGAGAGGGATTTAAAATGCAACTTTGTCCTCATGAAAACTTTTAGAGTTTATTTGTGCATTCATTTACTATCATGCCTTAGGGCTTTGCTTGCACACTGTGTGTGTACATGTCTTTCTATGGTTGTGTGGACAAATTGTAGTTTGAAGCCATCGTTGTGAGGACATTTTAAAGGGCTGATGAAGACTTGGTTGTTGGGTTATGGAATTAGGTTTAGGTTGGGGTTTACGTAAGGACTGGGGAAAGGCATTTGGTCGTGGTGGTGTAGGTGAGGGTAACGGGTCAGGGGAATGACGTCAGTGAGTGTCCTCTCAA
>NW_019174295.1:3878-20364 GCF_002260705.1 Seriola dumerili | reverse complement strand
CCCCCCCCACCCCCCCCCCCCCCCCCCCCCCCACCCCCCCCCCCCCCCCCCTTCCTCCTCCTCCTGTCATCTCTGTTTCCAGGCGATCACCACAGAGACACCACCGAAAACACCTGAGGGCTGACAGCCGCCAAAATGAAGCATTTTCTCAGGTAAACAGCCTCCATTGTTGCACTGATGCAGGCGGGGCTTCATTTACATTATTATTATTGATGTGTCCAAACGTGAAGGAATTCATTGTGAACGACACCCCCCCCCCCTGTTCTCTTGTGTTTATCTTCGACCTGCTGTAATGACTTGTTTATACCAAATACTGTAGTGGACATTGTATTCCCAGCTCTCCCACTGAAGCGCTTCACCATCGATTATGATATTGTGTGTCCAGTAAGTGGCTGTTGTGGTGTAAATGGGTTTGAGTGGGTCGCTTAGAGAGGAGGCCTCTTAATTATGGAGCACATGTAAACCAAATGCTCTCCTCTGGTGTTTCTATTACCACTATCCTCTGTGTATTTCTGCATGTTGAATATATTTATCTGCATTTAAAACGCAGAAAATTAATTGGCTTATGATTGCAGTCTTCATTTAAATAGCATTGAGGCAACTGCTTCATTAATGAGCTTTGTTATTGGTTATACATCATGCATTTGTAATGTTTTTATTTTCATACAAATTTATACATATATTTGCATAAATACAATACTGTGACAGTCTTAGCACCTTTCAGCAACAAGGCAATTCAAAAGTATAAAAAGGCAAAAAAAAAAAAAAGGCAGCAAGACGTGATATAAAAGAAACAAAACAATGTAAAAAGACACACAAAGAGGACTTAAAAAGAGTAAAATAAAACATTAGTTGGAAATAAGATAAAATGGAATAAAACAGGAGACTAAAAGTTAGAACAAAAGTTAGTGGATTTTAATGAATTACAAATTTAATCAAATTAAAGGCAGTGGCAAACAGAAAAGTTTGAAATCTTGATTTAAAGAAAAAAAAACAACTGGAGAAGATGTCATGCTTTCTGGATGTGTGATGAAACTGAATTTCTTCAGACCTGATGTTAGAGCTCTGGTTCATAACATAGCAGCAGATCAGACATTTTGAAACCAAACCCCCACAAATTCTCAGCTTTTCATTTTCTACTTGTATGTTAATTTCAGAAATCAACATATCATTGGAAAAATATTTATCATGTCACTGTACAGTGGCCAGTGACAGGCAATAACAATATACATTATAGGTGCTTTCTCACACTAGTGCTGCTCTAAGGTTTCCTCCCAATTCAGACTGCATTTCCCATAAATCCCATTGTTTCCTGCCCCCTGTTTCTCCTCCTGCTGTTTGTCGTGCGACTTCAGAGAGTAAATCTGTTGGAATCTGTTTTTCAGGTCACGTTTTTCTGCCTTTGCTCTGGTCTCAAAGATATTTAGCTTCATTTACTTTTAATGAACAATGGAGGCCAGTAGAGGCTGCCAAATAGTTTCTGCTGATGACTGTGTTTGTTTACAGTAATTATACTAATGTGCTAAAATGAATGTGGTAATAGTTCACTGATGTAAAAATTATTCAAGTAGCAGCTTTAATGGCTTTCGCTGATCATGGGGTTCTCCGGTGATTTAATGCTGCACTTCACATCAGACACAGCTTTAAAAAGTCAAAATCAAAGCAGCAGAGGTTCAGATATCCTAAACTTTACTCTTTGTTTTGGGACTTCAAAAGACTCCCAAATAAGCTGGATCCTACGTTTCCCATAATGCAACCTACAGCACCCTTCCTGTCTGGTAAATGTCCTCGTCTTTCAAACTGGTGAATCAGATGAGCGTATCAACATTTGGTCAGCATCAGAGGACGACCGAAGTGATGTGGACAAAATAGTATTATCATAAGTATTATCAGTAGAAAATACTATTATAAGTCGCATGAGTTGGTTGTTACTACTGATGCATCAGTGTGTGAGAAGTATGTTACAGGTGGTTTAGTCCTGTAGTTCCCAACCTAGGGGTCAGGCCTCTTCAAAGGGTCACCAGATTAATCTGAGGGGTCATCAGATGATTAATGGGAGGAGAGATTTTTTTTCTGTGGACATTTGGATCATTTGAATAGTTACTGAAATGAAACCATGTAGGAAGAGATGAAATATCTCGTTTTTGGAACTGCTAACGACTCAGACATCTGAACCATGACAAGGAGACACAACTACACACTGGTTTTATATGAGACACGATCTTCCTGACGATATCACGAGATTATTTTCTGAGCTCGTCCAGAGCCACAGAAGATATTATAGTGTTGTCACAGACTGAGCAGCACTTTCCCACATTCTCTGTGTATCAAACCTGTGAATCCCCCCCCCCCCCCCCCCCCCCCCCCCCCCCCCTTCACTTGGTGCTCACTTTCTTGAAGGTTAAGAAAATGACAGAGTGTCTATATGAGCTGTTTAACATGCCAGTCTCATCCACGGGCTCAGAAGGGAGGAATTAATTCTTCGGGACTGTGCTGGTGATCACTTACCTCCTTTTTGTTGACAAGCAAGATGAGGTTTTGTATCAGAAGGATTTATTTCTGCCTGAAAAAACTGTTTTTAAACAAACAAAGAGGGGAATAGTTAGTCCGGATGATTAAAGGATGAATGACCTTCCCTGGGTCTTTAGTCTTTTCGTGGATCATAACATCAGATGATAGAATAACATTTTCCTTTCTTGCCTCCAAGTTCAGTGCAGACTGAGAATCCACACTTTTCTTAATGGGTCATTTTGCATTTCCCAAGACTCACATCTCAATTTTCATTCTCAGTGTCACCTGCAAAAATAGCACACTTTGATTTGCTGCAAGTCTCCCCTGGTAGACGAGAAGTGAAGCACAATTTTTCATACTTCTTCTTTTCTTTATACAGTATCTTCTTCCCTGTTCCTCTTTTTGTCCATTAGTGTCATGTCTTCACTTTGTTTCTCTCTCCTCTGTTCGCTCTGTTCTCCAAGTGTGGATATTTGCACTGAACTCTGACGTAGACTCGAACAAACACTTTCTTTTTTGCAAGAAATTTGCAGTTCCAGAGACGGTCTGAAAACGTTGAGATAAGGAGCAAATAATATAACAGTGGGTTAAAACCTAATATTGATTCTAACCTAAATATACATATCCCACGGGTCTTGGTTGCTGTCGAAGAATTTGGGCGCTGTAGTTGTAAAATTATGAGCTGTTAAATGTTGATTTTGATCATTTGAAAATTGTAGACATTTTTCTTCTTTGTGAAAATCGATCAGTCAAAGCTTGTGGACCAGAGACAGAGAGATGATTTACAAAATAGGGAATAAATGTGCTTTTTTTCTTGTGAAACACTGGATAGTTTTTCTCTTCAGGTCTGTTAAAATGACAGAATCAGAGAAAGGAATATCACCTCACTGCATCAACTTAAAACAAAAAAAAAAGGGGTCACGAGTCGACATAGTCTGTTTTTAAAGGGTCACAAATCAAAAACCAGTGTTCTATACTATTGTATATATATATAATATCCATCATCTGTGTCTGTATCCTGTCTGTCTGTTTTTCTGTGAGTCTAATCCCTCCCGTCTTCTCCTCTTCAGAGTGGTGACCCAGTTCTTTGTGTTCCTCTACTGTAAATTACTGTGGCGCGGCCTCAAGTTTGTCGTCAGGAAGTTTACGGGACGCTGTGAGCTGCAGAGGATCTGCTACAACAACAAGCATGGAGCCCGCAGGACCCTCAAGATAGGTAGGCCCAGAGACGCTGCCTGACATTTGAGGTTATTTAGTTAATTCCTGTGTAAACCAGCCATGATTTTATAACAGCTTTACACTGTTGTCATATTGTTAAAATCTATTCGTATCTAATTAGATATGGTTCATTTTTATCATCATGGCTTTAAGTGGAAACTTGGAAATGGGAAAAAAGTTTCATGAAGTATTTAGTGAACGCTTTGATTTCCATCCATCCTTTTTCTATTCACCCTTGATCTTTTCCAAATTCATAATTCATACATTCATAATTAAATTCACCATTTCAACTCAGTATATACATTTTTAATTTCTGCCTTGAACTAAAATGTGTTCTTTGTAGCTTCTAAATAGCTGCTTTACATATTACACACTTACGCTTCGCAACCATTTCCTTCCAGAGTCGTCTCTGCGCTACTCCAAGAATGGGGTAAGACTCTCTGTGAATATGCTTGATATACAGTGAGTCCAATATGATTCAGGTGTGCTGCTCAGTTTTGTAGCTTCAGTCTGTTCCTATCTATTCTCATGTCCTCCCCCTCTGTCTCTGGTCTCTCCAGCTGCTGCAGTCTGCCCTCAGTGTCCATCCTGATAAAGTGGAGAAGACCATTGATGACATCATGGCCTTGAAGAAGATTAACCCTGACACCAACCCACAGTGAGACGCCACATTACACATCACATTTGTGTCACTTTATCACTTGTGTGAGGGTGATGTGGCGAATTAGAGGTTACCACCCGAGTGTCGACACTTAAAATCCTCATACTCGCTGTGAAAGCGTAACTACGGTGAAAAAATAACTGCAGTGGCCGAGCTACAATGAGCAAGGCTCAGACTCACTTATTAAGAGGCTCGGAGTAAAAGCAGCTCGGAGTAAAAGCAGCTCGTACAACGCCGCTGACTGTATCAGTAGATCTGAATGCCCTCCCTTCTCCCTGTGTGTCCCCAGGCTGGGCATCTCTCTGCAGGCCAGCCTGCTGCAGATCGTGGGCTACAGGAGCCTGGTGATGGAGGTGGAGAAGCTGCGCAGGGAGCCTTATGACTGTGAAAATGCTGAGCACGAGGATACGCTGATGAAGGTACACAGCAACTCACTAACACTTAATCAATAATCAGTAATTATCTTCGCTGGTGACCTGTCCGTGGTTCATCCCTCCTCCTGCTCAGTGTATACTGGGAAAGACCTCAACCCTTAAACCCCCACAGCCCTACGACCTTCATTTCATACTGCCATTTATTTGAACTATTGGTCCATTACTTTCAGGTTCAACTGTTTTCTGCTGTTTATCAACTGTCACTTGGTGACATTGTGTCTCCAGACTTATCATCAGCTGACAGCGGCGTTTACAAATCTGTCACATACAAAACATTTGATTTCGAGGAACATCAAATGATGATTTAAACGTGATGAGTAAAACCATCTGACGTCAGTACATTCAATAGACTGAACTCCAAACTCTAATAAGTCTGTAAAGAACAGACGGCAGAGGAGGAGTGACGTGTGCACGTTGGACTTTTAGGTGATGGTGAAATTAAGACACTTCACTGAAGTTTCTCTGGAGTAGTTACGTAATGATGAAATGATAAAAACAACTTCATTATGGAAACGTTCCTCCTGCAGCACTGTTAGTTTTTCATCAGTGTTTGAGTCACTATTAAAAACTCACATATGTCCAGTATAATGTAATGTAATTGTGTGTGTGTGTGTGTGTGTGTGTGTGTGTGTGTGTGTGTGTGTTTTGCAGCTATGGAAGGAGCTGCGTCCTGACACACCTCTCACGGGCCGCATCTCTAAACAGTGGTGTGAGATCGGTTTCCAAGGCAGTGATCCCAAGACTGATTTCAGAGGCATGGGCCTACTGGGCCTGCATAACCTGCTGTAAGCTCGCTTCACGCTCTGCACAACGCTGATCATAGTCTAAAAAAATAAAAAACAAACAGTCGGACAGTGTTACACGTCAGTGGGATTCACAGCTTTGTGCAAAAGTTTGGGCACTTCATGCATTTTGTTGATTTTTGAACTCCTGCAGCCAAGTGAGCTTTTTCTTCAAATGTTTATGTGCTGTTACATTTCATAAACTTGTAAAACATAAATAGTAAATAGTAAATGTAGTATGTGGAATAGTTTGGACACTGACCCCCCCCCCCCCTTTGGCAGATACCGCAGCTCGCAGACCCGCTCTGCAGCAGCTGAGAGTCTTTCTGCTTCACCCACTCTTCCTGCACATCTCTCCACATTCCAGTTATTTCCAGCTGTAGTGCAACACTCAGCATGTTTCACATCCACCCACAAGGTTTTCAGTGATGTTCAGGTCGGGGCCGTTCCTAAAGCTCCAGCTTGTGTTTCTTGAAGTGGTTCGTGGTGGATTTTGTCCTGTTGCTGAAGCCAGCCTCTTTTCAGTTTCGTATTTAGTGGAAATCCATTCCTTCCTCTATCTGTGCAGTGTCTCACACACAACCAGTCAAACAGGGGTTTTTACTTCACTTCTCTGCCCTGCAGACGCACAGTTTTATCTGAAAGTTTTCTTGCTCTCCCAGATCTTGTCTTGACGTCCACAGTTCTTCTTAACTGACACTTCTGACATTTCAGAGGGTGTAAAATTCAAGCTGGAAGCACTATGACATCAGTTAGCTTCATTGTCAGATCCACAGTCAGTTGCTTAGAGGAGCAGATGGTTGTTGAGTTTTACCACGAGGTTTGAAGAGTCAGAGAATTAACCAGCTGAAATGTCATCAGCTGACTATTCCTAATGACAGTTCTTGACCTGCATTAAGTCCTAACGAGTTAATTAAGACGGAAGGACAAGGATGTCCAAACTTTTGCACATGGTACAAGTGTTTACATCTGGACTAACACATGCACAGACACATTTAGTGTCATTTAAATAAGTATTTTAGGCATAAAAAATTAGCCTTTAGACAATAAGCTCATAAGAATAATGAATAATCTCTATATGCACTGGTGTTTCCTGAATTCCTCCTCTCGTCTCTCTGCAGGTATTTTGCAGAACACGACAAGGCGACTGCTCTGCAGATGCTCAACGACTCCCTGCAACCAAAGCACAAGTACGTCAAAACCCTTCATCTCAACGTTTACCACACCATGGCCAAGTTAAAGGAATACACCAGGTTTTTTGGTGGATTGGTGTGTTCTCAGGAGATCACTGACTGCGGGGTGTTACGATCCAAACTGGGAAAATGGGATTTTTTTTAGCAGATGTAAAGCTGGTAAAACTTACCGATCTATTGTCATCTGGTGGATTCTAATTAGTTTTATTAGTATTATTTGCTGAGATGTTAACAAGCAACAACAGGGCCAGTCATCTACCACCATACAGTCAATGATTAAACCTGCATGAATTCATATTTCTTATACTAATAGTGGATGACATGTAATGTGACAGAGGTTGTTCATAGTGACAAACCCATGGAGAATTAAAACCAGATCAGCTTCACAGGCTTTTTTCAGCCTCTTTTAGGTCGTTGTTTTGGTTTTGCGGGGCACAAACTGCATCCACCTCGTTTCCAGCAGCAGGTTCAGTGAAACAGCTCTGATAAACCAACTGTACACGACCTGCCCAGCGCCAGACAGCAGAAAAATAAAGTTAGTGACTTTGTGGTGAAGAAAATTAAAACTTCTAGCAACTAAAGGACCAAAACAGAGCTAAAAGGAGAGTGAATGGATTTCATATTCATCTGGTGGCCAAAAACAAGATGAATGATGCGCGAATTGGCGACTGTTTGACAACAAGTTCACAATATTAATTCGATAAGGTGATAATATAACCAATATTTTGGTTTCCACTTGTTCCTCTGCCCCCTAGTGGCCAAAGATCAAGCAACACATCAACCAGCTTTATAATTTCTACCAGAGACTTGGTGTATCTCCTCAACGTTAAACTGCACTTTATCATCCATAACGCTGCATTTACCTCATTCTGCTTGATTATATTCATTCTTACAGCTTGATGGCTTTCACTGCATCCTCTCTTATTGACTGCTGCTGCCTCATTTCACAAATGAAGATTCTTCCTCTTTTTCTTCTTCACCTCCACCTCCACCTCTCTGCCCATGCCTGTCCCTCTGTCTTATCACATGCACTATAGGAGCACACACCGAAAGCCAAGGTACTCAATCTCCACTTTCATTCACTTGCTGTTTTGCTCCATTCATAGCTTTCTCTCTTTTTTCGGCTGATGTTTCACGCACAGTTTAAAGCTGCACCAGCTGCTCGGTTTTCATCATTGCAAACGCCCTGCTGTCTTATCAGCCTGAAACACAGCATGGGGCTGAAGCAGAGAGGGATTTCCCAGGCGCAGTGATAGTGACAGCACTGTGTCAAATTTAGGAAATTATTGAGCATTTATCAAATCAAACAATCTGTGTCTGATCTGCTTTTAAAGATTTACATCATGGACTTGAGAATTCAGAAAGTACCATAAAATGGATTAACATATTCTGGTCTTTTTGTACAGTTTAATGACAATAAGAAAAATATAGAACAACAGCAGGCTTGTCCTTTAAATGGAAACCAGGAAAAGCAAATATATACACACATATATAAAAAAATATAACATTTATTTCATTGGATCTGCCTTAAATTACAAGTGGGAATTAAGCCCTCAAACAAACTAATAAAGTTGCAAAGCGGGATTTAATAATATATAAAATCATATATAGAAAAATACATCTTTATGCTAAAATGTTGCTCCTTTGGTACAAACTTACAGTCACAATGAACCAAGAAATTACTTTAGTCTCTTGTTAGCTAAAGTTTCATGCCCTCAATATTCATTTTCAATTTATTTCCATATCAAAATCCCATTATTGTTATACTGTTGATTGAAGGTTTATCAGTCAGGATTCGTATCTTGCCTTTAATATTCATCTATTGATCTCAGACAGGAGTATATCCGTATCTATAGTGTGTTTCTATTAAAGCTGTGTGTAGTATCTAAGCTGAGAGAGTCTTAGTGCCACAGTTGTGTTGTACAGATCCCTGATGGACCCTGTAGGCAACATTAAACTCAGTAGAAATTAACTTACAGCACACCCAAAGTTGATGTAGACGGATGCTCTGAACATTAACTTTGCTTTGAATTAATAATAGAACATAGTAGCAATGGTGTAATACAATACAATCACTAAAATAAACAGAATGTGCATATTATTTTAAAGTGGATTAAATGAGTTAAACATGCAGTTCAGAGTCACTGATATAAATCAAGAGAAATCAGAGATTCAACTCGAGACTGAAACATCTGGGACTCTGAGACGAGATCATCATATTTAAGTTCATGTAAAAGAAACTAAAATGTTATTTCATTGTGACTTTAACATTTGTCTCATCCACACTGTGGTGCACGCAGTGTTGTTTCACATGTCGACAGTACATAACTCCAGTGTGTGTCCTTCACAGTGAAATAAACAAGCCTGAATGGGAACAGAAGAACCTTGACAAAGCTATCGGGTGAGTGTGAGCACATGTGCCGTGTGCAGACGTGCACGTGTGTGTGGAGGAGACTGCTGCTGGAGCTGTTTGAGTTTTGACCTCAATAAAGCAGTTACAGCAGCACAAGGACTCTGTAAAGTGGCCATCGAACCAGTGTGGGTATATTTACGCAGGAGATAGAGTGTGTGTGTGTGTGAATGTGTGTGTGTGTGTGTGTTAAGAGGCAGGAAGTGTGTTACTGCTGTGTGGTCTCCTACTCAGCCCTCTGCCTCCAGTCTGTCTCAGCTCTGATAAGCGCAGAGGACTGACTCTAAAAACACACACTCACAGTCGCACACAGCTCTCCTGTACCCGCACAGTGTTGTGAGGACACTCCAGCTGAGCAGCAAGCCGTAAACTGCAAGTCATTGACTGTACTGTCGAGTCAGGAGACGGTAGTGTTAACACTAAAATGTATGTCTTTTAAAATTAGATTTCTTTCTAATAGTTTTAGTTTTCTAGCTCCTAGCTCTAGCAAACACAAAAACAGGTCCATACAAATAAACGTCTTTATTTTTTATCACCTTCCTCCAGTTATTCTTTTGCCATCGTGGGCATCAACATCACAGACCTGGCCCACTCTCTGCTGGTGAGCGGAGCCCTGAAGACTCACCTGTACAACGTGGCCCCGGAGATGCCCAGCCTGCTGCACTTCCAGCAGACTTTCTGTGAGTTGGACGGATTGAGATACGCTGTGTGTATGTTGTGTTGTGGTTGTGTTGAAAAATGTTTAATGGAGCCATGATCCAGCAGCAGACCACGGTTTGGAAGAGCCCGTGGTCTACTCTTTTAGCTTCTTGATTTGGCCCCTTAGACGCTCTACAGATCAATCACGTGATCGATCGATTTTGAAAATATGTTTTCCCTTTTCCTCCGTGACAGGTTACCTGATGCAGGAGTTCCACCGTTTCTGGATCGAGGAGGATCCCAGCGACATCATGGAGTTCAACCGGGTCCGCTCCAAGTTCCACCGGAGGATCCTGCGGCAGCTGAAGAACCCGGACATGGCTCTGTGCCCCCACTTCTCCGCCTCCGACCTCCACCTGGTCAACCTCTAAACACACACTCCTGACTCCTGTGACACCCCCCCCCCTCTCTCACTGAGCCCTTCATACCCCCCCACAGAGGTCTCCCCTGGATGTCTGACAGGCCAACTGAAAATCAGAAAATCAGAAAACCCTTTGCACTCACATAGATGGTTCCTCAAACAGCTGGACACATCTGGGGAGGCGCTCTCCCTTGTCTGCTCAGCCCGACTCGTCCCAGTAAACGTCATGTCGCGTCACTGCCAACAGCTCATTCAACCACTGCACACACACACACTCCCACACACACACACACACACACACACACACACACTGCCTCTACGCCCTCACTGCAGCGTCAGACCACCAGCATCAGAGATGACCATAGCGATTGTAGCTGTGCATGAGGAGGCTGCACCACACCATCACAACAGACTCATTCTTATCTGTTGCTTTAATGATTCATGACGATTGTATCACAGCCGTTACGCCTCAGTTCACAACCTCTCTGCTTATTCTAACAACTAACCAAATTTACTTTCTCTACCAAAAAATCCCTGTTAGATTGCGACTTAGTGATCATCAGCTCAGAAGATTCTGGCAACGAGCTGGTCGGGCTACAGGACGAAACGTTTTATATCGGAATTGAAGAGCTATAGATATATAATATAAGTTTAAATGAAGAAATGCAGCTGGCGCCGATTCAATCAAAAGCAATCAAACCATCCAGGGCCAGTTCATCTCTTAACTTTGTCTGTATTAGGTCATCGCTATAGATTGTACTGTACTTACTATGTCGCCATGACATCAACACCTAAGACTTCTACTTCTTGCCAAAATATCGAATGTGGAGAACTTATAATCACAGCAGCGGTTTGTTTCTCGTGAGCTCAAATTTAAGTTTTGTAAACCTGCTAAATGATGCTCATAGATATCTTAAAAACTCCTTCCTGTATAGTTGCATTGCAGATATTAAATGTGTAGCATTCGGCAGCAGTTTGGATACTAAAACCTTTTTTTTTTAATTTTCCTCATACGTATTTACATCCAGAAAAAAAACCATCAGAAAATATTTTATGAACATTGTTTAACAGGTTTGCAAAAGCTTTTGCCTTTGATTTGACCCCATGCATATAATTCTGTTATGAATGTTCCTCACTTGCTCACTTTCACGATTGTTTGATTCTCTTTTAATTCATTGAATGTGACACTGTGTTCACTGTTGTATCAGCCAAAGCAATAATTTACATTCATTTCACTGCACATTTCTCTACATGTGTTTATTTTGCACCACGCGTGCCTGAGTGTTTGTTTTTGCTTTCTAACTCAGAGCCGGAATGCTAATCAGTTCACGCAGGAGCTGCTACATGTAGCATTTGATAGAGGTAAAATATCCTCACACTCATTTTTGATAAATTAGTGTAATTACTGTAAACAAATGCCCCCACTAGTCTGTTTGGCAGGAGAGCTGCTGAATTGCTTTTCTAAGACGCTGTGAGGTCTCAGGTGTTTCAGTCAACTTATTATTATTATTATCTAAAATGCTACACGTAGCAGCTTTAAGGAGCATCTGTGACAAAAGCAACAACCAACATAAAAGACATTAAGTGTAAAGTTGCTCCATAGAGAATGAATCAGGAGCTAAATGCTAAAACAGAGGAGAGTTGACAGCGGAAAGTTAAAACGCTGAAGATGGAGGCGTTGACCAGCCAGTCAAACGCACCAGCTTCCTAATTCTCTTTAAGAAATGACTTTTTAATTAACGTGATATTAGTACATGTCACTGTCAACTCCATCTGTAGACGGCCTGCTTTCTCTCTTTTAATTATATTTCTTTATTTTATCTTTATTTTACCAGAAAGGCCTCACTGTGACTAAAAGGGACGAAACAGAACAAATCACAAAATTATAATTAAATTTTAAAAAAAAAGCAGTTTTACATCCAGTTCATCGTCTGTGGAGCATCAGTTTGATTGGCATGTCGGCTCTGAGTCACACGTTTAATTTCCACCGAATGACAAATGAACAAAAGCCCAAATGTGACACACGTGCACGTCTTCACAGCAGCGTTGCTTCTCATGAACACGTGACCACTTGTATTTAACATTCAACGAGCGCCGGCGTCGCGCGTGGCGCTCTGACAGCTCTGACAAATGTTCCCATCAGAAAAAAAAAACCCAAAACGTACGATATTATTTTTCTGCCATGCTTGCACTGTTGATTGTGTTTTAATAGTACTGAATATCTTTGTCTCATTGAAGTGAATGTCAATGCTTTCTGTCAGTATTATGCAGCTGTTTACTTCAGTGAATGTCACTGCTGGTTTCATCTCCTGCTTGCATTTGGTTTTGCTTTGCTATGGTCAGCTTTGCACTACTGTAAAAAAAAAAAAAATGAAAATGCAGTTTCCTTTATGATAGTAAATCAGTAATTTGTGGTATTGGAGTACGAGGGCCAGTGTGTCCCATGATACTGTAGATGACTTTAGATACATGCTGCTGTATATTCTGCTTTGAAACTGCCTATAAGACCGCAAAACTGCATGATGGTATTTTCGTTGTCACAGCTCCGGCGTTCTGTATTCTACAGTAAAGCCTAAAGTAAACCTAGATATTGTAACTGTGCGCTTCATTTGTCTGTGCTGTACTTTTTGAGACCACAATAAAAACTAAATGTCGGTTAAAAAAAAAATTTAGCTGATTATTTATCTTTAATTTCTGAATGTTCTGTTTCTTTTGTGTGTGATGGAAGATTCTCTGCAAATGAGACCAATAAAAACTATGTTGGAAATAAAGAAGAAATATTCCTTTACAAGTTACCGTCTTCCATTCAAACGTTTACTGTACATTATCATCAGCTAAATGTACTCAAAGTATCTAAACTAAAACTACTCATACTACAATAACATTTCCAATAAAAACATCAAATGTTTTTTTAATGTTAAATCTTAGTAACTACAGCTCTCAAATAAATGTAGTGGAATATAAAGAACAATATTTCCCTCTGAAACGTATCAGAGGTAGAATGGAATTACTCAAATAAAGTAATTACCATAAGTACTGTACTGAGTAAATATATGCAGTTACTTTCTACCACTGTTTTACGTGTGAGTGTTTTAACATCTTTTAACTCATTGTTTCTGTTTTATGTTCTGCAACTTCTCTGCTTTGGTTCAGTGTAAACTGTAAACCCACCGCACACGAGCTGCCCAGCACTGAACAGCAGACAGACAAAGTTACATGGAGAAGATAAGAGACAGAGAGTTTATTATTCCCACAGGAGAACTGCAGTTAGAGAGCAGCTGGTGAACATGGTGGAACAGCTGGTTAGTTTAGCAGCTAAAGAGCCAAATATTTCCCTGCTGGAGTTCGCGGAGGCCAAGAGCAGCTGAAAGGAGAGTGGATATTGGACTTGCATTCATCCGATGACCAGAAACACGGCTCCGAGTGAACGATAACTTTACTCTGTATCTGCTGGATGTTTCAATAAAGCAACTGCTACAACAAAACAATGAGCTAAAAGAGGCTACAAAGCTCATCTGAGCGAACAAATCAGTGAACTTAGATACGTGATTTTGTATTACAGTATATTATTATTATTATCATCATTATGAGTGCAATGCTTTGGACAAGTGAAGGATCATAGTATCATCATAACAGTGTTCTTCCTTCAACAAAACTTCCATATGTGAGTGAACAAACAACGTGCACTGACATCACAACTATGTTTCATGAATCCCAACGACCAGCAGAGGGCAGTAAACACACATTCCTACCATTTTTGAGAAGCGTATTTAAAATTTTACAAATAAGTAGTTGTAATGATATTGTCAAAATCATTTATAGGTTATTAAAGTTATTATTATTTGATTGTTAATAAAATTATTTAGTTCTATTTCAGTTATTATCATGACCATAAACCGACTATTTGGAGCTGTAGGAGCTGTAACTGGATGTGCTTTTCCTTGTGTGTGTGTGTGTGTGTGTGTGTGTGTGTGTGTGTGTGCGTGTGTGTGTGTGTGTGTGCGCTTGAGCCACAAACTGCAGAGTATAAAGTTAGAGGCAGTAGTGTTTGAGGAAAGCAGCGCCGCCTACAGGTGAGAGGTCAGTAAAGGGGAATACAGGTGCGAATGGCTCCGCCCCTGCTCATTAACAGGATCAGCTGCAGGTGGTGGCTGTAGGAAGACGCCGTCGAGAAGTAAAAGTTCTCAACCGCTAGAAATGAGTAGAAATATAAAAGGAAACAGATGGGTGTGTTTTTTAAATATCTTTTTAATTTAATTTCTTCACTACTGCACCGTGACTGAAATAAAGCAGCTTTGCATCTCATATACCTTTTTGTTTTTAAACACATCCCATGTTTACCAGAGATCTCCCTCGTCAGAAAGTAGAAACATGTTTGGAAATTTTCAGTTTTATTGGAAAGTTTTTTTTTTCTTTTTTTCTATTGGATCTTCCGTTACTAAAATTCTTATTTTTGTAATTTTCCTCTTTATGAATTACCAGTAGGACTCGTATTCTTATCAAACAGGCATGGATTTTAACTCGTTGTAACCATGGCAACATATTTCCTGTTTGTTAGAAAAGTTTCTATCTGTTCTGTTATCAGAAGAGTTGCTGTCACTGCATGTTGTCCACAGCAGATCTGGTGTAAACAAACTTGACAGTAACAAGTTTTAATAATATTTGATTTAGTTGCATTTGGAGTCGATTTACTGAGATTTACACAGGATCGTGAAAAGAGACTCTTTTTTTTCCCTCTGGAAAATTATAAACACAACATTTTTGTAGCTAAGTAAATGTTTCACCGCTCATAAAGCTGCAGACTGTGACCGTCTTCAGTTTACCAGGTTCAGAGAGTTGCTGTTATATTCAGCTCTGACACAGGTGGCTTATACAAGGACCATTTATAATGTTGACAGCTGATAATGGTGCTTTCAGTCATCAGCCAGGGGAGATGTAATTCATAAAAGTGACTGATTCAGTTAGTGACACTGATTGATTGTTAAAGTTTTGTTTATATATCTGATGAACATATCTCTAGTGACTGTGAAGGCCATGTTATTTGATGAAAGCCTTTATATTTTTCTTTGAATTGTCCCTCGTCGTTGATTTGCTGAAGAGATGCAACAGGTCAATAAAATTAATCTGCCAACAAGATTGAAAAGACCCTGAAATAAAGATGCTAACCTTGGAAAAGGCTTATTGGTTTAAACCCTCCAGCTCTCAGGAACAAACATACACAGAGGTGGGTAGTAACGCGCTACATTTACTCCGTTACGTTTACTTGAGTAACTTTTGGGATAAATTGTACTTCTAAGAGTAGTTTTAATGCAACATACTTTTTACTTTTACTTGAGTATATTTTTGAAGAAGAAGCGCTACTTTTACTCCGTTCCATTTATCTACATTACGCTCGCTACTCGCTACATATTTTTATCGATCTGTTAATGCACGCTTTGTTTGTTTTGGTTTGTCAGAGACCTCCAAAGTAGGATCCATCGCATGACTGCGTTTCACCAATCAAATGCAGTCACTGGTGACGTTTGACTCTGTTTCACCAATCAAACAGAGCCAGGCGGTCACATGAACAACTGCACACGAACTTTCAGCGGCAAACACTGGCAGCAAAGAAGCAGAACACAATGGCAACAGCGAGCGCTTTGCGACAATTTTAATGTATTATTATTTAATTTATTGTTTTAGTTGCTTAAGAGATATTTTTGGCTCTGAATTTGTTCATTGCTATTTTTATGTTTTTGTGCATTATTTGTTGCCGTCATCATTAAACGAACAGGTTACTCATCAGTTACTCAGTACTTTCCACTCAGTTTTTTCACAACATACTTTTTACTTTTACTCAAGTAAATATTTTGGTGACTATTCTTTACTTTTACTTGAGTAATAAAATTCTAAAGTAGCAGTACTCTTACTTGAGTACAATTTCTGGCTACTCTACCCACCTCTTTTAAACACATCCCATGTTTACCAGAGATCTCCCTCGTCAGAAAGTAGAAACATGTTTGGAAATTTTCAGTTTTATTGGAAAGTTTTTTTTTTCTTTTTTTCTATTGGATCTTCCGTTACTAAAATTCTTATTTTTGTAATTTTCCTCTTTATGAATTACCAGTAGGAATCGTATTCTTATCAAACAGGCATGGATTTTAACTCGTTGAAACCATGGCAACATATTTCCTGTTTGTTAGAAAAGTTTCTATCTGTTCTGTTATCAGAAGAGTTG
>NW_019174295.1:0-1243 GCF_002260705.1 Seriola dumerili | reverse complement strand
TGAGCTTGAGCCACAAACTGCAGAGTATAAAGTTAGAGGCAGTGGTGTTTGAGGAAAGCAGCGCCGCCTACAGGTGAGAGGTCAGTAAAGGGGAATACAGGTGCGAATGGCTCCGCCCCTGCTCATTAACAGGATCAGCTGCAGGTGGTGGCTGTAGGAAGACGCCGTCGAGAAGTAAAAGTTCTCAACCGCTAGAAATGAGTAGAAATATAAAAGGAAACAGATGGGTGTGTTTTTTAAATATCTTTTTAATTTAATTTCTTCACTACTGCACCGTGACTGAAATAAAGCAGCTTTGCATCTCATATACCTTTTTGTTTTTAAACACATCCCATGTTTACCAGAGATCTCCCTCGTCAGAAAGTAGAAACATGTTTGGAAATTTTCAGTTTTATTGGAAAGTTTTTTTTTTCTTTTTTTCTATTGGATCTTCCGTTACTAAAATTCTTATTTTTGTAATTTTCCTCTTTATGAATTACCAGTAGGACTCGTATTCTTATCAAACAGGCATGGATTTTAACTCGTTGTAACCATGGCAACATATTTCCTGTTTGTTAGAAAAGTTTCTATCTGTTCTGTTATCAGAAGAGTTGATTTAGTTGCATTTGGAGTCGATTTACTGAGATTTACACAGGATCGTGAAAAGAGACTCTTTTTTTCCCTCTGGAAAATTATAAACACAACATTTTTGTAGCTAAGTAAATGTTTCACCGCTAAGAGTTGATTTAGTTGCATTTGGAGTCGATTTACTGAGATTTACACAGGATCGTGAAAAGAGACTCTTTTTTTCCCTCTGGAAAATTATAAACACAACATTTTTGTAGCTAAGTAAATGTTTCACCGCTCATAAAGCTGCAGACTGTGACCGTCTTCAGTTTACCAGGTTCAGAGAGTTGCTGTTATATTCAGCTCTGACACAGGTGGCTTATACAAGGACCATTTATAATGTTGACAGCTGATAATGGTGCTTTCAGTCATCAGCCAGGGGAGATGTAATTCATAAAAGTGACTGATTCAGTTAGTGACACTGATTGATTGTTAAAGTTTTGTTTATATATCTGATGAACATATCTCTAGTGACTGTGAAGGCCATGTTATTTGATGAAAGCCTTTATATTTTTCTTTGAATTGTCCCTCGTCGTTGATTTGCTGAAGAGATGCAACAGGTCAATAAAATTAATCTGCCAACAAGATTGAAAAGACCCTGAAATAAATAAATAAATAAATAAATAAATAAATAAAT
>NW_019174294.1:0-105 GCF_002260705.1 Seriola dumerili | reverse complement strand
TCGTCATCGCGATATGAACATGTGCAATAAACACATCGCTAAAGACTGACTGAAACGCCATGAATTAGAAAAAATAGTTTCTTTTAAGTCACACTGACTTTTCAA
>NW_019174293.1:0-107 GCF_002260705.1 Seriola dumerili | reverse complement strand
CGATACATTTTTACATGAATTTACCATTTTTAAACTGCTGTGAGTTGCAGCTCTTATTAAATAAAATTATGACAGTTTCTCTCAGTTTTAAATAAAATGAACCACTC